>NC_092204.1:67909827-67938246 GCF_043381705.1 Parasteatoda tepidariorum | reverse complement strand
CCATATAATTTTTTCAATGTATTATTATAGCGATTTTTCACTTACGGTCTCTTTTCTTTATGGTGCTTCTGTGTACGTCACCGCTTCAGGAAAGCATTTCCGACCCCACATTGGTATATGATTTTGAGTCGTCAGGATGCCCCCTACCCCTCTTAAAAATTCTGAAACGCTTAACTGAGACACCCTGTATATTTCGTGTGGTTCTATAATATAAATAAAATAAAAAATTTAGATGAAAAAATATGAGTGAAACAAAGTCTTAAAAAAGGATGAAAAGAAATTACATTTTTTGTTTATGTTGATTGCAATAAAAATTAATTGTTCAATACAATAAAAACAATAGTTTTAGTGATGTGAAAAGTAATGATAATAATAAAAATTAATAGTTTTATTATCGGCTATTGGATTTAAAAAAAATTTCATAATTACAGAAAAACTTGTTTTGGCCTTATTATATATGTGTATAAAATTGCAAAAATCAACATTTGCCTCTTGTTTTACATCGCATTTATAATTGACAACAAAAAGTTATAAGGAGATCACTATTTCATTGCTAAAGTTTACGATAATCATAATGATTTCCAAATAAATGTTATTAACTAATTATTTTACACACTTCTGTGCAAAGCATTATTTAAACTTAAGAAGATAAATAGTTGCCCTATTTGTTTTGTAAATAAATATTTATATGGCAAATAAAAAAAAATCAGAAATATTTAAAAAATTATATGTTGCATAAACATTGTTTCGCACGCGTGGCAATATTTAATAGATATGATGTACACTGAGAAAGAAAGTATAGTAAAAATTAACAGAAAACTTACTATATTTCTCACTCAATGGGAACACTGAAAAAGAGCTTTGGTAATGATTTTGATAAAATTAACAATAAAATATGGTTTTATAATATGTGATAAAATTTGGTAAGTGTGGTAAAACTTTGTTATGTTAGAGTACGATTTTAGAGCATGATATAAAAAACATTTATTCAATTAAATTAACTTTTCAGCTTTTTATTTGTTTCTAAGTTGTGTGGTAATAAGAACTATAATTTTGAAAACCAGTATTTCCAGTAAGCGGTTAACATACGAGAGAAAAATTATGAAAAGAATGGTTTAAATACCATATTTTTTTATTACTCAGAACTATGTTGTTCGTTTACCAGAAATTTCCTTACGCTACAGTACAATAATTTTACCAAATTTGTTTCTTCACGTAGAAAGTATTGGGTCACAGACGAAACAAAACAAACAACTTTCCGAAAAATTGGGAAAAAGTAGCTTTGAAAAAAAAATCTACCATTAAAGTTTGCTAAGAACAAAAAGCGTCAAGAAAATGTAAAGAAAATATTTTACTGAAAATACTAGATAGTGAGAGAAAAGGGCTCTAAGTGTTGCAAGAAAAATATTTAAAAGTAATTTCGTTTTTTTATGAAGATAAAAAGCGATTTTCTTATTGTGGTCGGTTGGTTGGAGTTTATTGGCACAAGAGTCAGAAATGGCTGTGCTGAGCCAGATACTAGGTTTAAGGGTTATTGTTTTATTTATTATTTTTTTAGAGTAACTAATATAGCCCTATTGTTTTAATGAACTGGATAAGATTGTGATGTATAGGGTCACCAAGTAAGAATAAAAGATCAGAATAAAAGCAAAACCAAAAAGTTTATTCCTCAAATGTTTGAATCGTTTACAGTCAGTTAAAATATGTTTAATAGTATAGTCGGTACGACACAAGGAACAACTGGGTGCAGATTTGGCTTTCAGTAAATGTTTATGGGTAAGCCAGGAATGATCAATGAGCAGTCTATTAGCTAAAACCTGGGTTTTGCGATCAGAAGATATTGTTTTACAGATATCAAAGTTTTTCTTATTGTGAATAAATATTCTTTATTAAATCATATATTGTCTGGCCCAATACTTCTTGCCATTTTTCTTACGCTAGCATGATTCCAAGCGTATAAAATGTCTATTCTTTGTTGGCAAAAAACTGAAGCAGTTGAAATTTAAACTCCAAATTTGAAGAAAAGTTTTCACCGTCTAAAAAATTTTGTACAGACCGGAACTTCGTTGTCGACAACATTCTCAGTTCTGATTCTCAGTGATGAAGCACTTGAAAAATGATTATTTACTTAAGGTTTGAGAAGAAAATTACATACGTCAACACAAATTTCTTTACGTAACAACATGGACCCATATATTGTGTTTTGAGCTTAAACCTTAGGCTTTTCAAATTATCATGATGATCGACTTCTATAAATATAATGTTTCAGCGATCTCAGAAGTTTGTATCAATTAATGCCTTTATTGTGTCTTCATTAGCTTCAACTGACGAGGCCCCTCTTAATTGGTGAATTGAAATTTTGCAAACCAGTTCGGCGTACTGTCAATACATTATCTCCAAACACATCTGATTTTTTTTCTTGCTTGAGCAGAATTTTTACCTTTTTGATTATAAGAAATTAAAATATGCCGGAAATACTGCTTTTCACTATCCATAATTAAAAAGAAATTAACCGAAAACTACTGCGTAAAATCAATCAAACTTTTTTACAAGCAAGCCTTATAAGCTGTCAAGTCTTCTGTTCGAAAAAAGAATGAAATTTCCTTCCGAACAACCCAATAGTATAGTTCAATTTTCTCCCGAAATAAGAAAGAACATACTCCATTTTATTATTTAAAAAATTAGCAATTTTAACGTGTTTTAAACTAGCTCTATTATTTAGCTTGTTTCATTTTGCATTGAACGGATCCAATTTTATAAATACAAATGTAATTACCAATCTTTAAAAGGCAAATATATTTACCAAAGTTATATATTAATGTTTTAAAACAACAAACAACCATAAATTTTGTATTCACAGGATAATTATTTTCAGCAATAAGAGAACTTTCGTTTTAAAATAAGAATCAGAGGAGAAGGAAAACTTCTTATAACTTAACTGCAGAATCGTGCTAAAACATATTTTTCCTCCCAAAGAAATAGCTTAAATTTAATCAGCGGAACATTATCTGATCTAGAACTCAGAAATCTTTCAATGGGTATAAGGTTTATCAAGTTTTATAAAATTGTATGCAATTCATTCTTTTCCTTTCGAAAATAGAAGGTCTTAAGCGAAGATATAACTGTTAAACCAGTCTATAAAATATCATAGATAGTGATCGAATTTTTCTTCACTGTAATTCCTTTTTATATATGTAATCAAAGTTCCGTTTTCCGTTTGCATTTATTATGAAGAAACTTAAATCGAAAAATATGAGATAGGCTGTCCATTTTTTTTTTAAATTTATATTTTCTCATTACAAAAAATCGTTTCTTAGAAGAAATAACAACACTATAATAGAGAAATTCACAATACTATATCACATAATCGAAATCGAGAAAATATTCGCTGTTTTTTGCAGTTTTTGTTTGTCAGCTGTATGTATAATTTGTAGTCTAAAACCAATTACATTTATGCAAATTGCTGCTGTCTAATTTATGTTTTGAAACTGAGGAAGATTTTGTTTTTCGAACTAGAGCTATAGACAGTACTTTTAATTTTGTACCTTTATTTATACTTTATACATTTAATTTTTGCTTTGTTCGAATATATCTCTTTGTGTTCTGTATTGTATCTCTCTGGACTCTGTATGTATCTGTACTCTGTGCATATACATACAGATGTGGAAATAAGGTAGGGTGCACAGAAAAATGAACCGGCCACCTTCATTTCAACGAGGCAATTATTTTGTCGGTAAAATCAGGCTACATTAGTCATTTTAATGAGCATATGTTATAGAAATTAAAATACTATTAAAAATAATTGAATTTTCTCTTCTTTAACATTATTATTTTGACTACAGGAATTATGACTAATTTGAATTGAAACATTATATCGATTTAAAAAAGCATGAACTTGACTTTCTTCCATGAATGGTAGACAAATAATTTACAACTAACACCTCATACATATTTTCTTCATACTGTGAACAGGATGGGAAGATTGCTAAATGTCAAAAGTTCTTTTAGATGGATAGTTTTTTTTAATGCATTTAAATTCTTTTGTGTACCTTCTTAAATAAATGTATATTTTATTTTTATTCTTGCTAAGGTAGGTTGATTGCTTGTTTTTATTTTATTATATTTAAAAAAAGGCTTAAGAAGACGATCTTTTTCTCAATCATCCAACCAAAGATTTTCAGATTTGAAAATATATTAAAATATCTTTCTCAATAAGGAAGCATTTAAAAAAAAAACCAGATAATTCATTTCCACGTTATCAAAAACTTCTGTTTTCGAAATTTATAATCTTATAATTTATTCTCCTATAAGCAAACATTTTCTTAACTTATACTTTGAAAAACAAGGTCACAAAATTACGAATTTATAACGGTTTTATACATTGAATTTTATGCCAATGCGACTTGAAGAAAAATGCTTTGAGCTAAAAATTCTTTTTTCGGTGTACGCAAAACATCATATCCCATTTCCGGGTATTTGGGTGTTATTTTGAGAATTTATCGAATACTTCTCCTTTGGTGTTTGGGAAACATGTATATTACTTTATAAAGGACCTAGTTTTTTTTTAATCTTCAACAAATATTTATTTTTATCGATTACATCATCAAGTTCAATCGATATATATTTGTATAAGATCTCAAGGATAAATAGTGTTAGAATCCTGGAAATTTGTAACCTTCTTTTTACAAAGAAAAATTTATGTAGATTTGTACACATATTATTTTGCGTTGATTTGATTGCGGTCATGTAATTTTGATTCCTTATTACAACCTGTTTTATTTTAAATCAGTTCAAAATCTAAAATCAAACAATATAACTGCGAAATGTAACTTATTAATGTTCGATATATAATAGATTTTTCAGCGCTCTGAAGAAACAGCATTGAGGAAAAACGCATGATAAAAACTACTTAAATAAGATAAAATTTACAGTGCTTCATGCTCTATAGGAACATGAAAAAGTTTGGTAATTTTTACCGAAGTGCGTTGGTAAAAATTTTGGCAAAATTAACAATAAAATATGGCTTTATAAAATGTGATTACATTTCGTAAATGTGGTAAAATTTTTGTAAATTTATAATGATAAACTTAGAGCATGGCATAAAAACCATTTATTCTGTTAAATTTATTTTTTTGTTTTGTATTTTTTACTAAACGTAATGTAATAAGAATTATAATTTTGAAAACCAGGGTTTTCGGTAAGCAGTTACCAAATGAAGGATTTAAATATTGTACATTTTGGTTTTTATTACCAGAATTATATTTTTTTAATCAGAAATCTCATTAACATAGGGTGCGGTAATTTTAACTGATTTTTTTTCTATGGTCAATTAATGCGACTCAGGTACGAAAACCAGACGTCCAGACGTGATATAATAATCTCAGCTCTCATTGATTGATATTCTGACTCGAAACATTCCTAGTGCTAGAGGATTCATGGGTTAGAGTCCCCTTGTGAGACTAAAAGTGAGTTGTTTCGTACTTTCCGAATTCATATGAAAAACGAATTATGAAGACTTTCTCACAGAAAAAAACTCTCTGCAAGTGGCAAGATTTAAGAAAAAGGCAACAAAGAATTATTTTATAGTATAAGAAAAGTGAGTGAGTGACGAAATTCTTGGCGCAAGAGCCACAATTTGGCTATACCGCGCCTAGTAAAGTAAGTTAGAATGGTAGCAAGTTGGTTAAAATCAAAATTAGAATAAAATTAAAACAACTTGGATAAAATTAAAATTTCTAGGTAAAAGCGGAGATATCTAGTTTGAAATCTGAATTTAATGGAATTATAAAATCCAACTTCTTTAAAGTAAAGCATTAAGTTTGGCAGAGGCGTTGTGTTACCATGTAAAAATGATAAACTAAGAAATTGTAGTTGAAATTTAAAACACTTAGTCAAACAATGCTCTACTGTAATAAGCTCATCAGAAATGCATTAAAGATCAGTTTTTTTTCACAAGTCTGCAAGTGGTATGATTTAAGAAACAGGTGAGAAACAATTTTTTAATAACTATAGAAATGCGATATTGAATTTCTGAACTGTTACAAGCAGGATTTTGAGCCTATAAAACGTAAATGGAACATGATTTAATGAGCTATATAGTTTGAGAGAGACTTTTATAAGAGATGCTTATTAAGACTGCACCTTTTTTTAGATCTATCACGAAATATATTCTTCTTAGGTTTTAGAAATGGGGAAATTGGTTTGATGAAACCATTCGACGTACTGGGACAGGTTAGTCCATCAAATCACATTACTCGCTAATAATCAGTAGGTCACTACTTAACAGAAACGAAAATTTCTTCACTTAGATGTTTTCATCACTTTTTCTGTCTAGAGAAGATGGAAATGAAATCCCCTCATAAGGAAATCTTATTGAGTTTACTAAAATAGTTCACGTACAAATTGATGTTTTCGGCAGTTAATAACTCAGTTTAATTAATGATTGACTCATCAGAATAGTTAAATCTTTTAAATAGAGATCTCAAATATTGTGGTCTTGTTATGTACCTAACTCACAGATGAAAAATTTGGTATTGAGTCAAATTCAGTCCCCAACTTTCTTTTCGACTGTTTGGTTATAGTATAGTTCAAACGGTTTGAAAAACGGTCTTTTCAGTTCTTGAAATTGGTACGCTTCTTTTAAATCTCATTACTCCGATTTAGTACTTTACACAAAGTACGATTTAGACAACTGTGTGACGCATATAAGAACTGTTATTCCAATCCGCAAACAGGAGTTAGGTAGCAAACAAGTAGAACATATCAGAATAAGCTATTATAAGTTGCTAAGAAATACAACAGAATAATATATTTATAATCTGTGCATTACTTTAGTTCTGCTATATTCTTCTACTTGATGTTTCAAAAATACATTGAAAATTTGTAAAACAAACTAACTTAAATAAAAACTTAACGCAAGTACACAGCGACTTGATTTTTCGACATTAATCCACAAGGGAAAAAAACGTATTTGTCTTGATTCATACCAGTCATGTAATCTCTTTTTTGCTAAATAGACAAATAATAATAATGTAAATTTTGTAGATTATTTAATTTAAAAAATATAGCTATTTTTCGTGATTTAATATAGCGACTAGAAATTTTTTTAACCTTAAGTATCTATAGCACGGACTCCTTCTTTATAAAAATAACTAACTAAATAGATTATCCAGCTTTTCTAAAAAATTGTTAAAGAAACCTAAAAACTCTGCTTTCGAAAACAAGCAAACTAGTTTGCAAATATTTATTGTCTTGGTTTTGTATACTCTTCCACATTCGATTTCATTTATTCCCATTTGTAACTGACTAATTTTGAATGAAAATTTGAATTGTAGACTTAAACATCAAGACGATGAGAGAGAACATTTAAAGGTAAAATAAATCTCCAATTTTTCCAGAAGTAATTGAGGCGTAGCTGTAAGCTAACAACCAACTTTTGTTCTTGAAATATTTCGAAAGAAAAGGAGTGGAAAGAATTTCCAATTATCTCACTAAGAGCTTTGTTGCGTTAACAGCTTCACACTCAATGTAATTTTGTTCCATTTTAAGAAATAAATCGACGGCACCTTACAGTAATCAGTACGTTTCGTTTATTCACAATCAAATTTTAACGGTTAAATTACTTCATTCGATCTCATACAATACATACTGAATCTCAAAACAACAAAAAATACGTAGCACTGTTGTGTATCAGAATTTGCTACAAACAAATCTATAGAATGCAAAGATAATGAAAGTAGTTTTAACTGAATCGATGCTATTCAAAATTTTAGCTTGTACAATAATGTTAACTTTTTCTATCATTGAATTGCTATTAATGCTTTAATTATGAGCAATCTATTGGGACTCGAACGAAAGTTATAAAATTATAACTAATTTCAAAAATTTTATTAAGGTTTAATTTTCTTTAAAAAAAAAAAGACTTTAATTCAGAAAAAGAGAGTGCATAATGAGTCAATGTAACAAATGATTCTTAGTTGTTATTTTGTAGACTATTTTCGAAAATAATTATGGCCTTACTTTTTTTATTATGCCATTATAAATCAATCTTGTAATGTACAAAATTATTTGAAAAAATGCACATTTTTTTCTGTTTTTAAATAATTAGATGCTGTAACTAATTTTGAGAAGATAATGCTTAAAAACACAAAATTACTATTTCATTTTAAAAACTAAAAAAGTTCACGCCATAAAATCTTTCAAAATGTTATTTTACAACTCAAAGAAATTTAACTATTTACTAAAATTCTAAACCCGATTACCTTTACAATGGGATGCCTGCAAGTGACGTAGCGGGAGTATCTCTATCCTGATTGGTTGTTGAAACATGGCATTTGTTTACTTTAGCAACTTTACCATACATTCTATTTCGAGTAAGCCAAGCCCGTCAAGTATTTATTCCTTTAAATGGCACGTTCTGAATACTTTCACAAAGATTCTTTCACAAGGATTTCAATTCTTTCACTATGTATTTCAAACTTAGCACAAAGACAGGCACAAAGCCATGTAGAACATAAAGGAACTAATGTATCGAAGTTGTCAGGCACACAAAACAAAAATAAATCATGGTTAAAATAAAATACAGAAACAAATTCTAATTCTAAGTTAAGTAAAAGACGCAGACGAGAAAGAATTATATTTCAACAAATTCGATGTGTGATATGCCACTGTACTTAATTCACTTTTCATTGACAAACATTCTAATTTGTGTGAAGAAACTAGGCTCAACTCTAACACGCCATTTTGTTTATAACTAGCACTGGTGTCATAGGTCATATGTGTGGGTATCAGTGATCTTCTTCTTCTCGAAGTACAAGTATTTATTAATTCTTTAGTTAATAAATAAAGAAAAATATGTTTTTATGTTTTGAGTTTGATACTGGTTCAATCAATTTTGGTTCAACTGGATCTCAATTTTGAAACAAAAAATGGAAATTGATATGGTTTTTAACATACTTGCAGCAGTTTTCAAGCTACAAAAATGATTGGTTAAAGTTTTTTTTCATTTTTAGCTTGTGATGATGCGAATTCCTTTTTTTTTTTTTTTTTTCTTTTTTAATATTATGAGCGGTGAATTATTGTGTAAGAAAATATCTGATTCCTCGAACGGAATTTTTCCATCTTCATTTCTTAATCTGAAAGAATCCCTTTCTTGGAATCTGATTTTTCCATACACAATAGTAAAAAGATCGTCAATGCGGCTTCTGCGGAGGTGGATTTGTAACTAGCCAGAACTAGACGAAGACATTTTTGTCGAAATGTAACTTTACAAAAAGCTATTTTTCAGGCTGGTTTCACATTTCATTAATACTTTCCTTCAGTAAATTCTCGGGACTTCAACAGTAAATTCTCGGATAGTCCATCAACGGTCAATGAGATGAAGACCATCCAAGATGTCAACATGATGGATAAAAGAATTACCGACCTGCGTATTGCAAATCTGCAGTTTCAGTCCACCAAGAACTAAACACTTTGACCCATCTTGAAATCGCCTTATACTGTGATGCATTCACTTAACGAGCTTCAAATTAACCACGAACTATTCAATTTCAAAGTAGTCGGATTACGCTATTGGTCGAAAATGACATGACTACGTGTGGGAAGGAGGAAGGTATATTTTGGCTGGCGTTTATAACTTCGGCTACAGATTTCCTTTTCACATTTGCTCTAGGCTAATTTCACTGTTGTATATACAACAGTGAAATTATTATTGTCTAATTGATAACAGTGAAATTATTATTGTCTAATTATTATTGTCTATCATTGTATTAAGTCTTATTTCCCTAACTTTTGACTAAAAGAAAAATTATTATAAAATTGTACAAAATGTAACTAGTATTTCTTTTGCTCAATTATAATAATTGAAAGAAATATTTATTTTGTCACATGCCTTATACATTCTAAGCATTTGTAACAAAAATGAATACTGTCTAGAGTCATAGTAACAACCTATCTGGTTTTATAAAAACTTAACCTCAGTAGTTACTATTTGTCTTTCTATTAGTGCCTTTTTAGAATACAGTAAATAGCATTACTGTTTTCTATAAAACAGTCATTTTTTTAAAATAATTTTTTTAAATAATAAAAAAGCAATTGGCTAAGAAACACATTTGAAAATTAATGTAGTTATGCATCTTGAGTCTTTAATGAAATCAATAATAAAGTTATGAATAGAAATAAAGAAAATCAAAAGCTTACTTGTTTAGAGGCTACATCTTCAGCGAGTTTCCAAAATCGCGTCAACGCCAGTAAATGCATACCATTCCGTCAAATAGTGACCAGCAGCGTGATCCGGCCACATTGAAATTTAATCGCTCGTCATAGTATCGTAATGAACCTTGCCAACATTGCGATACATTTTTGCCACGGGAAACATTTAATGATTTTTATCGACTTTAATGCATGATTTATAGCGATAGAAATGACATTGTCTACTCTAACGCCACACTCAACAACTGCTTTTAGATTTTTAACACATTTTACTAAATGGAGGGTTTTATGTATTTTATTTATCAAATTTATCAACTGCACGGCCACCTAATCGCTCCAATATCCTGTTCACGCATGCGCAAAGTACTGCGACCACTTAAGTTATTTACAACCTTCGTATAGAGCAAACACAATAATAAACCTGGAATAATGTTTTCAGAAATTAAATTGTAGGATATCAACTTACGCCAAGCAGTTTTTATTCTAAGCTGTCAATTTGTACCAAGTTAAAAATATATAATCTAATAAAAATTTGTAGAAAAACGAATTTTTATCTAATTAGATTTGACTAAAATAAAATCATAAAACAGCAACTGCTATGATTATAAACCGCTCATGAAAAAATACCAAGCTGGTTAAACATACTACCATTTTTGCGTTCCCTCTAATTAAAATTAGAAAATAGCATTCATAAATTAAGTATATTTTTAGCCTGACTAACAATTAAATATATAATAATAAATTCTTTTCTGAAGAGATGTGACTCAGAAATTGACTATTGAAAGGTAGAAAATATCCTTTCACATAAGATATTTTTCTTTGAAGTGCGTTCTGAATTCTTACAATTTCTTTTTCAGTTGCCTGCAATTGAAAATCTCATTTCTTAGCGCTTATGGTGAAAAACACAATCTAAAGACACTTTGCTCCTTAGCATTTCATATCGTAAAAAGTGAGATTCTCTATCCGTTTTTTTCACAATTCAATTTAATTTGCCACCTTCTTTTTATGATCTCTTTTTTACAGAATTGTGGTTTATAAAGGTATTTTTTTATATTAAATTCTGATATTGATGTATTGTTAAAGAAAAATTTTTTAATTGTTTATTACGTTTCGAAATCCTTATATTTTTTGTCATATTATGTGCATTTAACTAAATGATTTTTAAAAGGTATACAAGTTTTAAGAAAAAATTAATCTAATCTAAAACTAAAAATGTGTAAAATTAAGATGAGCACATCTACGTTAAAGTTCTTAAAAAACTTGCAGCAAATATCGCAAGTAATTTTTACACTTTAAGTTTTTAAAAAAAATTGTCGGATGGACGAACTAGGACGAGATGAGAAAAGTTTTAAAACGAATTTATTTGACCTATTTTTAAGTTAAGTTCTCACTTTATGGGCTAAAAGTGACTTTAATCCGAATAAGTGCTTTAATATAGTTTATTATATAATTGTTGCTTTTTTTAGCAATTTAACCGTTTTAGTTTCTTTAAAAGAAAAAATATTTTATAAAATTCGAGTATCGAAAAACTAAAAAAGTTAAAAAATTTTAGAAATAAAAAAAAAATGTGAATTGATACTAGGGGCTTACTTCTGCTTCTACTTTCCTGTTCTTACCCCTGCTTGCTGACATTTACCAATAATTCTCCGGAACATATTTCGCAGCTCCTTTCGATTTCTTTTTCTTGAACCTAATACAGAGTAGTCTAGTATTTCCATTTGTGTAATATGCTCTTATATAGGTCTAAACTGTATGGCATTTAAACAGTACGTATACTTATTTGGTATTTAGTCTTTCAAATATACCTACTGTCAACGCTCGATATAACGATCCCTGTGGTCAAAATGAAAACGGACGTTATAACGTGAAGCCGTGACAGCATAAAATTACTGCAAATATTTTCTTGTATTTCATAAATACTGGGATAATTTTTGCAAAAACATGCAAAATTTTAAATAGAATTATAAAACTGATAAATACGCTGCTCTTGTTATTTCAATTCAGAATAAGTATTATTCAATATGATACCTTGAAGGTTAATTTTTTTTTTCAAGTAACATCGTTAATATTGCACAGAATATTTCGCCAGTCATTTAGTGCTATTTCTAGATTTTGAAGTTTCGCTTCACGTGAGTAATTAGAACACTTTGTTCTGCTACCTTCAGAATTACATTACGATTTTTGCTCATTCAACAAAGTGATTTTCGGGATCTTGAGAATGTTAAATAATTCAGAAGTTAGTGATTTTGATGTTATTCTATCCACTTCTCTTAAAATTCTTAATTTCCACTCTAAGCATTTCGTGTTACACTGGTTAAGAGGAGTCATTTTCGCTAAATAGTGAGATCGCTTCGAGAGATCAGATCAAAACTAAATTCCAAAAGAATGCGTATAATACCGAGTGCTTTAATTCCAAAACAAAAAACCGCTTACCACACTTTACAAAAAAAGTAAATACAGTTTTCAAATAACTAAAATATGCTTGAAGAATATTTTGAATTGTTTGAAAAGAAATTTTGAAAGTTTATGATAATACAGAAAGTTTGGATTTCTTAATGAAGGTGCAATATACACTTCAAATTCTCAATAATGGTAAGTAATTCCCATTTCACAATTCATTTCGAAGATTACTCCCAGGACCTCCTGGATTGAGAATAGGTCGTCCTACCACTCATTGAGAGTTATCAATGTATGCATTTATGCATGTATGTATTTATGTATTAAATGTATGTATGTACCAAATGTATCATATTTATTGAGTGGCAACCTCGAAAGAAATAGTGGTTTAAATAATGTTTTAGGGATTTGTGTTATCGATTGAAACATTGTCAATGGAAAATTGTTAGTTTTAAAAGGGCTAAAAGGTCTAATACCTGTTTTTGGAGTTATTTTCAAGGAATTAAAAAATATTATACTACAAAGCTTCGATCGCTGTTGTGGAAGGAACATTTCAATTCGGGCTTTCTAATGGGCGTTACAAAAACATTGCATCTATGAAACANTTTCGCTTCACGTGAGTAATTAGAACACTTTGTTCTGCTACCTTCAGAATTACATTACGATTTTTGCTCATTCAACAAAGTGATTTTCGGGATCTTGAGAATGTTAAATAATTCAGAAGTTAATGATTTTGATGTTATTCTATCCACTTCTCTTAAAATTCTTAATTTCCAGTCTAAGCATTTCGTGTTACGCTGGTTAAAAGGAGTCATTTTTGCTAAATAGCATACTTCGAGAGAACAGATCAAAACTAAATTCCAAAAGAATGAGTATAATACCGAGTGCTTTAATTCCAAAACAAAAAACCGCTTACCACACTTTACAAAAAAAGTGAATACAGTTTTCAAATAACTAAAATATGCTTGTAGAATATTTTGAATCCTTTGAAAAGAAATTTTGAAAGGTTATGATAATACAGAAAGTTTCGATTTCTGAATGAAGGTGCAATCTATGCACTTCAAAGTCTCAATAATGGTAACTGATCCACAGTACACAATTCATTTGAAGATATATTACACGCAGGACCTCCTGGATAGAGAATAGGCCATTCTGTCACCCCTTCTACTATCATTGAGAGGAGTGTATCATATTTATTGAGTGATAACATCAAAAGAAATAGTGGTTTGAATAACTTTTTTTAAGGAATTTATGTTATCGATTGACACATTGTCAATGGAAAAATGCTAGTTCTAAAAGCACGAAAATGTCTAACGCCTGTTTTTAAAGTTATTTTCAAAGAAATAAAAATTGCACAAAATTTCAGTCGCTATATTGGAATGAACAGTTCGATTAGGGTGTTAAAATAACATTGCGTCTATGGAACAACAAACGGGACTTAATGTAACGGCCGTTATAATGGAAGGATCGCACTAATAGAAAGTCGTACTAAAGAGAATAGACTGTATTTGCAATCGACTTACTATTGACAGTAAGTCGGGATGCAAATTTATTAACAACATTTAAAAATTAAAAAAAATATTTAAACAGACCTTTATTTTACTTTAAAACATTTTTATGGTATTTAATTTGCCATTTTTGACATTCATAACAGCAGCCAAAGTATTTTTTAACTGTCTCTTAAATAGTATACCATAAAAATTAATAAAATTATTTACCTTTGTAATTGTTAGAGAAATGGTATTTCCTTTTTGAAATTCCGTTTAAAATATTCAGAATAAGTCTCAATACATGAAAATGATAAAGAGCCTCAGATATTACCGTGACATTTTTGAACCACGAATCCCGATATAAGCACAGAAGCCACATGCGTTAATGCAACCCGCAAATGTTTATGTACACGGTGCTTTAACTAATCATAAATATTGGAAAACCTTTATTGAAATACTACAAAAAGAAAGATTTTGAACATGAAATAAATATGAATTGGAAGGTTCGGTGCAATATCCTCCAATTGTTAGCGAGACATAAATAAAATAAAAAAAGACAATAAATTCTCTTTTGATATTCATCACACAGAAGAGGGATTATATTCGTGTTTGCTGTCTGCAGTAAGCCTAAACTGATATACTACAAGCAGTCAAAAATGCACAATAGGAAAAAAAATATTTGCACATTAAAAAAAATATGGTCAAAACTACCAGAATAACGTGTTTCTAGCTTTATGGAAAAACAAAAAAGCTTTCTTCTTTTAATTATTACTGCCGTTTAACAGCAGACCCAATTTTGGGTTTACGACTGGTAACGTTCAACTCCGTAGCCTTGTAACTTTGAACCAATCCAGAAGACAAGGAAAGTCCTGGATCAGTACCCCCAGATGTATAATTTGTTATGGGAACATGAAGGATTTCGTGACTCGATAGTTTTAGCATATATCAGTCGCCAGTTACTTCTCGCGGAGTCTTCGGCCGGTGGAGATCGAACACACGGCCTCTTGGACATGGGCCCATTGCCCTACCAACCAGGCTATCCCAGCCCTCACCAAAAATCTTTGAAATTTTTATCAACCAGTTTTATTAAGCAAAATTATGTTTTACTCATTGGAAAAATGGGTAATGTTTTGGGTTTGATGGCGTGCGCACCTTATTTGGATATCATCACACTTTTCAACTATGTTCAAGAGTAATAGTAAACAGTGCGAACAGTGAGTCGTCATTGCATGTGTTGCGATGGCGTCCGCTGCTGTTTAATAATTTTTTTTAAATTCTTTTTATTATTAACTTATAATTACTGTCTTGACGGTGATTTTAATATTTGTAATCGTCAAAAATCAGGCTAACATAAGTAATAATAAAAAAAGCAGCACAACTAGATCAAATTAAAAAAAGCAGACGATAACTTTGAAACTTCTTTAGTTCATTTTTTTTCTGACAAGTTTTTTCTTTTTTTTTCACCAGCTGACATCTTTAATGTATTACATAACAATAATTTAAAGCATTTTTATATTCTTTTCATCATTATCCTACAATCACCGTCTTGACGGTGATTTTAATATAAATATGAATACTGAAGATTGAAAATTTGATGGCTGAGACACCTTTATAGATCTGATGACCAAAACCCGCAAAAAAAAAAAACTTTTTTTAAACCAGAAGGTACAAGAAGCAGGGGTCGTCCACCGACTAGATGGCTGGACGCAGTTGAGAGGGACCTAACGATAATAGGAATAACTAACTGGAAGGTCATGGCACAGAATACATTAAGATGGCAAAAACTTATTGGGACGACCTTGGCTAGTCATTGGCTGTAGGGCCCAAGAAGAAGGCGAGGAAGAAGACTGAAAAGTATTTTAAAACGTCTTGAAACATGTATATAGGTAGGATTTGGAAACCTACCCGATGGCAAGAGGTTAAACATCAATTGAGACAGTTTTTGAAATATTGTGGCGTTTATCGGAGTCAATCCAGAAAGAATAAAAAAACATTTGACCAATGGGTAACCAGTAATCGTAATTTTTTCAACAATTTTTTCTTATTGTTTTTATTTAACTTACGGAAACATTACGGTAATTTAACCCAGCTATTTTTCTCCGTGCACTTACCTTGTTATTGTGCCCCTCAATTTATATTTCTTAATTTCAGATTTACAAATCTAGTTGTTTAACTGGCTATTATGCTATAATATAAAGCAATGAAATATTTTTTTTTTAAATTATATTGTCGTGTTTGTTACAATACTTTAAAAGATTTGTTAAAAAAAATCAAACTTAAAACTGCGTTGTAATATATCGTAAATTTATATTCTGATTAAAATATTCGAACAATAATAAAATAAAAATATTTTAATTCATTATTACTGAAACGATGTTAGCTTAAATAATATAACTGAATATTTTATTAACATTATTTAAAAACTTAAGTTTATTTTAAATTAAAAGAAATCTGATTAAGTGTTTCTCATTCTAATTAAATCTCATATGCAATTTAATAATACATTTCTTTAATTTATTTTACGCAATATCTTACTTAATTAGAATCATATAATTCGTAAGGAAAATATTTAAAAAGTTTTTCTTTAAGAAAATTTCTAATTTTCGTAAAAGTTTATTTAAACTTTTACATGAGCAAGCGCAATGTTTATATTTCCTATATTAGTTTATATATCTTATATTATCATATTATAAACAAATTCATATTGAAGTTTTCCAATGTTCAAACAAGTTTCATTTTTATTTGAAATAAAAGCTCGTAGAATAGCTTTATGAAATAAGCATTAAATTGAGTTAAATAACGTATACACTTTTTTTTCGCGAGGTAATTTTTTTTTCATTTTCATTGCATTTATATTTGATTATATATAATGTGCGTCATAAAATAAACAACTTTTAAGAAAAATTCATATTTATTGAGATATGGTTCAAACTGGACGAGTGACAATGAATAAAGATACAAAAATTTGCATAATATTTACAAGCAGGATAAAGATAATTTTTTTCTCTTCATTAAAACATATGATCCAAAAGAGATACAAAAATAATGTTAATCACATAACAAATAGTTTTTTTTAATAGGAATTGCAAAAAGTATATCCATTTAAAATAAGCTATGCAATAGATTAAAGAAAACTGAATGAGAATTATCAGTTCAGCATGAACGTACAATAACAAATAAAAAATATTAAAAAAAAGTATCAATTTTTCATGCAATGTCGACACATCCGAGCTTTCAAAGAAATTAATACAATCAATCTAGAAAAACGCCCTACATTACTAAATTACTAAACCATGTAGTTAGTTGGAATTAAAAGTTTCACGCTATCAAAAGAATAGAATTGAAAAATCATTGCATCAATTAATTAGTGATAATTAATAATAATTAGATATTTAGTAACGTATTGCATCGTAATGATAACATTCTAAAATTATCTAATTTATGAATGTAAGTTAAATAATTTTAGATGATAAATGACTCATTTGCGCGGCAAGCATTTAGTTAATTTTCATATTTCGAAATAAACAAACTGATTTCACACACAATCCAAAATTGTATGAAGATCGCATGAAGTCTTTTAATGGTAAGCGAGTTTTTCAAATAACGAGCTTAAATCAATAAAGTGATAAGCCACATTTTGACCAATGAAAGCATTCTAACATCAAACTGTGTCTTATTATTGTTTCTAGATAAGTTCTTAACAATTTTTCTTCGACTCTCCTAGATGGAAGCACAATGCCTGAAAAGATCTCATTGTAAACATGGACATCATGTTTACAGAAAAGTCATGTCTTTTATCAAAAAAGTTCGCTTGAACAAATATGAAAATGTGGCTTATTAAATTGCACGCCAACCCTTCAAGAATTTAATCATTGTAAGCGCTTCAAATAAACGCCATTTTTATTCACAAAGAAGTGTCTTATTCATCTATTAGTACCATAACTCCAAATCCATTACCAAGCAGTTTATTCGGAGACAATATATTTTTGTTTCTTTCTAAACTTGAGTTTTCACCTGCACTAATTAATTTGTATGCATTAAAAGAGACCTTTGAAGCACATAAATGTTTACTTAAAACGTTAAATAATTTGGGTGTAATATATTTTACATAGTGTTTAACATTATTATGTATATTTATTTGTCAGCATATTTGCAACGTTCTTTTAAATATGCTTCAAATTTTAGTTACATTACTAGATAATTCTCATCCATTCTTTGTGATGCAAACGATATTATCTGTTATCAACAAGGAGAAACAAAATTTGCTAAAAAATCTAGAAATACTAGTTATTTCAAGATGCAAGAATTGTTTTGTTTCACAATTAAATTAAATTATTTGGTCTCGTGAACCATATGAAATATGCTTTAATTTAAATACGTATAGTACATATTAATCTAATGATAAAAGATAATCGATATTTATAAAGTTTTTTAAGGGACATATAAATACTTCAGTTGATGAAAAATAAACACAATATAAGCAAAAACTTAAAAAAGCAATAATGTTACGTGTTAACAAATATAGTTAATAGCAATACGTCTTAATAGCAAATAGAAAATACATATTACATAGAGTTGATAAATAATATATATGGAATAACAAGTATTGAAACATTTACAATTGACATAGATTACACATATTACATACATACAATGAAATGGCTATCTATCTCAAACCACAATAAGTTTACTTAAATAAAAAAGCAAAGAATAACAACATATATTTTTCAAATAAACATTACCCTGTTTGTATTTAATTTTTCTTGAAGGAAAAATTGTATTTAAGGTGAATTTAATTTTTAAAGAAACATTTAATGATCTGTTGAAGAAGCACAAAACTAAAAAATATATCTTTTAAATTTAGCTTAAATTGTTATGTTACTGTTGTACATGCTTTATGTTTTCATTACAATATAACAATTTATATTTTAAAAGCCAATGATTAAGATTTAAAAACTGATCTAGATTTTGTATAGAATTTTTTAAGAGAAGTTATTATTAATTATTAATCATTGTAAATATTTTGTATTTTTTATTTTTAAAAGCGGCTCAAACAAATTTACCTATTGCTTTTAATTGATTGAAATCTAATCATATTCAGCTTATCCAAAACTACGTTAAGAAAAAAACGATTCAGGGTTTTTGCCATGGGCGTCCTAGGATTTTAATTTTTGAAGAGAATGGAAGCATAATGCTTAGTCACAATAATTCTCTATTTGTTACACATAAGAAAAATGCTTTACATCTATTGAAAAACTACGAAAAGGTTACTGGATATTGAGAAAGATTGAAGATTGAAATCTTGAGGACTTTTAGAGATTTCTAATTATTGAGGGGGACATATACCCACCAACGACGCCCATGGTTCTTGCAAATATCAATAATAAAACAGTCACTATAATAATAAATTATTTTTTAGTAGAATAAAACATTTTTAAATTTTACAATATCTTGGGGATGTGACAACTAACTGGAACATACGATTGTATACAATTAACAGTTAGCACCTACTGATATGTTCAAAAACAGTAAAACAAAATCTAATTGTGCTTAAGAATGTCAAATTATAACTCATTTCTTCCTTACAAAGTTAATTCTTACTTAGTGTGATTACTCTATTTAAGTTTTAAATTTATCTTGAAAATTTTCAACCAATTAATTTTTTCTTACAATTACAGCTCTTAATTAGAATAATTGAAGATTATTTCTCAATTGAACTGACAAATATGGCACAAGAAGCATTCGTATTGTACAAGTACATATTTACGCTCTGAGAAAAAAGTATGGACACAATTATCAGAATATGGTCAAATTTTGCAAGTTCTTAGCTCCATGGGAATGTGAAAAAGCTCAGTAATTTTTACCGAACTGTGTTACTAATGATTTTGGTGTAATTGACAATAAAATATTGTTTTGTTATAAGGGAAAAAATTTAATAAGTTTTGTAATATTTTCATAATTTTATCAATATATCTTAGACCATGACATGAAAACAATTTATTTGGTTAAGTTTACTTTTCAGTTTTGTATTTTTAACTAAAAGTGTGTAATAAGAACTGCAATTTTGAAATCCAGAATTTCCGGTAAAACGCTTCCATATGAACGGAATTATAACCAAAAAGAATGGTTTAAAGACGATAAATAAATAATAAAGCCATGGATAAATGGGTTTCGAACTTATTAACCAGAATTACGGTTTTCTTTAACATAAATTTCACTTCCATACAGAATGATAATTTTCGAAGAATTTTTTTTCTGCCTGGTTGTTATTTTCTTTTATTATTTCAGGCTGACAACGATTAAAAAAATTATTAAATAAACTGTTTGGAAAATGTAAAATTGTTGTTTTGTTCCCGTCTTTGAATAAAATTATGAAAATTTATAACAAATAAATGCCATGCCAGAAGTTGAAATATTCCAAAAACGGCAGATTTACAGTTTTGAGTTTTTGGTAGTGTAACTTTCTGGGACATCATCAAACATGACTGCCCTCCGATGTTCTTCAGAGTTAGCCGATGATTGTTTGAAAAAGGGTTGTCTTATATTGGTCATTGGGTGGAAAGTGGAATTTCTGTGATGAGTCGTTAAAGTCTCGGACAGGGTATATTCTGTTGTTCTAGAATGTCCACCACTCTTGAAGGAAGGGAAACAGATGCACAACTTTTCGGCGAGCCAGTTACAGATAGGCAGCCTTCTGGGAAGAAAGATCAAAACATATGTCATCAAAGCAATCACCAGGTAACTCGAGAGAATGAACTCGATTTAAGGGATCATTCTATAATAAAACATTTTGTTAATTCCTTTGCGATATAAATTTAAACGCTATGTCTTTAACAAGTTAGAGACTTAACAAACATTTATGAAATTTCCATTGAACGAAACGATTACGTACAGGTCTACACTGTTAGAAATTTCTCAAAAAATACGGTTAAATAGCAATTAATTTAATTGTTATTTTATCATATTCAAGCCAAAACAGTCAAATAATCATAAAAAAGTGATATTCAAACTGTTTACTCTGAGAAAAATCGCTTATTGACTGTTTGCACCTAAAACGATTAAACAACCAGATTTTTATCCGCGTCAACTAGGCCTACCTTATAAAACCACTTAATTCCTTGCAGCTGTGTACATGCTATAGCAGGAAGGGCTTATTTAGCTGTCTGTCTCATGTCCGGCTGAACTAGAGATCGAATCCCTGGATTACCATAACAATGTCTTTTAAATTCCTTCAACACACAAATAGTTTCCTGTGTCCTGCATTCTACATGTGGCAACCCCTGACTTTCGAAATATGAAACTCTCATTCACATGTAGATGGCAGTACCACTGACCTGATTAACACAAAATTCTGGTATTTCTAATTTCTAATGATAGATGACGCTACTAGATAAACTAATTCTATGGTTTATTTGACAAAACACATCTCAACCATAGCCTAAACACAATGCCCTGTATCTAATTAAAAACCAAACATAACCTAACTCCAATGCTCAGTTATTTTTCCTTTTTACGGTGTAGAAACAATGATTATTGTAAACGGTTGCAAAACCGTATAATTCGTACTCACAAATTTTTAACCATACAGTTTCACAGCTTTAAAGGTAAAAAAAAGCTTTTCAACAGTAATCTGTTTGGTCATTGGACTGACAGACTGCGGTCGGTTATTTTACCGTGATTGTGTAATGAAAATTTTTATAGTGCAAGAATGCTGAAGTTTACGTCCTGAGTCTTTATAATGAGATGATTGCACAAAAAAATTTTGGAATTTAAACTCTCTTACAATTGTAAAGCTATTTGCATACTATTGCTAAAAACAATGTGCAGTAGTAGAGTTGTTTTAAATTCAGAATCAAGCTTAAATATATTTAAAAAATCTAAATCTAATCGAAACTTAATGGTGACCATTTGGTTTTTCATAGTGTTTTTCATAAAATTCTTAATATATAATTCTTTATTTTGATTTTATTATTGATTATGAATTGAAAAACTACCTTAGAGCAAGAAAAATTGGGGGTAAAACAAAATGAGATTTGACCGAAAAACAATATTCATGCAAAGCAAGGCTGACAGAAAATAACACAGAATTTCACTTAATCTAAGGAAATACTATTAAACAACTTAAAAGTGGGTTTACAATTTAAACTATAGCTCTATGATTCTTTCGATATGTTTCGATATTCATAAATTGCTGTAAAACAGACTTTACGAAAGATCAAGATAATGGACCAAGGATTTATTTCTTTTACGTATTTTAACACAATCCTAGTTCCAATCTTTTGTGCCTTACAAACACAAATAAGCCGATCAAAGTTTAAATTGATTGCAAAAGGAAAAGAAATGAAGTTATTAAGTTTTGTGGAAAGTTAAAAACTCATAACAAATGCAAACTAAAATAAAATCAACATCCTCTAGCTACTATAAAGATACTTTTCTTTATATTGTCATAACTCTATAGTAAATAGTAAAACTGAGACTCTAGCAGCTTTGAAAAACCACCAAGAAGTAAGGAATATTACCATAAATTTTATTATGCAGATTTTTTATGAAACAATCAATTTTAGCCTTTTTTTCTGGCCTGTTCTTAAGGAAGTTATGAAGAAAGGAAATTTTAAATTTTGGAATACCTAGCGATATTTCACAAAATCAGACACGTTTTGAATTTGCTAGTGATTTAGTATAAAGTGCTTATAATGTCATTCACAAGTTCAACTGAGCTTATCAAACTTTTAGTCAAAATATTTAAAATAAACAGTTCTTAATATACAAAGGCATGATGTGAAGAACGAATCAGAAGAACATCAGAAAATTAGAGGATCAGAAATTTTAAATAGCAAGGAACAGCACTTTTTTAATACCAATCCATGATCCCCAACTTGTAAAAAACAAATATAGTACTAGAAATATTATTCACCTCACTAATACATTGCATATTATTTAAAAAAAAAGGCATGTTATTCAAAGGAATCATAGCTAGGTATCATAAAATTAAAAAATTAAACAATCACAGCAATAATTCAAATTCAACTTTCGTCTCTTTTTTTTCTTTGAGAAAATTCCCACGAATATATTCATTAGTTACTTAGAAGATTTGTGCCAAATACTGATTGTTATAAATTGATAGCTGCTAAAAATATTAGTACTACCTTCACTAAAAATATTAAAAGTATGAAACTAAGGACATTATTTAAAGAATAATATATTATCCTTAAAAATTTTATAAACTAAAAATCAAATGTTATAAACTAACTCAAATAAATCTGCTTTGTCATTTTCATTTTTAAACTATTCGTCTAATCTTCATAACTATTAATTTAAACTTAGGTGATTTTTAAAATTGTAAATCTGATAAACTTTTGAAGTTGTTATTATATAATATTACACAATACGGCATTCATTTTAATACACATTTTTATCCACTTTAAAGGTAAGTAGAAAGTCTTCTAAATCATGATCATTTAAATTAAAAATTCTTTTGTTTGATTATTGTAACACTAAAGTTCAATCCATAAGAATTTTCTTGCAACATTATTTGCAAAGATTCAAAAGAGATATTTAGATGTTTAACAGAAAAATTTTATTTCTGATTATCTCCATACTTCTTCTGACAATTAAAAAGATTTCTTTTAGCCTGTTATATATTTTTTCCTGGTGCTCTAAATACAAACAAAAAAATTTTTTGGTATTTTTTTTATCTATAAAAAGAAATCTATTAGTTACTGTAAAAGATCTGTTAGATTATGGGAATTATATTTGTACTAAAATATAAATTCCAAAAACAGTAGTTTGAAAAATAAACTTTTTTATTCCCATTCAAAATATAGTCAATAATTGATTTTGTAAATTTAAGAAAACTTAATGATGAATAACTGTTCTTCGTAGATCTAAATAACTGCAAATAAGTGCAAATGTGAGAAAACAATTGTTTGTAAGTGAGCCGTGTTTGAAAGATTACCTTTAACGTAAAAAAAAACATCTGTTTTTCATGCTGACCTTTGATATGAATAATTACTAAATAATGAAAAGAGTATAAAAAATCTGCTTATTAGAAATTCTACATCAAAGGGTAAAAAGATAGCTATTCGAAATTAATGAATTTCGAACCTTTCATTTTCCTTTCTCGTTTATTTATATATATATTTTTTTAATTCAGCTAACTGTTTTTTTTTTCTAATTTAATTTTTTTAAATTGAAATAAAAACTTAAAATGCTTAAAAAAATTAACAGAACACAATTAAATAAGATTAAATTTGTTATTTTTTGTTTGCAATTTTAACTCGTCTTCTTTATTTTACATTTTTTTTTCCTTGTTTCGCAATTTTTTGAGATTAGGATTAAAAATGAAAAACTGTTTCTTAAAATTAGAAAGTATATTAAAAAATAATTTTCTAAACTGTTGTCATTTAGAAACAAAATAATTCTTTCATTATGCTAGATTTAATTAATTAAAAGAACTTAAAGAAAAATTTATTTATTCAAACATCAACAATTTATTTATATCTTGTTAAAATTCAGCCAAGCTTGATTAGGAAAATTATTTTCAAAACTTCCATTTTAATAATTCCTAAAAAAAAGTCGAGGTAATGGTAAACCTTTATAAAAGCTGCAATTTTTTGTTAAAACTTTAATTTAAAAAAAACTTCTCCCGAAAGATTGTGCATTACTGTGATATAATTTTTTTTTCCATAAAATTATTTTTTACACAACATATTGCATTTTCATACACAAAATCAAGATTCTTTTGCTCACAAATTATTGATTTCTAAGTTATTAAAGCAGAGCGAACTGTTTTTGAAGTGTTTAATATGATAAGTAACTAATAAAACTAAGATATCAGGAAAGGAAGTATAAAAAGCAACTGAAGATGAAAAAATCTCCCCTTTTAAATGTGGGCTACCATCTTAAATTTTTAAGTAGTCACCAAACTTTAAAAAAAACTATAAAAAAAATTCAATTCTTTTAAATACTTTTGAATAGAACAAGAAATTATGAAACTTGATTATTTTGAAATCTAAGAGCATTTGGGCTTCATATCTTGACCATTAAAATGACTTTCATGACTAAAGACTAATTATTATTTTCACTGATTAACTAAACTAAACTATCTAACTAAAAACCAATCAAGCTCATGTAACAAGTTCATCTAATAAGAAGTCGAAATATTGTTGTGTTTAATTCGGAAACCAAACTTAATAATAATCAAATAAATTATAATAACTTATAAATATTTTTGCATGTAGAGATAGGTTTATCCTTTTACCCATATGGGTACCAGTGTCCGTTTTATAGATTTTTCCTAATGCTCTAAACACAAGTAAAAATATATTTCGGTATTTTTTTTTTCTTAAAAAACAGACTAATGTTTTCTTAAAAAATTTCTCAGATTATTGGAATTCTATTTGTAGTAATGTATATAGTAAAAAAAAAGTTATCTAATTTTTTTTTCATTCATATTCAAAAATGAATTAAAAATTGTAAAAAGAAATTTCAGTGATGAATAACTGTTTTTTTAGATCTAAAAAACTGCAAATAAGTTCTAATTTGTAAAATTATTGTTTGGAAGTGAGCCGTGTTTGGAAGATTTTACTTTTAACCCAAAAAAGGACACCCGTGTTTCATATCGTATTTCATATCCATAAATTATTAAAAAACTAAATATAATATATTTAATCCTAAATTAGTGCAAAATGATTTTTAAAAAAAAGTATGAGAAATATGCTCAAAGAAAATTCTGCGTCAAAGATATAAAAACTTGATTTTTCGACCTCAACTCTAACAAAATGGCTTAATCCATTAAAGTACTATTAGCTGCATTTATGACTAGAACTTGCAACAAACCTAATATAACACAAGGCCCATTAAATATTAATTTAACAAAATGTTGCACTTAATGCATTTGCACACACCAGTCACCAAAAAGTAGGATAATTTTAAAAAAAAGACCTTATTTTAAGTGATTCAAAGGCTTTTTTACATGCTAAGAGAGATTTAAAAACTTTATTTATTTCGGCTTCTAAAAACATTTTGTGATTTGCACTTTTATCTTTAAGAAGATTTTCCTACATAAGACACGTCTTTAATTGCAATGATTATCTTGCAACTTTTTTATTGCTTTCGCTGAGATTAATGTAGTTAAAACTCGAAATAAATCTAATATAAATCAAGCCCACGTAACAATTCAATAAAAGTTAGTCGAATTATTGCGTCTTATCCATTTGTACCTATCGTCTTTTTAAAATGACGGCTTTTTTTTCCTAAATGAAGTAGAAATTATAGCGCAATTGTTTCATTATTAACACTTATTTCGTGGCAACACGATGGTTTTATCTACAAAAAAAATTTATCGCATAAATTTTTGTGTTTTAGTCTAAAGTCAAAGTGTAGTGCTTTTTCAAAGCTAAAGTGATAGCTTACAGAATTATCCACTTAGTATAAACAAATATGTATCCCCACTTTTTACATATCGGTGTTGTTTTACATAAAGACCACGTTTTACGGCCCAGCTTTCATGGTTTGAAATGCTCTTCTCTGGCAAATTTATGTAAATCATATCATTAATATCGCGCTAACGCTCGCAAATGTTTCGTAACGTTCACGAATGAAAATGTTTGTAAATGCTTGCAATGATATCTTTTTAAATAGAATGGTGAATGAAAATTGAATATAGAAGAGCTTATAGAAATATAATGATAAAACAAAGTATTTTCCAAAGTTAGCAAATTGACACCAAACTGCTTCTTTGTGATGTTTCCAGAGAAATAATAAACTACTGATAGTGATCAATACACGGGAAAATATTTTCTCTTATGTAAAAAACTTTCAATTTTTCACAGAAAACATTCCTCTGATAATTTGCAAGAGTTCCCTATCATCTTAATGTTAGAGCTCTTCATGTCTGGAAAAGCTCTGAAATAAAGCAGTTAAAAAATTTATTTTCTGAGAGTTAAAAAAAGTGCAGTTAAGACTATTGAAGGTGTTTTCTACTTAGACATAGTTTTACCAGTTTTATACCAATAGTTCCCTTTTGTATATTTATTTTATACAAAGCGTTGAACAGCCGACCTAATTCTGAGTTTACTACCATCAGACATTTATTCCATCAATCCTTCATTTCCATAGTCTTGTAACCATTTCCACAGCCAAGGGGATCCTCAACCATGATACATCAACCACTTAGAATATTTTACCTCAGTATTGTGGTTACTATGATCCGGGAGCAGAATTCGTATCAACCAACAACAACTAAGATTCGAACCTGGGTCACCTTATTGGAAGACGAACGTTTTATCTCCTGGATCACCACAACTCTTGTATTTTTGTTAATAGTAAAATCCCCTTACCATCAATTAATACCTTGCGTTCTCTGATAAATTCAATTTAAACTATTTTAATTGACACTCGGTAACTGAATAATATTGGTTGAGTTTAGATCTGAGTATTTTCAGAAACTTTAACTGTCGTGTATTTTAGGATATTAATTTCAGCTTTAAAAAAGCTATAAATAACTTTTAAACCTATGAAACATTTCTGTAATTTTACGAAGTCTCCGATACACTCTACCAATCCATCAGTCCTTAGGTCCTTCTCTTTTGGTCTCGCGTTGACCAAGGTTGGTCTGATCAGTTTGAGATCTGACAGCTGTCTGACCTCTTTGACTGATAAATGGTTAGCTGACTGGTAATAACCCAGCTGCTTAGTAGCGATTCCTTCATGCAGAGCAGATTCATGATGATAGATATATACCTCCAAAATTGCATAGCATTGTTTTTAATAATGGTATGAAAATATTATGAACAATGCTTTTAAAATTTCCAAACAATGTCTTAAAAAAATATATTAGATTCTGGAAAAAAACTGGAATGTTCACAAGTAAACGATACGGACCAAGTGTACTACCCCTGGTTTGAAATTTAAAAATAATATCGTATATGAATGAAATTGTTGATAGTTATCGATACTTGCCTGAAATTTCTGCAGATATGGGTGGAAAAAAGACAGTAGATCATCGGATTGGCTGCACTGTTTAAAGGGGCCAAGCTCTGTATGAATGTGGATACAGCTATTGATGTCTGACTATCGGAAATCTGCCCATAGACTTGAAGGAGATCATACACAAAGTATGGACTCCAACATAAAATAAACACTAAAAATAAAACAGTTGAAATGAAACTTTAAGCTCATATATTGGAAACTTACTAATTCAAATGTTATCTGTATAGTTCATTAATTCTTATAAAATATAAAATTTACAAGAGATACCGATTGTGAATAAAATAGGTAAAATAGGTATGTAAGACAATTTTACACAGATTACTTTATATAT
>NC_092204.1:67872526-67909808 GCF_043381705.1 Parasteatoda tepidariorum | reverse complement strand
TTATATATAGGGATTTATTATTATTGTTAGTTATTAGCAATTTATTGATTGAAAATCAAGGTAGAAAAATGGTTTGCGTCCATTATAGTTTATTCTGATGAAGTACAAATTGCAGAATTTAAAATGTTTCAGATTCGAATGAAAGCGTAAATGTAAAAATATCACGAATGCTACAAGAAATTATTACATTTTTGCGAGGTCCCGCAGTGGACTGATCGTTAAGACACGGTTCCCAGCAGATCACCGAAGTCAAGCATCACTGGCTGCGGTCAGTGTGCGGGTGGGTGACCACTTGGATCAGTCTGCGTAGGGATCGAGGGTGTGCGGTATTGGTCCTCGTTAAACTGTGCTACCGTAAAGTGCTCGACTTCGCGCGCAGGTCGTCGGGCTACCGAAGCGGGGGTGCCATCCCCTCCGCAGAGGATCAAAATTGTGATGGCATGTCTTCGGATCATCCTCCGGGGTGTTTCCCAGACCGTCGCCAATAGCCCATTGTACAGCTCTAGTGCGACGTAAATTAATAACAACAATAACAACAACTACATTTTTGCGAGTAGTATTTGTTTACCCAAACATATAAAAACAAAATTTATGATTGTTAATGTTAGAAAAAAAAACATAAAATTTGAAAATTGTAATCCCAATTTTCAAATATTATGTTTTTTTTACAAGAGCCATACGAGAACCTTTTTTCCATAAAAATTCCTCCTCAATCCATGCTCCCGCAACAGTATTCCCACTGTCTTCTTCACTGTAATCTTATCTATTCTTGTCTGCGCGTGGACAGCTGCTTTTTTTTAGTGTGTCTTTACTTTGTAATCCTGTCAGGGATAACGGATTTTCAAAAAGCAAAAAATATGCAAAAAATATCCTCAAAAGCAAAAAATATGCAATCCAATCTTCATATTTGTGAAAAATGGACATAAATTGTTCTTCCCATTGATCTTCAATTATTAAGTGATTTAAAGAAAATATGTATAACAATATAGTATAAATCCAAATGCTTCAACATATATTTTTGGTTTTATCCGATAAAAAGGTATAATTTCAGATTTAATATTTGATTTTACTTTATAATTTAAATTTTATAACTATAGTTTATAATAAGAGTTCAACTTACTGAAAGAATTACTATAATATGACGCTGTAATTTTACACTAATTTTAATGACAAATTACGTTACCTACCTTAGTAACAAATTGGAATATGATGGTGTGGAAATTTAGTGGAATGTAATGTTTCATTATCTTTATTGAAGATTATTTACTTTGCATTATCTCATTTTATATAATCTTACTTGAACCAATATTCTGATCATGAAGTACAATGTTATATTGTCATTTAATTTCAGAATAAGGACTTAAATAATCTGTCCAATGTAACTTTCATACATTCCACAAATACACAAACAGATTACGTCAAGAATTTCATTATTTTCCTAGTTCAAAAGTCAAACACTGTTCAGCCAACAGCAGTACTGAGCATTTTGGAAAAGATTCTTAAAAAATTTAAAAAAATAACTTTTAACTAAAATTTTGAACAAATAATAACCAATTATTTTAAATAAATAACATAGATTCAAATTGTAATTAGAACTTATTTCACTACTCTTAATGCATTCGTTAGTCTAAATAAGTTATTTGCGAGCAATAAGTTTGCTGAGGGTAACAAGGTGTTCTTCTTAAACTTAACGCACGAACAAATAAAAGAAATTCTTAATGTATCATACCAAAAACAATAACCAAAGTCATTTTCACGGTTTTGATCTTTGCCCTGGGTATTATTCCCCTTGAGCTGGATCTTTTCCTGTCTGCTTCATTATCCGAGCTGCAAGTACTCTTACTTTTACTCACACAACCTACATAATATAGAGAAAAAAAATGTCAAGCTTGTTAACCCTTTGCTTAAGGCTGGTACAATAAGTGGACCTGAATGATTTCATCATGCTAAGCGCCATAAGCAAAAGGCTAAGACAAAAACCGAAAATCACATATTTATATTTTATATTAGAATAAATTGCACTGATATAAAAGCATCATTCCTTGAAAATATAACACAATTTATGAATCAAGTATAAGGAATTTTACATGTTACCAACAGTTTCTTAAACACTGATATTTAATAAAATACCTAAGTGTCTTATAGAACGCTGGGCATTTTCAGACAAGTTATTAATTAGGACACTAATTATGCTCTTTAGGTATTGCATTTTGTTTAATTACAGGTGCTTTTTAAGAATGATATTAAAAAAGGTCACGGTATAGCTATTAGTTGAAGACCTTGATTCCCCCGTAAATGTAAATAACATTCCGGAAAAGTAATGAAAAACTCTCCCATAAAGAAGATTTATTTTCTATATTACCAGCAGTGTATTCAATGTGAAGATTTTAAGAAATATCGTGATATTGTCTAAATGTATTCTGTTCAATAATGGTGTGCTATTTAGCCTTCTATAGAGTAACTATACAATGTGCAAAATATTGAAATGTTTCATACTTTTCCGGATATCTTTAGAAATTCTATAAGAGGTCTAGGTATACTAAGTAATACATTTTGTTGACAAAAAATACATTTTGAATACTTAATACATTTGCATTGCTTAGTATATTATTGAATAAACTTTAACGTGTAGAAACCCTTTTACAAGAGATAATACGATCCCTTTTTCCTTTTGTACTATGCAGTTAACAAGTAAATCAGCAGATTACTGGAAACGTGATATTTTTTTAATATAATACTTCTCACATTTCTCCAATGTTAGATGTTAAGTGCAAATGTTTATATTTCATTCACTGTAACAAAATTTGGTGAATAGTTGTTGCCTTTTTTGTTGTTGAGGTAAAAAAATTTTTTACAGTGCATGTAGTGGCATTTTTATTATTTTTTTCACTGCTATAACTTTGTTTATTTATGTATTCATTTTTTGTTTCCTGACAACACATATTTTCACGAGCATTAAAATCAATTAAAATCAATTTTTCACTGCTTTAACTTTATTTATTTATCTATTCACTTTTTGTTTCCTGACAACACATATTTTCGCGAGCATTAAAATCAATTGAATAGCTTCATTTCGAAAACTTTTCGGTTAAGAAACAAGCACAATTTTATTAGAATATTCGCACAAATTATTTCAAACAATTGCTATTTTGCGAATTTTGAGTATCTTTTATGCACGATATCTGCAGTTCTAGAATTCCGACTAGTTTCGACAACTTTTTTTAAAATACTAATACAAAATTTAAAAAAATAGTTTATATGTTTTATTATGTTTAAACACCTATAAGACTAGCAAAAAATTATTATTTATCAATTTATTTTTTAATACCCATTTTTAGGTAAGAATTAGGCAGTGTTTTGCATACACACTAAACACTGTATTAAAAGTCTATAGCAATAAAACTTGAATAAAAATGAAACTATACTTAGATATCGTGTTTAAGGTAGTGTAAAATGCGAAAAAAAAAACTAATTTTGAAACTAACGCATTTAAAGATTTAAAATCACTAGTCCATCCACTGATGCCACCTTGTGCAAAAACTGCTATAACTTAGTAAAGAATTAAAGTGCAAGCAAAAATAAAATATTTTTAGAACGCTACAACTACAGGGATACTAAATTTATAAGAAAACCAATTTCGAAAATTTTATCCAAATTCATGTTATTGCACTAGATACCTTAAAAAAGTGTTTAGTTTACCTCGACACAAAAACAAAATTTGTCAAATATACACCAAATTTTTTTACAGTTTATTAAGCTTCTGAAATAGTATTTTAATGTGTCTTTTAAATTCTCTTGAATGATCATATTACTAAGCAGAGTTTTGGTATTTGAAGTAAGCTTATAAGTGCTGAAAACAGCATTGTAATAAATGATAAGTTTAAATTGAATGAGTACATACTGCGTGCCTTTTATCAATGTTTGAAAAATATTATAGAAAGGTAAATTCTACTGTAAATAGTTCTTCGTAATATATTTGTTATTTTACAGTAGCAACATGTAAAATAAATTTAAAAAACTTCGCTATCATCGCTGCACTTAAGAGAATGATCACAGTAAAAGTTCAATGTTTGTTATGCAAGTGAATATATATATATTATAATAAAATATGTTTGCATCAGTTCACGAAAATATTTGAAAGGGTATAAAGAGCAGGCATAAAAGTTGTTATAGTAAGTTATGTCATTTTATAGCAATTGCATATAAGCAGAAGGAATAAACAGAAAAGAGCACAATTTTAGAGGCTGTGTTTTATAGTATGAAGACAATAACATATTATGTTAAATAGTGGCTAAAACTATGCAAAGAATATTTTACTATCCCAACTTATACCTATTAAAATATCAGATTATTATGAAAAAAAATACAGTTCATTTTAATCATTGCTTTTAATTCGTTTAATTATGTTCAAATAAAACAATTTTCATAAATAATCTCTTTTACAATTTTGAAAATTTCAAATATTTCTCGTTTAAATAGGTAGTCATGCGAAATTAGCAAGACTAGAGTTCGCCCCTTTTGTGATAAGAATAGCGTCTGCATTTTGTTGAAAGCAATCATAAAAATTCCTGATGTTTATATTTACATGCAAATTTGCTGGAGATAAATATTAATGGCTTGAATCTCCCCATTCTTTACTTTAAATTGCTCAATAATAAGGCAATAAAGTCTTCAAATTCATAACAAGTGAATCTAATAAAAGAGAAAAATCAATGGCTTCGCTTTCAAATATGTATTTTAAACATGTAATTATAAGTTTTCGATTCTTTCGATATAAATTTATTGTTGCCTCGGGAATGATGAACACACGAAATTAAATTTATTTATTCAACTATTGAGAACTAGTTTGAGAATTAATAATATAATTAAGAGTTTCGTTTCGCGTTTTTAAGATATTATTTCCAAAAATTGCATACGCAAGAAAATTAGATTATTTTGATTTAAAAATCACTGGAAGCAATGAGATTTTTTTTATCAGAGAAACATAATATTAAATTGAATTTTATTAATTGAAAAAATACTAAAATGATTGCGAACTATTTTTTTTTCCTTTTCCAAATTGAAAAGTTATGCAATAATATGGAATACAATACAGTAATGAAAGAGGAACTTTCAGTTTTTGATGTTTTTCTGAATATCTCAAAAAATACTTCGAATGTTATTTTGTAACTTTAAAGGTCTTTAGTTCTTTAGTCTTTAGCTTAGAGATTTCTCATATTTAGCTGTAAGGTTCTAAGCTTTCAAAGGTTTAAGAAAACGACAATAAATTACGAATTAGAAAAAGTACTTTTCAACAGCCTATGCTATAAAATCAAGCAATAAGCTTGTGACTTACATCGATTACTTTGATTTTTATCTTCAATAACTGCATTAAATTTTGTAAACTTCATTTAAATATTTACGGAGATATGAACTTTTTTATTAAAAAAAAAAACAAATTTTCTTTTCTTATGTTATATAACTTTAAAATTACTCAAATTAAATAATTTTTGGAGCAATTTAAAATTAATTACAGCTATATTATTTTGAAATTTGAAAAAAAAATTTAAAAACTACTCAAGATATAGGTATTTAAAGTAGTTCTTTCAAACTGCGCATGTGTGAAAAATAGTAATTTTTTTTTCTTAATTTTGTACTGAATAATATTGGCAACTAATGAAAAAATCTGGTTTAAATACCTTAAAAATTTAAAAAGTTCCAATTCATTTCCTAAGTAGTTTTTGTACTTTTAAAAGAAATCTTAAAATGATAAGGGGATTGGGAATTTATTTATAGACTATCTCCACCTATATCATCAATCAACAATCTATCGAAAGGTACCTCAAGATAGAATCGAGTTAACATGTCTTATATACTAGTGATTTGGTATTTAATATTTGTTGTGGTAGTTACGACACAGGGGCTTTCTACAATAAAATTTTTTTTGCTATCCAGTTATTATAAGATAATGTAACTTTAAACTCTTTCCATTAGTTGTCAAATGAGATTCACAACAAATTTACGATTCATACAAATTAATTATTTATGTCCATGCAAAATCGCATGAACTAAACATCTCCAAAGTTACAGAATTATTTTATCATTTCAGTATTTGTTGAGAAATTTAAAAAAGAAGTATCGAAACCTGAAAGTGCATATTGTAGGATAATGTATATGCTATGAACTTAAAAACAAAAATTATTGCAGTTAATACGTGAAATGATTGCTGCACTACAACGACCGACATTTTGCAGGAATACATGTTCTTTAATAAAGAAAAATAATAGCAATAGTATTTCGCAGTATTTTTTTATTATGATATACAGTTAAAACATTAAAAAAAATATTATTATTTCAAAACTTCTAGAGATTATTTTGCATTATGCATTATTGGTGCCAAAATTCAGCATTCCAAACATTGTATCATGTATACGATATTTCCATTAATTTATTTAAGTTCACTTTTGCAAATTTAGCTTTTAAATAAAGAAAATTAAAATTAATTACAAGAGCACAGTTAGATAAGTATAATTAAGCACATATTTTATTGATAGCTATGAGGGAAGTTGATACTTTTTATAAAATCTAAAGCTTTTATCGAGTAACCAGCATTTTTTAAGCATATATAAATTGCAGAATAAGTGTATATTGAACACACTAACACGCAGAGTCCCGCCAAAGTAAGAAAATCGATCAAATAGTAGTTCTAAGTAATTTTAATCTGTAATCTACATTCTAAAAGTTGTAATGGTTTTTTTACAAACAATATTCATTCATTTTTTTATTCCCTTACAAATACTTAAGTTGTTTTTAGATTTATTTGAGGTTATTTCACTGTGTCAAGGTTGATTTGAGGTGTATTTGAAGTTGAATTCAAAACGAAACTACTCAAAAGATCAACCTGACAAGATGCTTAATCAAGGTGCATATTTTAATAACACCTTACAATTATTCACATTTGAGGTTGATTGAAATCTACTTCAGAGCAACCAGCTTAGAGAAGTTGTTTTAGAGGTACGTGTTATTTTATCTATCCTCCAAGCAAATTATATCTGAGGTGCGAATAATTTTACCCGATTTTCAACTAAAAGTATTGCTGATTTATTTATGAGGTTGGTTTTGTGAGATGAAAATAAGGCTTAAATTGAGATTCATAAATGAAGTTATTTTTGGTACGAAACATAACCTCATTTTCTACTTCAAGTGTATTTTTTTACGTCCATAAAACTTTAAACAACCACCATTACACGTTATTTCCTTTCCTGTAAGGGTTTCTAATAGCAATACTGCTACCCTGCAGCTGCTCTTCATTTGATACAATTAGTTTTTTAATTATACCATTGTAAATTAAGCTAATACCTAAACAAAAGAAAGTTAATTCCATCAGTAGAAAGGGATATTCAATGTCATACGTACTTTTCTTGCTATCAGCTACAATGGATGAAGATTTTGACAGCTTAGGATAACTCATCAATCTACTTTTTGTCCAAATGGTGTGTACAATGACAGTATAACACGCAGCTATTATCAGTGCTGGTATAAAAAAGAGACTGATAGCTACAAGACTGATGTATAATTGCCATTGCCATTGCTGGAGATCTATCCAGCATTGTGGCATGCCTTTCACTTCTTCTTTGGAGCTCAGGAAAATAGATGGGATGGAGAAGATGGCTGATAGACCCCACGCCGAAGCAACTAATAATCTTGCTTTCCTCCCTAAAGGCAAACAGAAAAAATACAAAACTAGAAATATCAAGATCACAAAACAAAAGTATGCGGGAATTTTTTATAGCCCTCTATGTTACACGTAAATAAAATTGGCCGTAAGTTGCCAGAGGTTTCTTTTTTCTATCTGACAACTTAAGGCTATTATTTGGGCAATGTGAGAATGCAAAGTGTGTCAGAAATGCGTTATTTATTCTTTAATATTTTTCAATTACAGTGTTTTTAATTCTTCAGATTTGTGTAAAATCAAATGTATTTTTTAATCTACATTTTCATGTTATTCATTCACTGATCATCAACATTTTTAATGACCAGTGAAAACCTCATAGTTTTAAGCAAATAAAATATTGCGTCACTGTATCACCAAACGTATCACCACCTGTATCTGTCATGCGTTAGGATCTTTATTTCATGCAATGGACGTTATTTCATATAAATTGCCATGTACATGATGTGTAACGGCCTTATTTAATGGCTATAATATCTAATGATATTACCCAGTATATAAGACAATAATAAGATAGTTGTCTTGTGATATTAAACACAAACATCGCTGTTTCTAACCAAAGGCATTCTCCAATACTGATGGTTTATATTGTGGCAAGACGTATTTTCAAGTGGATAATGCGTCCTGCCATACTACATGTATTTTTAAAATATGATGCTTGCGTTTTAGGAAACATAATAGAAATTTCATTTTGTTGCTCGTAATTCCAATATATGCATTTCTCTGATAAAATTGTAAGAACTTCCCGTCATCTAAATTCATATGAAACAGTCTCGGAGTATTACTAAAGCTAAGAATTTGCTGTTTTATATGCCCATGTACATTGACATCTCGTAGAATGTCATACATGTACATTGACATCCCAAGAATTATCAAAGTTGCATTACAAGAAAAATGTGACCAAACGGTATTGAGCGATACTAAAGTGATTGGCCAATTAGTGTATAATATCAATGCATCTATTTATGACATACTTACAGCTGTTTGAGAAGTTCATTGGATGAGCAATGGCATCGTAACGATCTACACTTAGAGCTACCAGGACATAAGTCGACGAGTACGTTACAAAAGCCTAAAAATATTAAAATTTATTTCAGCCTTAAATGTTTTCAACTTAAATTAAAGGTATAAATTAAAGATATAAATTAAAGGTATAAATTAAAGATATAAATTAAAGGTATAAAGGGAAAGAAAAAGTGTTTTTATACTATATAACACACGAATCAAAAATAATTTTTATTTTCTAAAGGTGAGACTCTTGATTTTTCTTTTATCAACAAATTTATTTTGATTTACATGCGATAAAACCATTTGACCATTTGGTAATACAGTGCATAAGGCACATTTCTAAACTTCCTGCAGCCGGCAACTGCATCAAAATAATCCACTTAATGGGTCCCTTCATACCTACATCACGATCCATTTATTAAGCATCTACATAACAGCATCTTAAAAATCCATGTTTAGTGTTTCATCATTATGATTGAAAACAAATCTTTTAGTTGACTTTCAAATCGTAAATAAGAACGATAGATAATACTTATGCTTTTGTATAGTAACGTAACGTCAAACATAACGCTAGAAAATGCTAGTTCAGTAAAAATGCTGATTCTACAATTTTGTTTCACATAATTTTAAATTTCAAATGATGTATGTAAAAAACTACACATCAGTACTAAACTTTGAATATAATAAATCCTGAAATTGCGAATTTTGAATTGATTTAAATTAAATTAACTTAATTTTATTATGATAAAATAAATTAGTTGGTTTATATTTTAAAATATAAATTAGAATTAAATAATCGATAAAAAATTTTTGATATAATTAAACTATTTAAATCGAACATGAGAGAAATTTCTATATAAAAATGAATAACAGTAATTAAAATATGGATTTGTATTCTAAATAATATTTTATTTATTAATATATATATATATATATATATATATAAATATTGTTAGNTTATATATATATATATATATATATATATATATATATAAACAAGAAAACACAATGAAAGTTAAGAAAAACAATAAGTTTCATTTATTGCGCTTAAGCTGCTAGTAAACAGAACTCATTAGATAAGTTCAAAATGAAGAATAAAACAAAGAAAAATAAAAGACATATGGAAAAAAAAGGGGGGGAAATAAGTAAAAACAAACAAACAACAGTTTAAAAAGAAAAAGAAAAAAAAGGATGACATTTTATTTAAAAAACCGGAAAAAAAACGGAAAAAGAAAGATATAATCTTTTCTTCAGCCCACACGATTATATCCGCAAAACAGAGTGCTTTCTGATATTGTATCAATAAAGCCAAAGCAAAATATATTAATACAATAGTGTGAGGAGCACTCAAAAATGTTTTTATATAAACATAACAACAAATAAAATAGATCACAAAAAGTAAAAATAACATGTAAGAGCAGAAAATAAAATAAAAGAAAAAGAAAAAACATTAAAAAGGGACTATAAAGCGAGTAGCAAAATCAGATCAACTTACATGGACAGAAAAGTTTTCAAGAATGATTTAAAAATGTTTTCGCAGAAAGATTGCCAGATTACAAAATATGGAAACAAATGATGAAAACAAAAGCGCAAATTGAGTGCAACATGAGGGTTTTAAAGTGTCGTTCTTACTGTACTGCTGAAGTGATTTATGATTTGTGATTCTGCGAAAACATTTTTAAATCATTTTTGAAAAATTTTCTGTCCATGTAAGTTGATCTGATTTTGCTACTCGCTTTATAGCCCCTTTTTAATGTTTTCTCTTTTTCTTTTATTTTATTTTCTGTTTTTGCATGTTATTTTTACTTATTTTTACTTTTTGTGATCTATTTTATTTGTTGTTATTTTAATATAAAAAAATTTTTTGAGTGCTCATCACACTATTGTATTAATATATTTTGCTTTGGCTTCATTGATACAATATCAGAAATCACTCTGTTTTGCGGATATAATCGTGTGAGCTGAAGAAAAGATTATATCTTTCCTTTTCCGGTTTCTTAAATAAAATTTCATCCTTTCTTTTTTTCTTTTTCCTTTTAAACTGATGTTTGTTATTTTTTTACTTATTTTTCCCCCTTTTTTTCATATGTCTTTTATTTTCTTTGTTTTATTCTTCATTTTGAACTTTTATATATATATATATATATACCCTTTTTTACAATTAAATATAATGAAAATAATTTTTAAAAGAAATATATTTAAAAAGAAAACAAATAATTGCTTTTTTTCTTCTTAGAATCTGTCATAGAATATTGAACATGAAGAACATTTCTCTCGTAAAATAAAATAAAAAGTTTACAAACCTGTAAATATTTAATGACTTTGCACGCAACATTATTAGCATAAAACGCTACAGTTGTCCTCCAAATAATATCTGTCAAAACGTTAATGACACCAACTGTTAAATCTGTAAAGTAAATAAAAATCAGTGGACTTTAAATTTTTCTTATCAAATATAAATATATTTTTTTAAATACAGAACTAACCATTTAAAGCTGTTAACTAAGATGATTTCATCAGATTACTTTTTACGGGTTGATTAATTTTGCTTGTTTTAAACAATTCATAGAATACAAGAATTTTCAGTAGATTTAAAATATCAAATATGCTAGCTTTTTAAATTAGATTAGATCAAGTCAGAAAAGAAAACTATTGATAATGTAGTTTTTTATCTTACGTTGGCTTTTGTATTGTACCATATTAGATACTTATTTAAAATAATTTGAGAGAAAGTTCTTCTCTAACCTAAATTTTTCATTCTGTTCTTCAGAAGAATTCCTTATTTGAGAATTAGGTCATTGCAAAGTTAAAAATATTTTTCTTAGATTTCATCGTATTCAAAATTTAAATTCCATCTGATATATAAAAAAAAAATATGAATATATGATATTGCTAAAATATATCTTGATAAACTTCACAGAATACTCAACATTTGCATGGGAAATGTAAATTATGGTTGCATTGAAAAAAATAAAAATCTGTCTTTAAAATGAGTACCGCAGTGGACTGATCCAGCATCACTGGCTTCTGTCAGTAAGCGGGTGGGTGACCACTTTGATCAGCCCTCGTTATATTGATTTACCGTATATTGCTTGACTTTGTGAGCAGGTCGTCAGGCTGCCAAAGAGAAGGATTATTGATCCGCTGCAGAGGATCAAAATTGTGATGGCATGCAGTCGGTTCATCCTCAGAGATGTTTTCCAGAGCCTCTCTGATAGTCCACGAGAGCCGGAGTGGCTCAGAGGATAGAGCTTTCACTTTCCCATGGGGTGAACCGGGTTCGAATCCCAGCGATGGCTGGTTAATATGAATTCCACACCCAGCTCGCGCCGACCACAGCTCTGACATAAAATATCCTCAGTGGTTGACGAATCATGATTTAGAGTCCCCTTGCTGTTAGGCTAACCACGGGAAGTTCGCGTGGTCTTTCTGGCCATGTAACTCAAATGTGGGTGAGTTCCCTCAAAAAGTCCTCCACGAAGGCAAATTTCTTCCAAAACTTGATCCAGGGGTTCCCTTGTCTTCTGGATTGGGTTAAAAATTACAACGCTACGGAGTTGAACATTTGTAGTTGTATACCCAAATTTGGGTCGGCTGTTCAATGGCGGTCATAAAATAAAAATTATAAAAAGATAGTCCATTGAGCAACTCTAGTGCGACTTAAATAAAGTACCTACCTACCTGTTATTGAAACGAAAAAACTATTATTTTATTCTTCTATTTTTAGTGCTAAAAATTGCTTCTTTTAATCGAATAAAGTATCATAGGAACTTGAATAACAGAAAATCATTTAATTCCAAATAAGCAAAAATGCATCAAATGAATTTTCACTAATTTTTATTTAAAGCTTTGACATTATTCAACGAAAATTTTAGAGAAAAAGTATTAGTTGTAGCCTTTTATAAGTGAAAATAAGCGAAATTCCATTTTTAGTATTTTTTAGAATGAATACACTTCATTGCTTTATGAGTTATTCTTTTTTTCATTACACATCCTTTTTTTACTTCTATTATTTTTCATTGAACTTATATTTATTTTCAGCCTAATACATTTCAATCAATATTCAATTTACTTCATTTTAATTACTTTCCTTAATTTACTCGGTTTTTACATTTAAATTGTTTTTCATTAATAAATTTTAAAAATGGAAAATTCATCACTGATAAATTAGTTGCACTCAATTGAAACATTTTCTAATCATGGTGAACAAATGAGAGAAATAATTTTACAGATAAAAGAACATTGTTAACGTTCGTAATTAAAAAGGAGTAAAATGTACTCATTTTTATAAAGTAGAATAAAAATGAGTTAATTCTTAATGCAAAATGTCTTTTTTTTTTAATTTTCCGTTTAATATTAAATTCATCATCCTTTCCGGGATAATAATCAAATAATCATTTCAAAAATAACAAAAAATTCGAAAGATAAATTACAGAATTAATCCCTAGCTTTCAGAAAGCTTAAAACAGCTTATTTAATAGGATACATTTTCTGTACAAAAATATCACGAGGGAATATGTAGAAATAAAATTAAAAATTTAATAACTCAAAAATATAAATTAACTGGTTTTTATCTTTATAATAAATACTTGTGCCGTCATTTGTCAAAGTACAACTAATACTAAGGGATTACAAGAAAAAAATATACTTTAATTCCGAACGAAATATTTTGCTTAATCGTAGAAATGGTTTTGCTAATCCTGAAATAATATGCTTTTTTAATAAGATAAGAGCTCGCAATTTTGACGGATAATAACGAAATTAAATATGTTCATAAATTCGCAATTTTAATTAATAGTTTATCTTAATCATTTAAATAAATTGTCGGATTAATTCATTATATATCTATACATTTTATGACAAACAAGGAATACACATCTTATGTCACCCTGTACTTATTTCTGATATCAGTCCCGTTTATTGCCCACTACATTTTTACTAAACGTGTAAATTAGGGAAAATTTGCTCATACGTGTAAATTGAGATGAAATAAATTATATAAGCGTGACATGTTTATGAAACTTAAATTTTAAAAAAAACTTTTTATTTTGTACTAAGAAATGCTTACAAATTGGGATATATACATCAAAATTAGGCGGAAAAAAGCACATTAAAAAGTATGGAAATCCAATGAACTAATTTATGAAGTCCACTGCTAATGCTAACTAGCAAAAGACATTCATTGCATTTTACCGTTCGTTGCTAATTCTAAGAGACGATTTGTGATTCAAAGAACTGGCATAAATATTTTTTTAAAGATATAGTAATAAAATTAAATATAATTTTTCAAAATATTTGTATTTGCTTTTATGACTAAAAAATTGTATAATAAGTTCCTTTTGTATAAAAATTTATATCATATGTAGTAATGTCCATAAAATTACAAGTTATCTACACATTTTAAAATTTAAGGAACATGTATTTAAGAATATATATTTAAGATAATAATGCATATAATTGTTTGTGTTTTTATTATTAATAAAATTATGAATGATGGATCTGTACAAACGATGCCATGACTGACTTAAGTGACTATGCAGATATTTCCAAATTACTTGAATAAATTTCGTGTTACTTTCAATTTTAATTGTATTGATTTTAAATCAGAAATATTTTATCAGATTTACTCTGCTCTCTAAAATATTTAAAAATAAGTTTTTAAATTTATGCATTTTTCTTGTCTTTCGCAAGGAAACATGAACTACTGTAGCAATATTCTGATCAAAAATCAAATCCGATACTTTAATGCAAGGTTTAGAATGGAGCGATGAAGAAAATGAGTATTTGAAAATAACTTCGAACAAACTTTGAATCATTTCCACAACTAAAATAACTTAAAAAGCATAAGAAAGAAAAATGTAAAAGCTTTACTTAAATGAAAACTTTCTTTAAGCTCAATTCTTTTTTAAGACCTTTCAAAAACTGCCTCAGATTAAAGAAAATACACACTTATTTCTGTTTCTGTTCAGTACAAAGCACGCGTTCTCTACTGGGAGTCTGCTGTATTTTAAATCATATTTTTCAAGTCTTATCGAACGGGAGAAATAACTTGAGATTTCAATTCAAATGAATTGAAATATATATTTATGTTTCAATTCATACTTAATATTATTTATAAAATACTATTACTCCCAAAAATATTGAAATAGCAATATTTTAAAAAGAGATTTTAAACTATAAATCAAAAAAAAACAATAAAGTTAATGGTTAAGGCAAAATAAATAAATGAATTTCGTTCTTAAAAACATTTTAGTACAGATAATCAGAAAAAATCTAATTGATTTTGCTTTAATGATTGGATTTTCAAGAACAACGATGGAATTTAAAGGTTTAGATAAGCGAACTCATCAATATTCTTGCAAATTAGTTCAATTTGCGATAACTTTGCAAACTCAGATATTAAATCTATGTGGGATCCATATATCTTTCCCCACATTATATTGTAAGAGGAATTTAACAACCTTGCATCTTTTTTTTCACAAACGTTTTGTTTTTCCATAACTTGAAGTGCTTTATAACACACTTAAGATTCTAATTAAGTGATCTCATACGTTTTCTGCTACTAGTTATTTTTTAATAACCAGAAGTGTTACAGCACATACTTAAAAACGTTGCTTTATTGTGTAAAAAAATGCACCATAGAATAAAAAATACACCACAGTAAAAAAATACACAATTCATAAACTTCTGACAGGAGTGAAAAATGCGCCTGAATTTGAAAATGAGGTCCTATTTTGCACCAAAGATAACTTCATCATTATACCTATAAAATTGTTTATTTACAGCTTTCGATTGTAAAAAAATGGAAATGGAATGATATTTATAAACGTCTGACAGGTGTAAAAAATACACCTGAGATTGAAAATTAGGTCATATTTTGCAACAAAAATAACATCATCAGTATACCTCAATTTCAACTTCATTTGTACCTCATATATACCTTAAAATCACCTTATTCTTTTGTAAGGATGTTAAAACTATATTATTTTAATGGGAGTACTTCTTTTCCACTTATATTTATCTGAATAAATTAATTAACACTAATAATGAAAAGTATACATTGGAACCGTGGTGGCTCAGGGAATAGAGCGCTCGCATTCTCATAGGGTGAACTGGGCCAGAATCCCAGCGATGGCTGGTTGATACGAATTCCGAACACGACTCGCACCTACCACAGCGCTGACGTAAAATATCCTCAGTGGAAGACGAAACATGGGTTAGAGTTCCCTTACCGTCAGGCTAACCGTGGGAGGTTCTCGTGGTTTTTCTGTCCATGTTACGCAAATGTGGGTTAGTTCCACCAAAAAGTCCGCCAAGAAGAAAATGAGCTATAATGTAAAAGCAATTAAAATTTCAGTTTCTTTGAAGCTGTTTTTCAATTTTTCAGCGCTTTTATTTTTTATATAAATTGCAGAAATTGAATTATTATAATTTTCAGAAATTGATCGATTTCTATAACCTTTAGGGTGAAATTAGGATATTTTACTACCGCCCAGTGGCTAGTTGCAGCATTTTTAACTTTGACAGCTTCTTTTTTAAAAAAAATATGGCCACTTTTCAAAAATAAAACAAATTTAAGTGATTAAATAATGTACGACGTTAATTATGCAATGCTTTTTTTGTCTTGAAACATTTCTCAAAAGATTTAGATTTCCTTTAAGTTGTTTGGTTCTAAAGGGCTGTTAAGGAATAAACCATAAACAACATTTTAAAGTTCATTTCAAAAATACGAAGAAAATTTTTAAAAAATGTGGGTGAGAAATTTTTTTTTTATTATATTATAAAATAATCTTAAGAGTCCCATATTTATTTCATTTTATTTTATAATTTTTGAACAGCTGCCCCAATTTTGGATTTACTACTACCAACATCCAATTTGGAATAACGACTACCAACCCAATGCCGACGGCAATCGTTTGTTTGCCCAATAAAATTACCAAAGATTTTCATGGCATAATTAATAATGCTATGACACTTAAGCATAGAATATTTTCAACTTAAAAATTCTTAATTTAAATTTTTAATCCATATTTTAATTTAAGCATAGAATATGTAAGAATTTATTGAAATCTGTGATGCAATATCCAACTCAATTTTGTATTGAACAATTTTAAAAATTTTGTGAAAAAAGATTTTTTTTCAACTTAACACCCAATCTAGCTTATATAGTTTAAGTAGCGTATTAAGGCTCCAAACACCTGAAAATCTCTGTAAATTGTATTAAATAATTTTATAATGTATTCTTTCTATATATTTCTGCTCTATTAAGCCTAATTCGAATTCGTCTTAATATTCTCTCTGTGCGATGCTTAAGCTTGATAAACAAAGTAACTTTATTTTGCGAATTAGAGTATGTATTCAAGTTAAATTATTGATTATTTCTTTATACTGTCTCATAAAAATAACTTAACTGATTCGTGTGTGTATCATCAAACTGTAATTACAAATTTTTGCATAACAGAATAACAAACATAGAGGCGACTACTTCAGTCTGAGTAGTGTAAAAGAATATTTTAATTGTTTCACTGCGCCAGGAACTATCCTTGATGTTTGATGTAGTAGACTTTCGTGTTAAGAAGTTGCTACCATTTTCGCTTTTCAGGTATACTGAATGTTTTTTACAGTGAACATAGAATGGTACTGTGACAAAAATTATTGTAATTTTTAGACTTATGTTACCCATGAGTTTAACTCAAAATATCATTAAGTATTTAAAAATGGTAGTTTGCTTACCTGCAATAGCCAAATGCATAATAAAAAAGTTCATTCTTGATTTCCTGTTCTTTGACAATGACAATGCTATTAACACCGCGCTATTTCCAGCAACAATCATGATGAATAGAACCCACAGAAATGTCAGTTGCTCTGTCTGAAAAGAAAAAAAAGAGTTAATTAAATTATGCTTTTATTTTTTATCAAACAATTGGACGTTTAATGAAAATAAAGGAATTCTTAGGCTGTGAAATGGTTTAAAAAACATAAATTAATAGTGTTGTGCAATATATACATATTCCTTTTTTTCAAGTTTACCTGATAACATGTAAAGAAGTGAAGTGGTTGGTAGGAAGTAGTTAAAGCAATTTTTAAAGTATCCTGTAAAAAAAGTGGTATAATATTTTTTTTAAAAATAATATTGACCAACCCAAAAAATTGCGTAAAGGAGCACCTATTTCAAGTTAACACCAAATCGAGTGTTCATTCATAATTTGTTGGAATTTCGTGTATTATATCGTACTGTAAGTATAAAGTTTATCAAAACTGAGTAACAAACATTATGGCGGTTACTTTACTCCAAGTATGGAACCTTCTAGCTGTTTTAATGCACATTTTCTATCTACCACTGAGGTAGATAGGAAAAGCTTACACAAAGCTCACGCGCATTCACACCAGACGTAAATTATTTTTGCTTCCGATATCCCTAATGTTGGCACACTTTGGGTATCGTCAGTTGATTGTTGACGAGTTGGATTAAGTTTGTTATCGTCCTCCAAGCAGTATACATCTACATAATAAAAATTCGGCATTTAATACGTACTAATGATTTCAGTTGCATAATAAGGTTATTTATAGATCAATTTTTAAATCTCTTTAAAGTATAATTTTATATAGTATAATTTTTTGAACGTTAATTTTAAAATTCAAATCCGCTTTTGTTCTTCCAATCCTAATAGGAATTCGCCTTAAATTTTCGCGGAGCAGAGTAAATATTTGATTTACAAGCTAATTTTATTTTCAAATCTAGTGTAGCCATGCATCGTGAATAAGTGATTCTTGCCTGTTATTGTATTGTAAAAATATCTTTGCTGACTCTTACGTGTACCTTAGTCTAAAGTAATTATAAATTCCAATGCTACTGAATACTAAAAAATGATGTCAGCTACTTTACACCAAGAAGAGTTATGAAACATTCTCAGTGTTAAAACTACACTAGGAGCTATAAATTGGTTCTTGGTGTAGTGAAGTGCTGTTAATCTACGCCACTTTCATGTAAAATAGTTGCAACCATGTTTTTGGAAATTTACAATACCATACAAAAAAAAGTTTGCACCGTAGAAATAAAATGGGAGAGATAAGGTTTTAAATAATTGCAATAAAAACAATATGAAAGAACTTCAAGTGCTTATTAACAACTGTTGAAGAAACATTTTGTGTATCAAGTGGTTCTATAAAATTTAAGATGCAGAAATCCTTAGAAAAGCGAAACAAAATGGATGTCAGCTGATTGTTCTGGAAATTAAAAAAACGTAAATGGAATTGTTCACGTTCTACATGAACCTGGAAAAATTTAAAGTACAACAAATTTTCGATCGGAACCCTCAGGGCAATAGAAAAAGAGGAAGACCTAAAAACTCTTGGCACCGGACGAATGTAATTGAAATGAAAATAGGAAAGGCATGGAGAGACTCAAAATATCTATCCACAAATAGGGTGATATAGAAAAGTATGATAGAAGCCTTATTCTCCAATTCCGAGTAAATCGGACGTGAAGAGGAATTTGTATATGCATGCATAAGTTTTTTAAATCGTCCATTAACTTATTAAGACAGCTATATACTTTTTTTCAAATTTACAAGGATATTTAAAAAAAAGCACAAAACACCAAAATCGTATGGAGAAAGATCAGGACTGTAAAGCGGGTGTTTGATTGTCTCTGACTATGGTGAGTAGGATTACTGCATTACGACATTTGAGATGTGGGAACATGTATTATGTTCTTAGACACTTCGCCTCCAATTTATGTCTAAATCATACAGCTTCATTAGGGTGGTTTCAAAACATGCTAAAGTATACACATTAATTGATAAAATCCTTATTCATTTATAATTATTATCTTTTTTTTTTTATCTTTTCGGAGTTAAAAACAAGAATAACAACATATCGGTCTTATTTGCACTATGAAAAATTCCGGATCAAATAATGGTGTAAAGTACCGTCTTTTAACTGTAAAATCCATTATGCCGTAAAATCCATTTTACCGCAAAATGCATTTTACCACAAATAGTTTACCGTAATGTTTATATAATTAGAATCATGCAGCAATTTCATGGTAATTATTACTCTGAAAATTATAGTATATTAGATTTTTTGTTCCGTAACATGTTCTGGTATGAAAGGATTTTACTGCAAAAATTACCAGCACTCTGATTGTCGAAACTTTTTATCGTAATTTGAATCGGATTTTCTACAGTATGGACGCAGCAATGAGCATTTTCCATACACACTTTAGAAATGCATTATTGCGTCACTTTTTCCACGTCAGACATCAAAATTTAAATATTCGAATCGACCAGTCTATTGATTCTTCAAAAACGAGAAAAATTCAAAGTGAAAATCACATTTACGTGCAAAACATCATTATTATTTTTCTACAACTCCTTGTCTTCATTCAATTAGTGTTATTTTCAGTTGTGATTCTGGATTGAAAAAATTCAATTTCGATAGCTATACAATCAGAATCGTATTATTATTTCATTACCAGAAAACTAGACTAGTGTTATATTATTTTCTATGTAAAAATTTAACTTTCGCTTAAAAAGTACAAAATCTCTATCAATAAATAATCAACATTGTTTTTATGTTTATTTTAGTTTAGTAGGTTTAGCAAGTTCTTATTTATTCATAGAGTATCAATTTGCGTTTTTGCAAATAATAAACATGAGGAAAAAATATACTTGAAAACAAAAACATAGCCAATGTTTGCAGAACTTCGTATCTAAAACATTTTATTTACACAACTGCTTTTATACAAATTCTAGGAATCTAGCGGGGCTAAATCTTTGGATGGCGTAGGAGGGTTTTCAGTCAAATGAAATTGAATTTGGGGTATGAGAGTTTAAAGTAGTATATTCTAAATATTTATATTGTAGAGTTATGTATATGGTTGCTTTACAAAAATACATATACTTATAGTTACGAACTTCTTTAACTTTTACAACTTTTAAAAGATAACATTAGTTTTCTCGTTACTTTTGCTTTATGTATTTAAGTAAAAAAGAAGGTTCAATGGAAAATTCGCGGCATGTTATATGCATAATATTTTATTTTTCTAGTTTAAATAATTATCAATATAAATTATGTGCTTATTTAAATATTGTGATATATACATTTATTGAATTACAATTCATAAATATATGAAAGCATAACGCATGTTTTTTTAACAGTTTACAACACAATTTGGTAAGGAAATTAATTGAAAATCTTTTCAGCATTTAATGAATGAATTACGTTAAATAACAATTCAAAATTAGGTCATATCTAATGAAATTAATAAACTATTCAAACTCATCGTATATATGAAACTAAAATGGGACATATACAAATAAAATGAGATTTCTGAATTTAGTAAATAATATACATTTTAAAATATCAAAGTCCATTTTACACTAATTTTAAAAAATATATATTGATTTTAGTAACGATATAGCCAGTTATTATTAGTTTTTTTAATTAACTCCTTCCAAATTAATTTGAGTTTGATCTTTTTAACCTTGGGGTGTGTTAAGTGTGTTAACCTATTTTTCTTTAAAATTAAAGATATATGTTAGGCTTTATAATATATTAAACTGCTTATAAAGTATTTGAATAGATTTGGACATTTATGATCTGTAAAAAATGTATCTTGAAACCGATGTGAGAATATGGTTAAAAAACAAAATTTATCGTAACCCTTTTCTTTCGTTTTATTATTTTTCATGTTTAAGTAAGGGAATATATAGGCCACTACCTCCTATTGTTATACAACTACACAAGTGAAAGAGGTCAAAGACCTTTTTCTTATGTGTGAAAAAACTGAAAGAAATGACTTTTACCACTAGGAGGTCAATAAAAATAAATCCTTGAATGTGTTTGTCTACTAGTTTATAATATAAGAAAAAAGTTTACCCTCAAAATACAGATTAAAAATAACAGCTTTTTAGAGCACTTAGTAAGTTTAAAAATAGTATGGTGTCATAAAGCATAGATTTAAAAAAATATTTTAAATTTAAATCAGAACTTAGAGATTTTTATCGAACTATATAAGTATTCCTGGAAGTAAGTTTTTAAGTTACTTAAGCATAATTTCAAATTACATACTTAACTATTAATAGTTATCTGTTTCCTGACTGTTTTACATTTCTCATAGCTTTTTTTACGTTTGTTACATCCTTATCTAAAAATTTAACTGAAGAAGAAAACAAAGATGGCGTGTTTAGTTTATTTATTCATTTTAATTTTTATAATTTATTTTAAGTCTTTAAAAAATCTTTTGAAAATTATTTTCATATTCATCTTACGAAAATAAATTGCTTAAAAATGCATACTTTAATATGTACATTAATTACAGAACTAATTATAGATTTTTCTTTACAATTATTTTTCTAAAAACAATCACAGAAAAATTAGGGACAGAAGTACCGGCACTCAGGTGCCAGTACGTTTTACCGTAATAGCTATTTTTAACGTGGAGTTTTACGGAAGAAAAAAAATCTGATAAGCCGTCATTTTTATAGTAATATTTACTGAATCACTATAATTCAGTAAACATTCATGTAAAAAATGCAGAGTAAAATTTTATGGAAAAAAATGGATTTTATAGTGAAAAGGCATCCTGAAAAACGGTACTATTTACAGTAATATTTCAGGACCTTTTTTGCAGTGTCAGTCATGCTGATAAATTATTTTCGTTTGAATAAATTTACTAATATGTATTTAACTGTTCAAATATATTGTAGTCCTTCACCAAATTTTAAATATTGATTTAACGAAACATAACAATTGTCAATTTAATGTTGATATAAATATGAACGGATGAAAGTTGAATGCATGTTTCATTGATCAAATATCTTTTGCTTAAGAAAAATATTTTACCGAAAATAGTATAGTATAAATTTAATGAGAAAAAATAACAATGGTTTCATTTATTGTTTTGAAAAGAATACTTTTACAAAACTTTTCAGATATTTTTAAATCCTGATTGGCATATCATAATTCCAAAAAATTCAATTTCTTGTCTACGATAAACAATGTTTAAGCCCAATGGGCGTTTCCTTTAGCCAGAGAAAGTATAAAAGAAATAGTTCTTGCTGTCATATCTGTCCAGATTATGACAAAGGATGTCATTTTCAAGCCAAAAATATTCTTTTGTTACCTTTTTCTTTCTGATTAAGTGTCATCGGCTTGGCCATAATTTAATTATTCATGGGAAACAAATAAAAGTGAATCCGTCATTTGGAATAATCTTCTTCAAAAAGTGTTTTAAGAATGTGTTATAAAGAATGAACGTCAATTCCGTTAAAACTATTTTAGAAACGGGACTCATTTATACTTTTCTTAAAGAATAAAATTACTTTTGTTCTTCAATTTTTAAAGATAAAAGAATGGTTGGGCATCTATTATTTTAAGAATAATGCATGAAAATAACATTATTTATAAGGCAAATAGTTACATAAGAATTTACATTGTGAAAAACTCAAACGAATAATAACTGGCGTTGATTAAAAATTTAATTGCATAAGGTCATTTCGATTTTCCGTTTTTTTTTTCTTTTTCTTTTCTTTCTTTTTTTTTTTTNTGATGTAGTAGTTGAGAATAAAAAGCTTTGCATTGTATATTATATCCACTTCGCATTTCCAAAAAGAAAACTGGTTTATTTTTGATTTAATGAATCAATTTTCATGTACCGAGAAAAAAAAATACGGACCACTCTGAATGATTTTGATCTAATGATCTCATCTTCACGTTCTAGATCTCAATCTTAATGGCTCTAGGGAGTGACCTTAAATAATCTAATTAATAAATGAGGACAATATTTTATGCTTCGAAATCATACAAGAAAACGCACCAGGATTTAACATTAATGCTTCGCAGATTTAACCTTAAATACACAAATGATTTCTCGCTGAGGATATTTTAAGCTGCGAGTTTAGGGCCAAAAGTGTAATTTAACTGTTTCATTCTCAGCAGATTCGTTCTTAATCAGATTCATTTCCTTCTCTCTAGTTAGTTGGTTTTTGTCCTTTTGAGCAACATCTGAAGAAAGCTTTACTTGCCGAGCACTTGGTCTACACTCGGTTGTTTTGCATTTTTGCGATCTTTGAAAATATGAGAACAGTTTAGGCAGAAGACAGGTCACAAGTTTTGCCTAAATAAAATTAATTTGCCGTTTTGCGTCTTCCGCTATTTCAAAAAAGTCTTTAAAAATCTTTGCAATACTAAAGGGAATCAGTTAAATTGTCCGTGAGAAAATTTTGGCACATAAAATGACATTTATTTAAGGTTCCCGACTAGTTTCAACATTTTTTTAAAATACCAATATAAAATTTACAAAAAACTAATTTATTTCTTTTATTATGTGTAAAAATTTATAAAATTAGAACAAAATTATTATTTTATTTTATAAATGGTTATTTTTTGGTAAAAATAAGGCATTAGTTCTATCGCCTAAAGCAAAAAAATCCTTTGAGGGCTTTATTCAGAAGGCTAACAACTATGTTTTGAACTATTATCTTCAAAGCAAGTGCATATACAACCGAGTTAAGGATCAACGTAGTTAAAAAAGTAAGTTTTTAAAAAATTTCCTCATTTGCCTTTGCGATAAAACATGCAAAGACAAATACATAAAAATGAAATTCTACTTTTTCTCTTAGTCTGTAGCTCAAAACATGTGTGCTATAACCATAAACGCTCATGAAAAATTGCAGACAATTATTTTATAAGCAAAATGAGTTATCATGTTTAAGGTAGTGTAAAATGGGGGGAAAAAATCTGATTTTGAAATAAACGCAATTGAAATCATTAGTCTATTCACTATTATCACCTAGCACAAAAACTGTTACAACTTCGTAAATAAAATTGGAGTAAAATTGGAGATATTGTTATACATTTGGACATTATATTAATGTAAAACGTAGTAAAATAAATGGACATTATTCGACACTTATAGCTAGTATGGGAACTATATCGACTCATGAAAAATTGCATAATTCATGTTTATCGATTATTTATAACTTTTTTTTGTGAAAATAGAAAAAAAGTGAACATTTTTGAATTTTTTGTGGATTGCATAAGTGTTGTCTATTATTTTCAACAAAAAAGAGAAAAATATCCCGATTTCATCTTTTTTTAATAGGTAACTTCTTGGAATAAAAAATGGCAATTTACATTTTATATCGTTTATGAAATCATAGCTCCTTGTCTTATAAGTTTAAAAAACTTTCCTTCTATGTCATTTCAAGAAAAAAAAGCACTGAACATTTTATTTTAAATAAAGAATGTTCTAGATCAATGGATGAAGAATTATTTTTCACATTTCAATTTTGATATTTGATGAGGATTTGCACGTTCCGAGAGTGTCATGAGGGCAGTAATAAAAATAGAAAAATTGGGTAATAAATTTATAAAATTTTTAAAACTCTCCATTTTTTAGTTTCTTTTTTATTTCAGTTTTTAGTTTCTTTTATATTATACTTATACATCATTTGATGGTATTGAAAAAATTAATCAAATTGTAATTTAAAATTGAAAAAATGATGACGTATGGATAAAATTAAATGTTTGGGAAACGGAACTGGTGTATCTAAAAAATCGATAAATAGAACTTTGAATAATAGATATTCAATATTAAACTCGATGCGTTCAGCGTCCAATTAAATATTACCCCACTATATCGAAAATCGAGTTCGAGACTTGAATGTAAGATAAGTTTGACAAGTCTAATCCATATATTCATGTGAGCAATAATGGCATGCAAGAGTTACAAATTATTTAACTTGAAAATAAAAATCAATGAAACTAATGTCACGGAAACAGAACAATTATACAAATATCTATATTTTTTCATGGATATATTGTTCCTTTGTTCTTTCTCAAAAGCAGAAAATACATTTCTCAAAGTTACAGATTAGACCTTTCTTAATACAATTAAAAATGCATTTTTATAAAATTAAAAACTAAAGAGTATATCTTGGCGAACAAACAGCACGGTATCCATTGGCCAAGGAGTATATCATAAGTACACTTAAAAAGTATTTTGGTTTGAAAAAAGTATTGATTATATTTTCATCTCATATTTTTTTGCATCAGATTCGAATAGAATGTGTTTGCGAATGTGTGTGTCTAAACTTATTGTCCCTTAGGTTTCCTCCGATTCCGAGTTTGCAGTGCCGCAGTGGACTGATCATAAGGACGTGGTTCCCAGTGATCACCGAAGTCAAGCATAACTGGCCGCGGTCAGTAACCACTTTTATCAGCCTGCGTAGGGACTGAGGGTGCACGATATCGGTTCGCGTTAAACTGCTCTACCGTAAAATGCTAGACTTCGTGTGCAGGTCGTCTAGCTACCGAAAAAGGGGAGCCGTCCCCTCTGCAGAGGATCATAATTGTGATGGCACGTCTTCAGATCATCCTTAGGGATGTTGTCCAGACCGTCGCCGAAAGCTCATAGTGCATCTCTAGTGTGACGTAAATAAAGTACCTACTTACCTATCAAAGATTGCAAATTGCGAGCTTCTCCAGTCTCATGAGACCCCATAGGCCAACTAAACTGCATTTTCTGGTGATAAATTTCAGATTTAACGGGCTTTTGAAGCATCTTAAGCCTTATAAACACACTTTACGTATGCTAGAGGAATCAGAAATTCAGTAAAACGCTTCACTGCTATAATTTTCATTTTAAAATTACGGTAAAGTAACCGGCAGCAGTTCGTGCAGATAATTAACGATAAAGTTTGCGGTTAAGAAACTTTTTCACCTGTTAAAATTGGTTAATTGTTGTTATTTGTTACCCGGTTACAACTGATGTTGTTAAATAACCAAGGATACAGAAATTTACGGTTTTGTAAATATTTACAAATATTATTATTCATGGTTTTGAAAAAGTAAAAATGAAATTTAATTGGACATTGGAGTTAGGTTATGGTTAGCAAATAAAAATATAAAAAAGGGAATTCAACAAAACCGAAATTTAAATGCATTAAGTCAAAATAGAAAAGTGCTAAGAGGAGCATGAAACAAAAATTGTCTTTAAATAACTTAAATAAAATCAAACTAACTAATTACGAAAATAAGCATGTCAGCAAAAACAGTACTTCTTCAGAGGACATACCGCCCTGCCAGCATGCTGGGGCCTTTCTGTAGTCAGTGGTTCAACAAAAAACTGACTGCGCCACGAGGCCCCAAAATAGTGACTTAATTATTTCATTTGATGGTGCTATCTATCGTGATAAATAAAAAGTACCATTATTTTTTACGTCAAGCAGCTCTTTGGTACTGCTACCTGTATCTGAATGTGAGTTTCGTAATCTTATAATACAGAGTCACCGATTGGGCAGTGAAGGACACCGGAAACTATCCATGTATTGAAGCAATCTGTTATGCTGGGACTAAGTGGCAATATAAGGTGGGCCTAGCTTGTACGAATAAAATTCTGGTTGCTTAACCGTATTTGATGAAAAAAATCAAAATGCGGTTAACAGTTTGTTACATTACAGTTAACAGTTTGAATGGATTCTTTTTTTAGGATTATTTGACTGCTTTTATTGAATATCTTAAATAACATCTAAATAAATTTTCCTTCACTATTTTTTTCCGAGAAAGTTCTAACAGCATGCATCGTCAAAGGGTATATATTTATCAAATTTTCCTTTACATTATTAAATATCTTCGTTACACTCTAAAAAGTTAACACTGACGGATTTATCGGATTTGATATTTTCGTTTTAAATTCCGTTTGTAATGTTAACCTTGTTGAAAAATATGGCGGCATTACTGTTACAGATTATGATCATGACACTATCCTACGAGATGTTCATCGTTGTTGATAATGGTGTATGTACGATAATTTTTGAATTCATAAAGATCAATTCAGTATATTCATGGTATATTCTATTTTTTTCTCAATACGCAATGCAGTAGGACGGGCAATTAACAAGCTCGGGAACATGCTAAAAGCTCGTTAAATCTGTTCCCTCATTAAATCCAAGTTTAAAATTAATTCCAAAAATTAAAAACAACTTTTACAAATGAATTACTTTTAAAAATATTCACTGGAAAGTGAAAATATATTTTCTAACGCTGATTCTTTAACTTTTATTTATTTTCTTTCTTTTAATTACACTTTTTAAACACCTAATGCACTAAATTTTTCATCATTTATACTTCGTACAATTTCATTAGTTCCATTTCCACACCAGAACACAACGATTTTTTTAATACAGTTTCTCTTTAAAATGACTGTATTCATTTGCATGTCTTGTTTTTCATTATTTGGATTATCATTTCATACTTTCATTATATTTATTCTCGTTAGATTTGAAAAAGGAGAAAAAATCATCATTTAAAAGGCACATTCTAATACATTAATAGCATTGCGCCAAACGAAATGGTCAATTTTCCTCGCAAAATTCTAAATCTTGTTAAATTCGATTTCGCTTTAAGTAGGACCTACTGCAGTTGCAAAATATCTCAGTAGTATGCAAAATCACTTCTCGCTGTCGTGCCACAGGTCCCTTGTTCGATCCTCGGACCGGGCAAGGTTGACTCAGCCTTTCATCCCTTCAGTGGGTCGATAAATGAGTACAAGCATGCTTGGGAACTAAACACTGGGGGTTCCGCGTTCGGCTGACCACCTGACTAGAACATCTGCTCCTGCACCCCAGAGCCCAAGGTCAAGAAAACTGAGATGTGCACAGTAGGCCCTGGCCCTCTATGGGCTGTCACGCCGCTGAGTTTAGTTTAGTTAACTGTTAAATGAAACTATTAAGTGCTTGTTGCAAAAAGTTCGCAATGATTTCTTCTAGTTATTTAAGTTATTATTATTTGTAATTATGGAATTTATCTTTGATCAAAACAACAAATAATGCAAAATTTAGCAAAAGGTTAAGTTTTCTTTAATACAATTGGATTAAATTATTAATAGTACTCATAAATCTATATTTTGAAGAAAATGTTTAAATTTTACTTAACAATAAATATCATACAATGTCTTTATCAATCATATAAAAATCCATTTTTATCAATCTGTCATCAATAATTTCACATACTTCCATTTTTACTTGACTCACTAACTGTTTAACTTCATTATCTTACACATAATATAAAAAGTTTTTGCACTCGAGCAAAAAAAAATTTTAAAATAGGATACATAAGTTTTCCATTTTTCTTTATTTCAATGTCATTAAAGAAACAGCGAAACTATACCATAATCACGTTTTGGAAGATCATAAAATCTCTGCTTTATGACTTAGACAATAACACGAGTCCAACTAAACTGGAATATAAAATGACAAGTTATGAACAACAATCCAAAACAAATAGCGGCAATTTTATGTTCTGATGTTTGATAAAGCTTTAAATAGATGAAGTTTTTTACTGTAAACTTTTGATAACTAAATAATTTAAAATGATCTTTTACTTTATTGTTATTTTTAATCTTATCTAGTTAAAAGTTTACCTGACATTTTAATTGAAAATATTTTACATTAATCTACAGCAGTAGAATTGTTTATTTAAATTCAATCTTTTATGAATAAGTGTTTTTAAGGAAAAAACTGATAATTATTTCTTATAGAAAGGATCAAAAATGCTATCGTTCCGTACACTGGGGTTAGCTTGTGATAAGTAATAATACACTGAGACACTAGTATTTCTGAAGTTAAATGACTTTTAGCACACTCTCAGGAATAATACTCTCAATATTGACGATTCAGTGATTCTTGAGATGTATTTTGATGGTTTTGGGAACCATTTCATCACTGAATCACGTGATTGATTTGTGACGAAACTTGAACTCTCAAATATCGACGAAAATGTTTTATCAACTCGAAACATAGTGCACCGTGGGAGATTGTTAACTAGAATGACGAAACTAGAATAAAGAGTAGACGATCGAAGAAAAATTGACGAAACAAGCTGACCGGCCTTCTTATGTTTGTGCTACTATTTGTTCTTCTTGTGTTGTTTGGGTAACTTTTATTCACCTATATAGTGCCCAAATTTAAAATGATTACTAGAAAAAAACTTAGGCTCTAAGAGATTTTATTTTCATTTTTTTTAAAAATATGGAATGACGAAATATTTTTTTTTTTTAATTTTGATGAATTTCGTTTCTTTGAAAAAGTGACAATAGTTATTTCGTCACTTTGATAGAATCTTTGATCGAACCATATACCAGGAAACGATTTCGTCAAAAACAAAGAAAATTTCATAAAATTTGAATATCTACTATTTTACAGTGCAATAACAAAAAAATTTTTGCTATTGTACTGTAAAAATAACTATATCTATTAATAGTTTTCTTGTCACACTGAAGGGCAGTATTAGGTTGTTAAACAGTTGCATTATCTGTGATAACTTACTGATCTAAAAAAATATCGTTTGTTTGCTTTTTTCTTTAAATATTAGCGATGAATTTCGTCAAAACCATATTTCATAATTATTCTCATTTTATGTTAGTTACAGATTCCTATCTATAATCTAATTTAACATTCATAATCAATCTAGAGTAATGAACGTGTTTTACTTATGAATTAAAATCTTTATACCTATTAGTAGTATTTGTTTCTGCTCTACAATACAATTGTATTGCACTTTGGGTCATGACTTTGTGCTATGTCTTGGATATCAATTAAGTTAAATATGCTAATCAATTAAGGTAGTAATCATGACTGTAGACAAACTGATGAAGACAATGTTTGTTCGGATGTCACAATACCAGAGGATGAGGTTTAGATAAATAGAACAGCCTAATCTGTTGATAAATCACGAAGAAGTAATGCATAATGTTGTACTATATTGCTGTACAGAATTTCAGATAACTGTAAGCTAGGTGGATGCTAGGAGGAGGAGGATAACTGTAAGCTTAAAATCAATGAGGGAAGAGAGATACTAATCTATGCTAAAGCCAAAAGAGAATAATTTATTGAGTATCATCGAACCATCTGATTTTGTTTAATACAAAAGTCTAATAAGATATGATCCGACCTTCAATTAAAGTTTCTAACGATTTGTTTGATACTGACTTTAGAGTTTCATTTAAAATAATGGCAATATAATTGTTAATACTAATAATAACAGTAAAAATAAAATTCATAATACTGGTGAAGCGAATAATAATAATAGCAAAATTAACAATAATAGTAGAATTAATAATAATAATAGAAGCACTCAAAACTAAAAACTAGTCTAAATCTTTTACTTGATTTTTTATTATTTTCCTCCTAAATAATTTTTTAAAAAAATATTAAAAATTTTTTAAAAAAAATTGTCTGTATTCGTTATTGAAAAGGCTTACTCTTTGCTGCCTTTGTGTTTCGATCTATTTTAAGGCAATAAATTAGACGGACCAAAGATCCTCCATCGTAGGTGGTGACTTTTTTATAAATTAACCTTATCTTTTTGAATAAAGGTTCACTTGCCACGTTGAAAAAAGAGCTTTGCAAATATATATTGCAAAGTATTGCTCTTCATTACAATTTAAGCGAAATATTCACACAAAAAATGTGTTTCCAAGTTTCTAAGAAATGACCTCATAATCACGTCAAAATAATTTTCATCAATAATTTATTTGTTGCTTAAACATTAGTATTTTAAATTAATAATCTAAATTATTAAAAATTCAAAGCATTGTGTGGAGTAGTAGAAATTTACAGGGTTAAAACTGGGTTAAAATTAAAGTGCAAAAAAATTCAATTTTATTTTTATAGTTAATTCTATTTCAATCTTTTATATTTGTATTTATTATAATAATAATTGAAAATAACCCATTTTTTTCTGCTCTAATTAAAGTGAAAGCATTTTGTTTGTGCCTGACTTTATACAAAATTTTATTTATGAACAGAATACTCGCTCTGGTTAGTTTTTCAAATATGTAAAATTAATCTTTTAAATAAAACAAAATGATGTTCTTTATTACTCAGCAAAACATGTCAATTTTCAAAATATTTTAAAAATCCAGTAATATTTAGCATTTAAAGCATACAATTTAATTTTTTCTTAATTTTTCAAACTTAGAAAGTTATCTAAAATACTTGCATTTTTATTTTATTCTGATTCATCCTACGTACTTTTCATCTTTAAAACTTCTCAAGAAATTAAAATACAAAATCCGTAATCCAACTGAACCAGAAAGGCAAATAAACCATTCTATAAGCATTAAAGTTGATATAACTTACTTGTTTACTAAAAAACCCGAATTTTTTTAATTCATATATTTTTAAAGTTAAGACGATAAAAAGAAACTTGCATTTGCTTCTATTTAAATGAAAATGGAATTATGCACCATATTATGAATACATATTACGTGTTTTCTTTTTCTGCTCTTTGTGATGTAAATGTTTTCGTGAAAGTTCATTTTGTAAAGAATAAACTTAAGCAGTGCTTATTCTATAAAGTAGAAGCAATTATTCATGATGAACAAAGTATATGTTATGTTAACTGATTTAAAAGTCACAATACTTAGTTCATGCAAAATACTATTTTGGAGTAAACAAACTTAAGTACCTAAAACTCCAAGACCTAAATTCGGAGAATCTTTTAACCAAATTACACATTTTTTTTTCTTTTGATTTAAACATGTATACGCATAATAAATAATAAAAGTATTCAAATATTTTTATTTATATTTTCTTTGGAATATTGACGTTGCTAATTATTAAAAAGCAAATGATATTGCATTTTATTAAAAAGCAAAAACTAAATTTCCCCGGAAATTTTTTGTGCAATTATTTGTTAAAACGACTGTCAATATTTGCAAAAAACAAAGCAATTTTTCTTGACATAATAGAAAGCAGCTCCAAAAGTCTAAAAAAGCAAGGGCTTTGCTTAATCTTTACTTTCAAACTCCAGATCATGATGTTTTTTTATGGCTGTTAGTTCTCTGCAACTAAAGCAAACAGTCGCTGTCTCGTTTAGTAAAATTGTAAGGACACAAAGGGATTAAACCATCATCACACTTATTATTAAAAAATAACAATTTATATGTAGCATGTAAAACATATTACACATATCATATTTATATTTCGTGGCATTACATTTTATATAACATTTTGAAGGATACAAGAGGATGGAGGGTAACACCCTCACACATACAAGTCAGTACAGAAACTTTATTGTTATTGTTTTTTCCGTTGCGGCTAGAGGGGATAGCGCCATCTGGTGTGCTACGAACTATACGTTACAAAATGCGTTTATGTATGGCCAATACGTAATATGTTTATAAGTGCTTCAATCTTTCTGAAAGTATTTAGGATTTTAAAGGAAATAATTAACGGTTTGAATTCATGTAATTTACTATCGACTTTTATGCTCTATTGAGAAGGAAAAAAAAACAAATCGTTAAAAAATATATACCTTTATGAAAAAATAAAGCACGAAATATATAGAAATGAAGTATACTGGAATTCGAGAAAACATGTATTACTAACTCTATGAAAGTTGTTACATTAAATAATCAAACAAAATTAATAACCGTGCACATCGTTAAATACTTTTATTTTATTCCAAGCGTATAGCACTGCTGTTTACTTCTACGAATTATGAGTGAGGTTTTTTTTCAATATAGTTTTACTTTTTTTATATTTTATCTTTGGTTTTATAAATATCATTTTTAACTATTTTGAGCTCCTTATGATGCATGAATAGTAACAAATATATAGCATTAGTATATATATTGAATAATGTATAGTGAATAATATATAGTTTTAAAATATATATAGTATATAATATATAGTAAATATCTAACAATTATTTTCCACAAGACAATAAATTTTTTAAATGAACAGAAATAGATTTCATTTCAAAAACAGTGGCGACATGTAATGCAAAGAAGGTCTGTAACTGCTGTAGTGTATTTAGCAGTGATTCTTCTGATATTGTGATCTTTGGTTTTTACAGTTTTATTTTCTTTTAATTTTTTTCCTATGCAATGATATTTTTATGACGAATTCCTTTGAACTTGAAATGAATACAATTTCTTTCCAAGTAAGTGGGGCATTCAATGTACTAATTTAGAAATTTTAGTACTCCAAACATAGAAAGACAAAACATATATTTTCTTACAAAATAATATTATATGAATTCTTGATCACTTATATCTGTCATCTTTGTGTGCTGTATAAAATCTGTAATAAATTGTTGTAACCATATAGTTATGACTAAGGCCAACATTCATTTTAAAAATGACCATGTATTTGTTATTTTCAATAATGACTGCTAGAGAAATACATTACTAAAACACACCAAAAGTCCGTACGTATTTAACAAAAACAAAAAAAACATTGTTCCATTATTACTTAACGTTGCTCCATTAATACACTGATAACGAAAATAAAATACTGGAAATTGAATAGAGGGTTTTTAGATTGCATGTACACAATAAGGATATAAAAACAAGCATTTTTGCTAGTCCTTTGTTTAGTTTGACTTGATTCCTGTCTAATCAAAACAAATGTAACCTAAAAAACTAAAACTATGAAAACATAAACAAAAAATACAATTTTTCTCTTACAAACTCTTTATTAAATAAGAGAAAGAAGAGAAGAGCGAGAGAAGTAAACATTGCTTCAGAAAATATTTCCATGTCTACAGATTATATCTTACTTAAGATTTCCATTGTCACGCTTTGTTCATTTCCCAGAGAGTTAAATATTATCCTCCAGGAAGTAAATAAAGAGCTCTAAGAGAAAATTATTTGTGTACCTGTCAGATACCAGTGATTGCTTTTTATTGTAGAAAACACACTTCTGACAAAAGAAAATGGATTCAGGACAAAAGTACTATACATGTGTTCCATCATTATTATTTCAAATCACAGTCTCTCATTTTGACGGTGTATTTACTTATTAGTGTACTTAATGTAGACTCTTAAATTAGTTTATTGATGAAACGGAATATTAATGTCAATACATCTAAAATTTATTAATAATAATTGTTATATATCGCAGCAATTTTTTTAAAGGTAATATTTAGTTTTTCTTATATTTCAGTTTCAGGCCAATAGGTATACCAATTTAGTTAAAAAGTATAGAGAGCTAACACGCATTTCTGACTATTATCAATGTGCTTGGTTTCATAATTGAAAAATGTTCTCTTTGATCAACAGCTGATTTTTGAAGACGGTTTTATTTATTTATTTTTTCATGTCGATGTAAGATCAAATTTAAGGCATATTCATAGCATGCTTTAGTATTTTAAGGTGCGCAATTAATATGCTTCAATGAGAACTCAATAACTTTATGTATTTAATTTGAATGCGTGTCTAAGTTGAAATTCTTAGCCTTTCATATTTAATCTGAATAAATTTATGCACTGAGAAAAAAAATTATATGACTCGCGTGTGTATGTATCGCGTTTCTGGCTCTATGGGAACACCAAAAAAGCTCGGTAATTTATACCGAAGAGCTTTGGTAATGATTTTGATAAAATTAACAATAAAATATTGTTTTTGATTAAATTCGGTAAATATGATCAAATTTGGTAATTTTATCATGTCATAAAATTTAAAACTGACATAAAAGCGCATGCATACAAATAATTTATTCGGTTAAATTTACTTTTTAGTTAAAATCAGAATTTTCGGTAAACCGTGACTATATGAACGGAAAAATTAACAAGTGAATGGCTTAAACAAAGTGTTATTAATTGTGGTTTTATGTTTGTTTGTCTTTTACAATTGCGTTTTTCTTAATCAGTATTACCCTACAGTACGGTAATTTTATTGGAATTTTTTTCTCCGTGTTAGGTGATTCTCTAAACTTTGTATATTTTTTCTAAATATAATTCTGAACTTCTATTCCATTTTCTCAGAGCTTCTATTCTGAATATATTTATAACTATTAAGCAATGTGTATAAGATTACACATTGTTTAATAGTTTCCTACTGTCATAAACGGAAGTTACTTAAAACAAGATTCAAATCAGGGAAAAATGAAATGTATCCCAACTAATAGTATTCGGTTTTACTTAACCTACTTTTCAACACTTAAGTCTGCTACTGAAATTAGAAAATGCCAAAATTCTAAAGTAAATTTTGGCTGGTGTTTGTCAAAGATTGAATGCTTTATTTTATACTCTTGAATTTGAACAGTATTCTGGTTTAGAACAATATATATAATGCCACCCACTATGTCATTTCACGGAGAAAGAAACTATAGTAAAATTACGTACTGTATAGTAATGACATTAAAAAATCATTATTCTGGTAGTAAATCTAAAGATTCTGTATTGAAGCTAATCGTTAAGTAACAGTTTTCTCGCTGATATGGTAATTGTTTATAGGAAATTCTGGTTTTCAAAATCAAATAGTTCTTATAACCACACAAATGCAAAACTAAAAAATAAATTTAACCGAAAAAATGAGTTTCATGCCATGATCTAGAGTATTGAAATGAACTTAACAAATTTTGCAACAATTGCTAAAATTTTATCATATTTTTTAAAAAATACAATATTTTATAGTCAATTTTACCAAAATCCTAAAGCCCATCGGTAAAAATTACCGAGCATTTTGTTGTTCCTTTAGAGTCAGGAGCACGGTAAATTTTACTATATTCTGGTAGTTTTGACAATAATTTTTTATTAGTGTAGGCATATAATCGAATTATTAATAGTTAACAGGTGTTTTAGACGAACAACAGGCTTACATTCGCGTTATGAAACATATTAAGAATCACTAAAGTTCTATTTTTTATTGTACTTCCTTCTACGTTTCAAGCTACTCTCGTTCACTTATTTTAATGTTAAAATAAATAAAAAGTAAAGTGCACGATATTATTTTTGAATGCATTTTTCTGAATCATAAAACTGTTTTATTGTATAAAGTGTAAATTTAAATTTTATGCAAAAATAACTGTACCTTACGAGATATTTTTACTCGCGATATTTTTACGAGATATTTTCACTCCTTTAAATATAACAAAATTCGAAGAATGACTTTTTCAAATTTCAAACTTTTTTTTTTGCCAAAGGCTATTTGAGCTCTCAGAAATGCAATACTTTTTAAATTGTTTGCTTTTTATGTCAGTTTTAAATTTTATGGCATTTTAAATTTTTTGTTTAGTCTATCTCTTTTTTTAGTTATTTATTTGAGGAAAAGAAACATTTTAGAATTTTATTGACATAGTGATTTTTACAGATTAAAGCTTTCTATATTTAGCGAATTTTAAAAGTGAGGAAAAAGTTTTAAATCTGTAATTAAAGTTTTTTTTAAAATAAAAAAACCTTTTTTTTAATCAAAAAAAATAAAAAGTGTTTTTTTCAAAATAATATAAAATATATTACAATTTGCATAGTACTTAAATAACAATTCTATTGTTAAAAAATAAAGATTAAGAGACTATTTTGTCTCTTCATAAGTTGATATAAATAAATTATTACATTTTTCTAAGAATTTTTGCTTAATAAAGGAATTTATATACTCATTAAGTCGTATTATTTTTTTCTCATGAAAAATGCGATTCATAATAAGACTAAGTTAATATCTATAACTATCTCTCTCTCTACATATATATATATACTACCTGTAATCGAACATCCAACCCAATTTTGGGTTTACGACTAATGGTCAACTCCGTAGCCTTGTAATTTTGAATC
>NC_092204.1:67803092-67871007 GCF_043381705.1 Parasteatoda tepidariorum | reverse complement strand
TATTGCTAACTGCAAACGAAGTAAAAAAAAAACATACAATTTTTCTTTCTCTAAATACACATATTTTTTTAAAAACTGATTTGGAATTTTGATCATAAAAGTGTGGAAAGGGGACAATTACAATTTAGAAATTATGGCACCAATAGTTTAGGCACAACAGTTGTCGTAATTTTTGGCCCCGTAATGTTAATTTTGCGTTATGTGTACTTAGCCGTACTTCAAAAATCTGTAAAGTAAATCAAAAAATTTTTGCTCACGAGTGTAAAAGTCCTTAATCTAAAAATAATATCAAGTAAAAAAAAATTTTTTCTCCTTTTTTTTTTGCATTATTAATAAAGGCCAAAAAATATTAAATTGCAAGGAATATAAGGTTTAACAATTTATACTAAGAACTTTAAATGAAAAAAGACAAAATTTGAGTTAAATAAGTTGAATAGATTCTAAGCTGTAATATTTTTCAAAGGAAAAAAATATATTTTTGAAATTTTATACCTCAAAAATTATTCCATCAATTCCCCTAAATTTTTTTATTTTATCCCTTACAGTTACATAGTATAAAAAATTATTTTAATTTATTTGAACTTAAAAATCAAAATTTTTTAATCCCTCACTAAATAAAACAATAAAAAATTATAGCAAAAGGTATTAAAAACTTTTTTATGAGGATTTATCTTTGGATAAAATAATTTTCTGCTTGCAAAACTTTTGGATTCCTTTAAAAATTTACGAAATCTGGTAATGAATGAAGGGAAAAATTACCATTGAGGAACCCAAACTATCCACCGCTTAACTAAAGGGACCATAGTTTCCAGATTACGGCTTCCCCATATTTTGATAGTTAATCCAAATTCAAATTCTTATTTCAATAAAGCTCATATTTATTTCAAGAGGGCACTTTTTGTCTTATTTTAAAAAAAACATAGATGGAATATTTAAGGTTTTCCTTTAGGTCAATTACGCTCGGCAATCAGTTCGTGAAAATCAAATCATTAGAAAAAAATTTTCAGTTTGGTATCGTTTTTTACTTTGCGCCCTATACAGAGAGAAAGAAAAGATTAACTTAAAAATTTTTTATTCTTATGATCAGTTGTGGGGATAGAAGTTATCGACAATGTCAACTTTCATCTTTGAAACCAATTCAGAAGACAAGGAAACTCCCGTATTAAGTAAAATGAGAAATTTGTCTAACCCGCATTTGCATTACATATAGAGGAAAACCACGAATGCCTCCCACGGTTAGCTTGTAGGCAAAGGAACTCGAGCCCATGATTCGTCTACCAATGAGGATATTTTAAGTTATCACTGACCGCTGTGACACGGTAGTGGAATACGCATCGACCAACCATTGCTGAGATTCGAACTCGGCCATGAGGGTGTGATAGTTACAATCTGAAAAATATTGTACCAAGTTTCGCAGGACAGCTGGCTTAGTTTTGGGCCCCGTAATGTTTGCGTTACTTAATACGTTTTTATCCATATATCAGAAATCTTTATAGCAAATAGAAAAATATTTGGGATTCGAATTGTCTGAGATTCGAAACCGGGACACTACATGGGGATGCGAGCGCGTTAGCCCCTGAGGTATCACGGCTCCCTAAAAGTCCATTAAAATTAACATAACAACTCATTGTAAAAAAAAATTCATGAATTCAGCAGGAATTCATTTTAAGAATAAATTTTCAATATAAAAGACCTAAAACAAATTTTTTTAATTAAAACTATTTTTTTAAAAACTCTCAAAGAAGAAATGCTAAAGAAAGAAAGTATTCCCAAACAATGCTTTTCAAATTCTTTTACATTTCAAACATTTTAAATTAAAAAAACCATGACCGAGAATAGAAATCTTCAAGAAAATATTTTTAATTTTTATGTATAAACGTAATAATGTTTTCCATATATATATATATATATACATAATTTTGAAGATTTTTTGTAATAAGAACATCGCTGGTTTTATCGGTCATCCAGTTCCTCAGACCTGAATCTGATAGAGCAGTTCTTCCCAAATTGTGGTGCACGTACCCCCAGGGTTTCGGGAACAGTTTAACGGGAATACGCGTTGAAATATCTTACAACAAACAAACATTTCAAAAAATTTTATTTAAAAGCAAAGCTAGCCATGAAAGTTTAGGTTTGCGTAATTTTCCATTGGCTATTTTTTGCAGAATTAACATTTAATAATTAGTGGTATCAACAGCCAGTTGTGGTTTTTAACTTTTGTGGAAATTTTTATAGTAAAAAATACATTCATTTTTTATTAGTGGTTCTCAGCATTGCGAAAAATTTAGAAAAGGTACACCAAAGTTAGGAGCTTGGAAACTGTGTGATAGAGTACATTTGGGACACCCTTGTCAAACAAGCTAGTTTTTAAGTCATCCACTGTCATTGCAAAAGCTGGAACAAGTGTTAACCCACGCATTGACTTCATTCCCTATTATCTAAACTTTACTCCTTACCACAGCTTAATTTACAACAAAAAATATCAAACCCAACAATACAATTCAGTTAAGGGGTTGCAGATTCCTGTCTTGAACCGACTTCTTTAATTTCTCAAGGATAATTTTCCCCACAAAACTGTGATTTACTTTTCTGTCGGAAATGGAACTTTTCTACTGAGTTTGCTTTTTATTGTTTAAATTCTATGTGGCTATCAATTAAGAACTGTGATCTAAATTTGTTGTTTCTGTGTTTCTTTGTTAAAAATAGACACTGAAAACAGGTTATATTCTGAAGTGTGAAGGGCAGTGATTAAAAAATAGTTTACTACTTTTCGTTTAAGATATATTACTTAGAAATCATCCGAATGATAATTCCTAACAACGCCATTAAAATTTCTTGGTCCTATTTTAATTGCATATGATGAGAAGGAGCAGTTTTATATAAAGTTGATTATGAAAAGAAGCATAGCTTAATTACTGTTTAATAATTGTAAAAAAGTTAATAAACTACAAAAAGTAATAGATAAGTTTATCATAAATTGTTGCATAATATGGTAACGTCATAGATTTACTCCTGCCCATCGTGATATTAAGGAACATCTCTTTATATTTTAATGTTTTAGCATTAAATAATAATCAAAATCAAAAACGTAATAATATTAGAGACTAATACTGAACAGGAATGATAAATAAATGTTACGGGTAAATACCATAAAATAAGGGGAAAATATTTTACTGGTAAATTCGTATTGACTGCAAATTGATGCCATCAAAGAAAGAACCTCAGATCTTTTTAAGGCATTGTAAAGTTTTTTTTTTTTTTTGTCTTTCAACCAATGATAATGCAAAAACAACAATGAGAAACGAGTGAGTCCTTTGTATTTCTTATGTTATTTTAGTAAAAACACATCTTTGGTCATATTTTGCTAAACAAAAGTATTTGCAATTTCAAGAATTTTTTATTTGCTTCCAGAAATGCTAAAATGCTTAGGTTCTTTTATATCATTAAGTTCTTTTTATTTTGTAAAGACTTCCAAAAAATTAAATTCTAAATTATTATAAAAAGTTCTTAAAGCTAATGGCATAAAAGTATTTTTCTTCCATAGATTTAAGAAATTATTTTAATTATCTATATCTATTAAAAATATTTTTTTTTCTAACAGAAAGGATAATAATAATGTAATAATTGAATAATTGCATTTTACCAAAATAACGTAATTATTTATTTTTGTCCCACTTAACAAAGCTCATTTCATGTATCTGTTAGAACATCTTTATACAATACTCCGTACAATATAATTTCTATCAGAATGCTAACTCCGATTTAAATGATTTTTTTCTTTCAAAATTTCCATTTTCCATAAAAATGCTACGAATGGTGCGGAAGACCTCACATTGCAACAGACATATCAAGATTCATTGCTGTTGTCGTAAGTGCTTAAGGTAAAGGGGATGCTTTTCTTCCTGTTTTTAGGTAGCGCCATCTATTACCAGGAATTCGACTTGTATCACACACATACGTCACAACCCGTTTATAGGGCGGACCCTTTCATGCATCCATTCACAGATCATAATTTTAACCTGAACTGGAGAACGATCAATCTCCAATGTAATATCGCCACAGGTATAATTTGTTACGGAAACATGGGAGATTTTGCGACCCAACAAATTTAACGTGCACCAGTCACCATTTACTACATGGAGAGTCTTCGACCGGCGGGAATTGAACTCATAGCCTCTTGGGCGTGGGCCCCATGCCCTACCAACCATACTATCTCGGAACCCTCAAGATTTATTAAAAAATGATTAATTCATTTCTCAAGCAACATAAAACAAAAATTTGCATATTTACTATCATATTGTTATAAGTCTAAGAGTGTATAAAGAAAATCATTCTGAAAGCACCTTTTTATTCTGACCATTTAACCATTTCTAAAGAATAAAACAATTCAAAATTGTTTACAGCCAATGGGGGAAACTTTCAAGAACATGAGAAGAACCTTTCTGAAAGCGGTCGTTGTTCTGACGAATTAACTAGTGTGAAACACAAAATAACCCGAAATTGATGCATGTGCAATCAAATGTTTCAAGAATATAAAGAAAGATCATTGCTCTGATCATTCAACCATTCAAGAACATAGAAAAAGAAACAAAATCCGAATTTTATACATTTATAATCAGTTGAATCTATATACTTTTGAAAATACATGTACAATCAAATGTTTCAAGAATATAAAGAAAGATCATTGTTCTGATCATGCAACCATTCTAGAACATAAAAAGACAAACGAAAATCCAAATTTTATACATTTATAATCAGTTGAATCTATATATTTTTGAAAATACGTGTACAATCAAATGTTTCAAGAATATAAGGAACGATCATTGCTCTGATCATGCAACCATTCTAGAACATAAAAAGAGAAATTAAAATCCAAATTTTATACATTTATAATCATTTGAATCTATATATTTTTGAAAATACATGTACAATCAAATGTTTCAAGAATATAAAGAAAGATCATTGCTCTGATCATGCAACCATTCTAGAACATAAAAAGAGAAACGAAAATCCAAATTCTACACATTTATAATCAGTTGAATCTATATATTTTTGAAAATACATGTACAATCAAATGTTTCAAGAATACAAAGAAAGATCATTGTTCTGATCATGCAACCATTCTAGAACATAAAAAGAGAAACGAAAATCCAAATGTATAAAATTTGGATTTTCGTTTCTCTTTTCTCTTTCTACGGCATTTATAATCAGTTGAATATATATATTTTTGTAAATACATAGGAAAAACTTCCTTAGAGCACTCCTAAGTTATTTTATGTTTGGAAAATTTCAAAATAAATTTTAAATTCCATACTTAATTCTTAGAAATATTACGACAATATTTTTGAACATAAATTGCTTTTTCTGTGAGCACTGAAATATACGGTCTTTATAAAGCAATGTTACAAATTTTCAAACAAAAATTGTATGTAAACACAGTTATGCTTTTTTTTTAAAGCATTAAGTTATTTTATTTCGAAGCGACTACAAAACGTACATACCAAGACAGAGTCTTATTTTGCATAATAAAGCTTCATTCCTTCCAATAATATTCGCGAAAAGCTTTTTTCCTCGAACTTAAATTTCTTCCGAGTTGGAGAAAAGTGCATGATTTATGAGATTTCATATTCTCCCAAGTCTCTCCATCATTTCCACTTCAAGTGCAATGTCACTTACAGACGAAGGCCCCCCGACTGCATTCCTAACGCAGAAGGAATGCCCCCATCTCAGTTCATGACTTTGTCACTGCCCAAATTCATGTCACGAACACACATGACTTTTCATTGTCACTTGACTAGCTAATCTTCTTTGACATGGATTGCGATTTATTTTTATTTTATTTTTTCAAAGTTCCTCAAAGATTGTTTTTTTAAACAGCAAATTTTGACGTATGAATGTCTATGTTGGTTCAATTTTTACGCCTGGAAAACAGTTTTTTCTTTCTTTTTTTGACAAAATTGAAATATACTGTAAAAAGCGTAATATCTACATGACGAGGAAACATTGTTACTTTTTTTTAATGAAACTAGATTTCGTTTGAAAATATAAGCACTTAAATAAATTTCAATTTGAAGCTAAAATTTGGCTTTGGGAAATACATTCAGGCGATTGTGCTTACTTTTAATCTTAAAACTTTAACAATCAGAAAAAATAATGTATGGGATTCTTTATACAAAAAAAATTACTGAAAAATTTAAATTTAGATTATTTTATTTTTAATTATTATTCTACAGAAATGGATACGGAGAATTCAAACATTTTCTTCGTTATTTCATTATAAAAAATAGATACTCAATTATCACGAAACTTTCTTTATTTTTGAGGAAGTCTTCTTCGTTTACTGGTATATGCCTCGTGAAAAGTTTGCTTCAAAGTAACGAAATTATTATCGTCACTTCTTCGAGGAAATGAATTTCATCAAAATTAAAGAAATATTTCATCATTAGAATTTTTTACCAAAAAAAAAATCTTATTGTGCCAAAAGTATTTAACTTTTCTAATGATCACTTTAACGTTGTCACTATATAGGTGAATCAATGTCACCCTAGCAGCACAAGAAAGACAAATAGTACTGAGAGAACCACGAAGATTCAGGGGATAGAACATTCGCCTTCCAATGAGGTGAATTGGGTTCAAATCCCAGAGAGGGCTGGTCGATATGAATCCGCATCCGGCTTGCACCAACCACAGTACTGCCGTGAAATGTTGTCAATGGTAGACGGACCATGGGTTTGAGTCCCTTTGCCGTCAGGCTAAGAGTAGGAGGTTTTCGTGGTCTTCCTATCCAAGTAACGCAAATGCTGGTTAGTTGCATCAAAAAATCCTTCACGAAGGCAAATTTCTCCCAATACTTGATCCAGGAGTTCCCTTGTCTTCTGGATTAGGTTCAAAATTACAAAGCTGCGGAGTTTTACATTAGTAGTAGTAATTAATAAACCAACAGAATGCTATTATTTATGCTTTGAGAGGACAGATACATGAGAGATCTGAGATCGTTAAACAGTTAAAGCCAACTTTTGCTGCGGTGACTGCATCGGGTACTTCCACTCAAGGCATTACTGTGGGACCAACTTTGAAATCTACCTTTTCAGGACGCAAACAAGAGCACGTCCTTCTAATNATTCTGAGTTACAAACATCCTTTATTTTCCATGTGAAATTGTTTCCTTTTATTAACTTTGCACCCCTACTGAAGATGCGACATCAATATCTCTTCTGATTGTTACTGTTTATTTTCTTTGTAATGTTTGTTTCCTTAGTTTATTTCTAAGTAGCACCGTTTTCTGGATTTCATATTTAATATTCCACCTATTTGTTAAAACTCTAATTTGAAAATTTTGAATATGTTTGCTCATGTCATTGAACTGTTACGCTCACTTCGAACTTTCGGAGTGCCCCCGGATGCCCCCTTACGGGGGCGGGACGGGCTTAAGCTTGTTATTAGTAGTAGTAATTTAATACCTTAAGTACTGTTGTGCCAGCTGTAATTATATTCTGAGTTACAAATATCTTATATTTAACCATGTGAAATTGTTTTCTTTTATTAACTTTGCACCCCTACTGAAGACGCGACATTAAAATCTCTTCTGATTGTTACTGTTTATTTTCTTTGTAATGTTTGTTTGTATTTAGTTCATTTCTAAGTAACGCTGTTTTCTGGATTTCATATTTAATATTCTACTTATTTGTTAAAACTCTAATTTGAATATGTTTGCTTATGTGGTTGAACTGTTGAGCGCACTTCGAACTTTCGGAGTGTCCCCGGAGGCCCCCTTACGGGGGCGGGGTTAAGCTAGTTATTAGCAGTCGCAAACCCAAAAATTGGGTTGACTGTTCAACGGCGGTTACATAATGAAATAAAATAGAACAGAGAAATAAATTTCCCCTATGCGCGCGATTCAATCGCGGGATCGGTACGAGGTCAAGCCCTTGACTAAGATCGGACCAGTCGGCTTGCTTCCTCACTTTATTTTTAGTCGTCTAGTCTTCATTCTAATTTCGTTATTCTAATTAATGTCCCACAATGCACTACGATGAAGTTTTGAGTTGAGGAAATATTTTCTTTACAGATTTGTGAGAACTCGCTTTGTCACAAATCACATGATTTCGTGGCGAAATGATTCTTAAAATTATAAAGATTGCTGAATCGTCTAAAGTGAGAATTTTATTTGACAAGACATATTGATTAACATAAAATGCTAGGAGATAAAATATAAAGAAACTAGTAGAAATGCTAAGAGGAATACAAATCAATTCAAGTCAAATCAAGAATACAAATCAATAACATAATTGCTGGAAATCACCACTATGAGAGCCTTCTTGACAAGAAAGTGCTCCAAGCACTGTGCAACAATGTCATACAGTGATAGTTGAAGAAAAATAGGATAAAAAAAAGTTGCAGAAATTTCAGAATGCTCTATGGTAGCACATGCATGAAAAATTATTGAGAATTTCTTTTTATCAAAGGAAAAAACCGCGTGATTTCTTGATAAAATGACTGCAAAAAATAACAAACAAAGCTCAAGGATTCTCAAACCATGAAAATTTAATTTCTGAAATTATATCTAAATAAACCAGTTAAATCTTAAGTGAATAAATTTTAAATCCTTCCCAGATAGAAGGGTAGGGTTGATTTTAATGTCAGCAACAGCTTTTATCACAAAGCCCAACAATGTTTATAAATTATTAGCATGTAAACCATAACCACCTGAAAAAATGTCAAATTTACCTAAGTTAGTTTATGCGCTATGAGGTTGACATTAAGCTTACTTTTATATTGAGATTGAATCTGTTTTTACAAAACATGGTTAGAAAAACCTTTCGAAATCGAGTATGAATAATCATTCGCAAATCAAGATTAGAAGAGTAGAGAATGTCAAACCAAAAATTATTCACCTTCTCTTGGTTTATTCTAGATTTTATGACCATCACTTAAACTAGGATTATTTCCGCAGTTTTTTTTTATACTTTCTTTATCACTTAAAAAGTAAAGGTTAGCCTGTTATTAAGTTTTCTACATAAACAAAATTTTGTTTTTGAGAGTCTGTAGAAAGCCAGAATGAAAAAGGAACTAAAACAAGGTTTACAAAAAAGCTAAAAATACGATATTAAGAAAATACGGTTTAGCTTTTCAGGAAACCAGCTTGGAATACTAATATTTTTTCTTAGTTTAAAAAAGGATTAATTAGTCAACCTTCCTATGAAAGCAAAACAAAAATAAAAATATGTTTGCCGTAATGTTTACGGCTATTTTTGTTTTTTATTTTTACAATTGTTTCTTTTGTAATATGCGTTATTCATAACAGGTCTTTAATAAAAGTATTTGACAAAAAAATGTCAAAATCTTTCGATATTTAACTGTGTAGTAGGATTAAGTACAGTAATATAGCATTCTGAAGTTTGATATGATATATCATAAATAATTTACCACAAAAGTGTTATTCTTCTTATGGAAAAGTTAATATAACTAAAATATGTAATAAGATTTGCTGCAAATGTGAGAGCTTTTTGTAATTTTTTATGTTAATAAGAAATTAAGTCGGAAGAGGTGTTCGCTACTACAATTGTCTAAACTTAGTCCGATACAGGATTCTGATTGCGAATTCAATTCTTATCTTCAAATTTTGTTTATCTATAATTAGTTTTATCGCTAAAAATGTATCTCCTGTAACCATAATGTTTTTAGGATCTAAACTTATCTATGAGACTTATACTTCGTGTCCTTTTCTGTTATTTTCTTCTATTTAGCAGAACGTATGACTTTTTTATATCAATGACTTTTGACGTTTCTTTTCATAGAAATTATAAAATTATTCCAGATCACCAAAGCTTAAAGAATAAAACATTGCGTTTTACGAGTGCTTCATTGCACATGTAATAATAATAGCAATAAAACATTATTGGTACATAAATAAAGAAAGTTACGAATCTCAAGGTTTCAAAAGATAAAAGTTTGAGGTTGTTAAAATCAAATAGGTTTCCTTATACAAAAATGCATTTTAGTCTTCAAATTGTTTTAAATAGGGATTTTGCGTAAACTGTTCTAGATAATATAATGAAAAAAAGAACGTTAGCCAATGTCAATGTTTCTTAAAGTATTTAAATATGTTCTCTTAATATTTTGTTTTTTTTTAATCAGAGCATATTCTATTATGAAATTTTTAACATTATTACGGTTTACAAAATGTTAAAGGTAAAATCCAAACAAATAATTAAAAATAACAGGTAATAATAATAAAACAGATAATAATAATTCAAAATACTTTGTTAAAAAATCGGAATTATATACTAATAATTAAGCTCAGAATTATTTACTAAACAGCGTTTCTAACTTACTAAAGTGACGCAAAATACTAGAAAAATTAAAACTACACGAAACTCAAAACTAAGGGAAATTTAAAACTAACGAAAATAATCCAAAAAATGAAACGAACTAAACTATTAAGAAGATTCAAAACTACAGGTGGAACTCAGATCATTTATTTATCATCCTTTTATCCTTAAGAGATTAGTTTTAGTTATTGCATTTGAAACTTATGTCAAAAACTCAAGAATTACATGCAATCAAATTTGGAAATTATTATATATTTACATAGAATTATACAAATATAAATTTAATTATATAAATTTTAATAGGGTTGAATTAAATTGTAAATAAGAGTATAAATTTACTTATATCATATACGGGTTAAAACCTATGACATGAATTCAAGAATCAGATATAAAATGAAAATAAGTATTAGATATTTAATTCTAATTATAATAAATAATGTAGCCTAATTTGGAAGTCGAGACGATAATTTATAGCTTCTGATGTAAAGTTGGCCGATAGGAACAATGTAAATTTTGTTATTTTGTCAGAAAAATAAATAACTCAAAATTGTAACATAATAAATTTTAAATTAAAGCAAATAATATGGTATTCCCATTGAAACAAAGAAGAATAAAAGGCGAAAACCTCATTTGTTGTAGAGTTTAATTTTTAGAAATTTTCGCGCAATTACATTACAGAATAATGAAATCTCTAAAGTTAATACTGATAAATAAATAGCATTTGACTTTTTTTAATGTGTAAATTAGATTTTTAAATAGCTTTTGCATTTATTTGTTAAACATTTGTCCCCATAAACAATTTATAAACATAGACATAGACACTTTATGTTTGAGTTACAAACTGTCCATGTTGTGTATTTGTCTATTTAAGTAAGTTTAAAACATTCATCATAGCATTTATTTGTCAGTTATAATAAAAATTATACAAACAAAGGAATAGATTGATGATTTATTATTATATTAGTGCATTATAATATATAATATATTAGTGCTTTTTTCATAGGCCTTTTTTTCATATGGTACTTAAATGGAGCTGAATTTCTGAGTCTTTGTAGGATATGATATTGCTCATAAATATCTAATTGTTCTTAATACAGGGTATTCCCCAACTGAAAGACTATAATTGCGGAAATGAAACATTTTTGATTGTCTTATTCGATCGATCAATCGCTGCTTTAGAATTTACTTGTAGGTTTGTGTTCGAAGCAATCCGTATTATTATTTATTTTAAAAAAGATTTAAAGTCAAACAATAAAATATTTCATAAAACAAAACAATTTTACTCTCTGGACATGGAAAATTATAATGATTTTTCCAACATTTATATTTTCTCCTAACTATGAATATTTTAGCCAAGAAATATCAGTTGCATTATTACATTCCAAAGCATTGCTTGAAACATTATTATATTCCAAAACATTGCTTGAAAATTTGTTTTTGTTTGAAAATGTACTATATTATTATATAATAGTCAAACGATAAAATATGGTCTGGAATAAAACTACTACATTCAGTAAATATAAAAAAAGAGCAATTTATCAAATAATAATAATTTTTCCAATATAACCACGAAGACTTAAAATAAAAGAATTAAAATAAAATTTCTTGAAGTTCAAATCAAAATTGGACATTTTTGATGCATTTTTCTAAGTGCTGCACTCAAAATTCATTTATTCCACATAAAAAGAATTCTTAACAAAACCAAGTCCGTTGAGATGTTACAGTGTAGCATTTATCGAAGAATGGTATCTTCGAAAATGACATCATGACAGATTCAAAGAAGGCCATAGGTTAAAAGAGAAGACATATATACGTTTATTGAAACAATAAAAGAACATGGAAACGGATGGCTCATGGGAGTATTTTTTTTCCTTTTCCTTTCATAGTTATTCTCATGGGTGTAATACGTGAATGTAAATCGCTCACCTAATTCTACATAGGGCAATTTCAAATAAACGACATTTCAAAGCTTCGAAAGGTTTTTTAAAATACTCGACGACAATAAACAGTTTTAAGATCAAATAAGTAAAGAGCTCTGGAAAAAAATTAAAGTTTTATTTCCGTTCGATGTAGGACAACATTTAGATATAAATGTTGGGCTGTTCAAAATAAAGACGCCGTGTCTCCAAGGTTAAAAGCCTTAAGGAGAGAATCAAGTCTAATGTAATGCGATCTTCAAATTTCTTGTTAATGTTATTTCGAAATGCAATCGCAGTTGCAGTGGGTCTGACTTTTCAATAAAGGTAATTTATGTGAAAGTAAAATTATATAAGGTTTTTGTTTTAAAGTAAATAAATAAAGATAAAATATTTTTTCCATGATTTGTGGAATAAAGGGGGGGGGGTTAATATGTTATATAAATGTTAAGCAAAATGAGATTTAAAAAAACTCTTTATAGGAAAAACGATAGAACTGCCTTGAATGGCCTTGAATCTTCTATAAAACTGTGATATTTCTATTGTCTAACGAACAGTTGTTTTGATGGATTTCCTTCTAAATGCTATATATGTAAACATGAAATCAAATGAGTTGAGAAAAATTAATCAGGTTAAATATATAAATTACAAAGATAAGGGTAAAATGTTACATTTTGTGTCAAGTGTAATAGTGCTTTGTTTGTAATAGTGTTTTTTCTAGTAGATAGTTGTTCTGATTGATTAGTTTAAAATGTATGTAGACATGAAATCAAATTAGATTTTAAAAGTTGTGAAAAAAGAGATAAGATGGGATAAGAGTAAATTTACTATTAATACCATAATTTCGTCTGGTGAAGATTTATTTTGATTGAGTTTATTATAAATATACATAATAACGTAAACATTAATTCAAACAAGATTAAATATCTTTTTAACCAGGATCAGAAAGAAGTAAGAAGACAGACAATGAGAAAAACAGGGTATTTTGTTCCGATATTTTCCGGGTGTGCAACATTAAGTGTCTCTAAAGCAAAGTCTAAATAATTAAAAGAAAAGTATTCCAAAATATTTTTTATTACTTTGCACATTTCTACGTGATAGTCGACTTATTCATATAATAAAACATGAAATCATTTCTCATTGTGATGTATAACCTTCATCAAAATATTGAATAACTCAACTAACACACACTGCTCCCTCTGGAATTTGATTCCGAATCTGTCTCAAACGTTCTATGAATACTTTTGTGTCCTAGTCCTTTTGAACTCTCATTTTTTGAGAGCTTTTGAGAGAACCAGCATGAAAAATAATCAAAAGGAATTAAATCTGCCGAAGAGGCAGGCCACTATTCTATACTGATGAAACCGGATAATTCTTCCGGATTGGCTTCTGCACCAAGTCTGGAATATTTTAGATTTGGGGACGGGCACTGAACATTGTTAGGAGCAATAAGACTGCCCTCCCTATAAATCAAAAGCAGAATCAATCAAATGCCTCCCAAGACTTGCTCCAAGTAGTACTCAGTATTGTTTTTAACTCCTGGATAAATAGATGTGGAAGCTTTTCTTTTGGGAAATCACATTCCATAATTTCCCTTTTGAAGCATTTTGGTATCGTCCTACTTCCAACTTATCTTTGGGAATGTTGGAAAGACTTACCGCATATTCACGATCGTGTGGCTCTTTGAGAATCTCTTGTGTAATAAGAAAATTCTCAGTAGGAAAAGAATGTTGCAAACTGTATGCTGACGTCTTGCTCTTAACTCCAGTTTGCTTTTGTGTGTTTGTAAGACCACGAAATATTATTTTATTTATTTATATTTTTTGCAGGGTTTTAGCTGAACTGTCAGAATTTCCATTTAATTTTAATTAATTGAATTCAAAAGTTCTAATAAAAAAACCGAGATCAGTCTGTCCATCCAATTAACCGTAAAATTTACGGCAAAAAACATTTTTTACCTTTACGGGTTTTGAAACCGTTTGCAAGTCGTATGGTTAAAAACCCATGAATACAAAACTATAGCGATTTTTTAACCATTTACAATCACTATGGTTTCAAAACCGTACGAAAAGAAATTTGACAGGACTCTGGAGATAGTTTAACAGTTTTATAGAGCTGTCATCTATGCGTGAATGAGACTATCATATTCTAACAACCCAGGGTCACAAATTGGAGAATGTGGCACACTGGAAACTCTATGTGCTATTAGGAATGGAGAAAACATTCTGGAGTCAACGCTGCGACTCAAACCCCCGTTCTGTCGGTCATGGGATTGACAGATTAGCCCTCTCGGCTAAAATATGTACTTAAAGAACTCATCTAAAATATGTATAAGGAGCTTAATGGCTTCATTAGGTGGGTGGTCTAGTTGGTGCAATAAAATTCCGTTTTTTTATCGTATTAGGTGAAAGCAGTTAATAAACAGTTTTCTCACAGTTAACAGTCTGAATACCATCTTATTTATGATTATTTAAGTATTTTGGTTGTACATAGTAAAATAGCAATTAAACAAACTGTTATTTAACCATAGAAATTTCTAGCAGTTTCTTAATCTTCTTCGAATATTCTGTTCATCATTTATGATGATATTTTTTTTTAAATACCTCGAACAGATTGGCATAGACTGGGCTTAGTCCACTCTCTAATGGTTTGGATTATTTTCGCTGCCCTAACCGCTCTTTTGGTTTCATCTCTATGATGAATTGAACACTCACCATTGCATCCTATTCTTTTTAGAGTAAGAAAAACAAATTTTTCGTTCATGGCAAACTCTTATTTACGCAAATTTAGAGTAAGCTTTCAAACGGCATCCATTTCGACAGTACATGACTGAACTTCATATAGAGTCACAAGGAATTTTATAGTCTGAAGTGCACTTAAAGTTCTTTTCTGTAAAAAACATGAGTATAAAGCAATACAGACATTAGGCAAACATATTCTGGTACACCTTGTTCTGCAATAATGCTTCATTATAGCAGGCAGTTGTTGTAAATTGCTTTATATGTCACGAACACTAACTTGAATCATATTGTGTCTATGCTATATCTCAATGCCTTACGAAAAAAAGTTTTGTGGTGTCAAGTTATTTATTTCCTTTTATTATCAAACTATTTCTAATAATTGGCTTTGAAAGTAATAATACTTATTTTATTCAACTTTATCATTCCTACACGTGAAATTTCTGTGAATAAATATTAAATTTAATAAATGTGTTGTTCTTTAGCGATTTTATAGCTCGAAGGATAAACTTGTAGGACAAAAATAAGACTCTCTTTGTGGTTGGACTTTTATCATAAAAAATCATTTCCAGGACGAATAAAAAACAATGAATTCCCAAAGATGATATGCTGTACCGAGGTCACCAATGAATTTTTCTAATTCAAGTAATATAGTTTCAATACACCAAAATGATGCCAAAAACAATGTCAGATATGCCTTGGACTGTATCAATTGTTATGCACCCATTTATACTTTATTTCTTCGGTTATTTTCAGAATAATTGAAGTATTTTATACCACCTATTAAACATTTCCAATGGTTAAAAACAAAGGCAAACATTCATTTTATAGCATTAAATAATTTATTGCAAAAATTAAAGAAAATACTGATGAAATATATTTTTCAGAAATATTTTAAATTGGTATTTCCATGCCATAAAAATTAAAAAAGTATCTTCAGTAAATTAGATATTCCATTGTTTGCTGCAAATTATTATCATTAAAAATATCTCTTGATGAGCATGGAATGTTATTGTTAAATATTTCATGATGTTAATTTTCAGAAATAGTTTTGTTTTAATTATGTATTAATTTTGCATTTGTGTTGTGAATTCTTAGCCCCGCGAATAACGTGATACGCCGTCAACCAATCGTAAATGTGTCAACAAAATAATTATCTAAGAAAAGAAAGGAATTCATCAAGAAGTGGAAGAAAACAATTTTAAAGTCCTTAACCTAAAATAAAAATCTATTTAGCTAAAATATCTTGAAGGTAAACATTATTAATAAATTAGTAAAAATAAATGTTAGGCATTCATTAAATTAGTGGCTGATTTAAAATTATTTCTAAAAATGTTTTGAAAATAATACTTTGTTCAATATTTACTATAGAAACGAGCTGTGTGCTTAAAAATTGATTTTTCAAATAGTTTTTCTTAAAATAAGCAATTTTAATTAAGTCATTAATTTATGGCAAGCAAAATTTTTCTTTATACTCTAGTCTTAAAATATTCATGAAATGCAAATTAATTATACTCAATATACAATCACTGTAACATATATTACGAAGAAGCATCATTTTTTTTTAAAAAAAAATTGATTAAACGTGTATTTTAAAATTTATTATACATATCTGAAAATATAAAGTATCTTTAAAATTTAATTTAAAGCAGAGTTGCACAAAACTATTTTATCCAAATCTATAATTATAAGTAATATGAATTTATTAAATTTCAACAGTAAAATAATTCACATTCTTGCATAATCTTCAGATCTTTTGATCATAAAATATCATCTATCACGAAAAACCTAAATCCATACTCAGAAAAAAAAGTGTTAGCAATACTACAGAAATTATAATTTATACATAGAATGATCATTTAGAAAATCCTCAATATTGTTTGATAAACTCAAACACTCTGTTTCTCATTGAAAGGATCGACGGTTTAACTATCCAGGTTAGGCCCAATTTTAGTAATGCTGGGATTTTATTTTAGCGTGGATTATTTTTGTTTAATAATTGTCGTAAACAGGCCTTTTCTATCATACACGTTGTGCCTAAAATTGGTCTGAAGCATTTTTTTTCAATTGTGTTCCTTGTTTTTCATCTTAGTATTTGATTTTATCAAAGCCTTTTATTAACTTTCAGTTCTTTTAATCGTGTAATGAGTGATTTTTGTTCGATACTATTCAGACTAACATTTTTGCAATATTAAACTAGTACAACCTGATAAAAGCTGAAATGGCATAAGAAGCAGTGCAATTAAATGTTTTCACACGACCCCAAATAATTTGTTTCTGGTGTCACAGTTCATCATAAATAAAGGTTCCTCAAACCATATTACTTAAAAAAAATCCATTTCTTGAGTGATATCTTATTTAATGGTGCCCCCTTAGCTTGACGATAGGGTTTATAGCCAACGAGACCACCAAAATAATCTGAATATTTCATCGAGATTGAAAATGTTTTCCTTTAATCACAACTTGTTGCATCTTAAACCATTCCAGACTTATTTTTCGATGTAGCATTTGGAAAATGTCGCAGTAGTGAAACTGTAATGAACAGTATTTTGCTATAAAGTTTCGAAAATTTATGTGTCAAAAGATCTGTTTCCCGCTGACAGTTGAAAAATTTGTAAATTTTATGATTGTGCTATGATTCTTACATTCCCAACGACTTACCCAGACACATCTTAGAATAAATCATGTTTGATACAGAATATCCCAGCATTTCTGCTTCATGGAAATTGCTTTTTCAAAATCATGGCATACTAAAACTTCTTTCGGTTGTATTATATAGTATTTTCTTTACGAGGTTCTTTTAATTTCTTAACACATTCCTGATTTAGCATACGGGTATTAATAGATTTTAATAAAAAGTAAGTTGTTGAATACGCAAACAGCAAAAAAAAATTATTACACGACGAATTTAAATACCCATGATATGAATTTTATGCGTCTTTAACTTCAGAAACGCTTCAATGTTTTATTCTGTTGTAATGTTCTGAAATACATTTAAAGTGCATTTTGAAACCTTCGATGAATTTTAACAAAGACGAAAAATTCTGTTCAATTACTTTAAAAAATGTCCTCTTCAAATTTTAATATATTATAAAATTGCAATTTAGGTGTTTATTTCAATATCACTTATAATGCGATTACTAGAAGTCTATTTCTTTTGAAGCATTTCAGAACAATATATTTTAGGAGTATTGAATTTTAACTGAGAATGTAATAAAATATTCCAGATACTACGCAGTTTTAAAAGAATCAAAGTATAAAGAACAAACTTGCTCGATTTCATTTTTACTCAATTTTACGCTTCTTATCATCTTACTTTGAAGTCTTTACTGGATAAAAAGAATCTCAAATTTCGCCATTGAATTTTTTTAAACTTTTTTTTCAGAGATTGGAGATATATTACTCCCAATTGTGCATATATATATATTTATATGTAATGGTTGTTCTTCTGATAAAAGAATAAAAAATGAAGCAGGTATCCGATAACATAGCCCAATTTTAAAAATAAACTGCATCTTTTAACTTTTATCTACGGTTACAAAAGCATTATCAACGGACTTTTTGATTTCCACTCACTTTATTGTAGGTTTAAAAATCCTGTTTCTGTCTAAGAAAAGGAGGCATGGACTTCAACGAATATTATTTAGAATTTCTTAAACAAGGAATAGCATTTCATTAAGTACCAACTGTAACCATGTTAGCTTATATTTTATTCGGTATTTTAGTATATTTTTGACATAGATGGTGAGGGAAAAATTTAGTAAATAAATGGATGAATTAGTGAATAAGGATAAAAATGAAATAGAGGCATGAAGAAAGACAACAAGTTAATTCATAAACAAATTAATGCATCAACGTATTACTGAATAGAAGAATCAATCAGTGGATGATACTGACTACTACAATTCATCCTTCTCGTGGATTCAGTTTCTTTTTAAATCTCAGTATACAAAGAACAATAATATATATAAGTTCGTTTATACTTTTTTTTCTTTAATATATATTCTTTGCAAATATAATAAGTGTTACGAGCTACGTGATTTCTTGATTTCTCCACTCTCTGCACTTTCCGTCTCTTTGTAACCATGGTGTACGTAAATCTTGCATTTCCCTACAGCAGTATGTTTCAGTAAAAAGTGAGAATACAATGTGAGAAAAGTAAGATTTGAATACACCATGGTAACAGCGTATCTTCAAAAAGGGTAACAGGGTAAGGGGAGAAAGGGGAAATCGGGATGCCTATTTTATTTACAAACAGTATAGTATGGACAAGAAGCTTGAAGAAAGTTAGAAATAAGTCTATAGAAAGTTAGATGAATGTAGGAAGATTGAAATGGTTTAAAATGAAGTTAGACGTATAGATAAAGGACGTACTTGTTAGTATATTTTATAAAACTATTATCATTGCTGTAAAAGACTGAAAACCAAAGATATAATGAATAAGGAACGATAAACTATACAAATCACTAAACTTGTTTTTGAAAAAAAAGAATATGACATTATTAACGTTATTTGTTTAAACAGTATCAGTTTTAGCAATGGCAAAATTACCCCAATTCCGTGTTCCAACAAAGGCTGATATTTTAATCCGTACAATGCTGTTTTATGCTATAATCACTGATTATGCAACATTTACTTCCTATGTTAATCAACTGGTTGAAAAGTTTATATTTTGTCATTAGCGCTCTGTCTAGAAGGCAAATATGTGCCCTCTTTTGGAATGCAAAATTCTTTTAATGGACGTTGGTTAAGTGTGATCCAATAAACAATTAAGTATTCAGTACTCTATCAACAAAAGTTAACATTTAAACATTCGTGTTTATAATTAAAAATGTGATTATATTTATAGTATATCAAGTGATGTTAAATTAGTGCTCAACCTTTTAATTTAATTGAAATCATCTATATTCTGCTTTAAATTGCTATAAACATCTAATTATTTTAGTTTAAAAGTAAATGAAAATTTTAAGAAAAATTAGTTGTAAAAATAAAACTATGAGCATCTCGAGCAGCACTCTTTCGGATAAGTAAAAATTACATTTAAAAAGTTAAGAAAAAAGAAAACAATGCAAAAAAAATAACAAATAAAGACCAGCACTGGTACAAAAATACAAACCTGCAAAATCACTAAATGTTTTAGTTCTCTAGCTCTTCTAGCTTTTTATCGCTTAGCTAGGAAAAAAAGCTTGATCTCAATTCCGAAAATTAGAAGGAATTCGAAACTCCTGTTAGTTCCTTGGAACAAAAAAAAAATCCCAGCTCTTTAGAAGACCCTCTATCAACTGCTTTCTTCGAGACAAATGCTGATACGTGTCTGGTTGCGACGTTTTAAAGTACCATTAAAAGGTTCCAGAACTGAAACTAGATAATTTTCGCAGACACACTGTGGTTAATACATCTGAAAGAATAGAATGAAAAGAAACTGGAACCGAAACTGTCTTTTCTTTTATTTACTTTCGTTTTCTACTCTCCAATTACTTTTTTTTAGCGATTCTTGTACTTCAAAGCGACAAGAAAATGATTGTAGAAAACGTAAATCTGGAGTTTCATTCAAAATAGAATTTCGCTTTAGTTATCAATATTCTAATATATTTCAACTATTTACAATGCAGTTAATTAAATATTTTCTACGTGTTCAACGTTCTCTTCATAAAATGCCAAAAACAAAGAATTTCTCCTGCTTACGCATTCATAATTACGAATACTTTAAAAGTGATATGTTACAACATAATTATATATATTTTACTACCTATCGATAAAATATAAATATTGCTCTGGCAAATAAGAAATTTCGGTTTTTAAGTGGGAAATAAAACATTTTTTTTCTGTACGAAAATTGAACTTTAATTAGTCAAATATATTCCATTCTATTTGATGACCTTTTTGTCATATTTCTGGTAACTTTATTATCCTACATCTATTTAATTTACGGTCCATATTACGAAAACATTCAACCAAGTGCGATTTGAGTACATCATTATGATTGAAAGTTTTGCCACTTAAAATGTTTTGATAACTTTAAAATGAATGTTAATCTGATAACGCTAATTTCTGGCTACACGGGGGATACTACATCATTTTTCAACCTAACTCCAATAATTTCGTACGAGTTTTTATAGATGAGTAAGGCCTCACATTGTCGAGGTGGAACACGATGTCTTCAGAATTTGCAATCTCTCATATAGCCCTGATCTTGAACTATCGAATTATAATTTATTTCGAAGTTTACAAATATTTAATGACCGCAAATTGTTTCTGGTTGACTTTCTTGCTGAAAGAACCAGAAGTTCAAAAAGCGGGAGATCATTAAGTTACCAGAAAAAGGCTTCATCCAACAGAAAGAATGATAGTTGAATAATAGTTGAGTGTTTACTTTGCACTAGGAACCCGAAGTCCCAATTTACGTGACATATATATAAACTAAATATATTATTTTATTTATATATTTTACTACTAATCTATATACTCTCGACATATTACTGCATTTTCTAGGACTACAGCATTTAAAAAATAAGTTTATAAATTGGCTAATAGGGATAAATGGAAATCGGAAGAATTATCTTGTTTAGGAGCATACCATGCTAGAAAAAATCAGTCGTTTTTTAAGCGTGCAATGAAAATGGAAAAAAGAGCTAAAATATGTTAAAAATAAAAGCGTAAATACTGAATTTGAAATAAAAGACATTAGGTTGCCAAAGACACAATGGAACAGCATTTGCCTCTCAATGAGGTACCCAAGTTCGAATCCAAGCGGTAGCTGAAAAACATGAATTCTGCTTTCGGCTCTCACTAACCACAGGGATGACGTAAAATATCCTCAATGGCTGACGGATCATGGCATGGGTTAGAATTATATTGCCTATCGGCTAACCGAGGAAGGTTTTCGTGGTTATCCTGCCATGTCACGCAAATGGGGGTTTGTTCTATCAATAAGTTCTCCACGAAGACTAGTTTGTTCTGATGCTTGATCCAGGAGAGTTCCTTTGTATTCTGGATTAGATTCAAAGTAAAAAAAAAATTGGAAATGAACATTGGTAGTCGTAAACTCAAAATTGGGTTAAATGTTCAAAGCCGGTTATATTAATGCATAAAAAATAGGAAATAAATAAAAGTGAAATTCGAAACTAAGAAATTTACGGTATTCTAGAGAAAAACAGAAAACATGAAGTAGAACACGAATGGAGAGGTATTGAGAGGTATTATGGAGAGGTATTGAGGAACTCATATCATTAACGAGGGAATCGGTATTCATATCAATGAAACAAGATTCCAGGGCTTAAAAATGAGCTAATGTGACAGGGAAGAATATTGGAAATGTGCGTCAGGTGAAACTTATTGAGAATATCTTTCCGCTTCAGTTTATTGAGATTAATCTGTGTAATATGTACCCTATAGTTTTTAAGATGCGATGAAGATACTACAAAATCTTGTTTTTTTTTTTTTTAGAAAATACCCATCTGAAAGTTCCACACTAGTTTTTATGAAACTAATAGAAATACTTAGAGTCCAAATTTTTTAAAAATAATTTGAAGAAGCTGAAAGTGATAATGTAGTATATTACAGGTAATGGAAATCACTAAACGAAGCAAAATAGCAGCTATTATATTCTTTCTGTCACTGTTTTAAACTGCTTGATAAGTATATAAACTGATTGAATACAATTAAAAGTTTTAAAAAAATTGAAATATGTTTAATAAACATTTAATACTAATACCATAATTTGTTTAATCAAATGTAACTTTTAGAAACATTAATCAAAGTATTAAGAAATACATTATTTTTATTTTATACAAAACGAGTCTTTATGTTTAAGCAAGTGAGTTCCTTGATTTTTATTATTAAAGTTTATTATTATAGTATATATCTCAAATAATTATTTAACGAAGCATAAATAAATAGTTTACGATATATGGGTTTCTTTCTAAATAATTTGATTACATTTTATTTAATAAAACATTTATACACATCACAAGTCTAGATATTTCAAACTTTGCAATATCAAGAAACATTTATCGATATATATTTGAAAGAGAAAAAAATAACAAAATTAAATTTAACTGTAACTATTTTCAAAAAACCAATGTAGCAAATAACTGACGTCATCTTTAAATGAATGATTTCAAACTCTTGAAGCATTACCTTTAAGAAAATCACTGTGAAAACTTCACTTTGTAAAGAGTAAATAAGTAAATAACGTTCAATTCAACCACATTTTTCATTTTTTATACGAACCTTATATACTCAATTGTAAGTAGAAATTTTTTTCTCCATTTCTTCTAAAACCGAGTTTAAGTCAAAGTGGCTACTTTTCGGAAACGGTGTGGTGAAAAATGGATTTCCAGATAAGATAGAGTAAGTTCATGAGGCCTGGGGGCATAACGTATTTTTCTGAACAATTTTAAAGAAATATTTTTGGTCTTATTGGATATTAATCAAATAAAAAATCTTTTGAGCTCAGTAGAAAGCAAGTATAAAGATTTTATTACGAACAGTTTTCTGCTCCATAAAATAAAAAGGCGAGCAACCAAAATTAATAGTATATAGTGACAAAAATAGCTGCGAATGATTTTTACTAGTTTAAAGGTACACTGTTAGAAATTTCTCGGAAAAAATGGTTAAATAACAATTTATTGAGTGATTATTTTACTTTATTTAATCAAAACAGTCAAATAACCATAATTAAAATGGTAATCAAACTGCTAAGTTTATGAAAAAACTGTTTATTAACTGCTTTCATCTAATACGGTTAAACAACCCGAATTTTATCTCACCAACTAGAACCACCTAATGAAGCTACTTAGTTCTTTCCAACTGCGTAGATACCATAGCTGAGCAAGCTTATCTATCAATCTCTTGACCGGCAGAACTGGAGTTCGAGTCCTAGTGTTGACACAAAAATATTTCCTCCATTCGCTTCAACACATGACGAATTTTCAGTGTCCGGCACTCTCCAATGCCCATTACCTTACGAAAAGCTGAGTTCCTACGTCTAGTTAAATAAAATAAAAATTTTCACGCTTTTGAAAAATTCTTTTTGTAAATGGTTAAAAAACCATTTAGTTTTGTATTCATGGTTTTTATTACCATACTTTTCGTAAATGGTTTCAATACCATAAAAGAAAAAAATGTTCTTTACCGTAAACTTTACAGTTAATCGGATGGAGAGACAGCTGTCAGTGTTTTGACCATAATTTTAGAAGGAAAATTTTAACAGTGTAGAAATATAATAATGTATACTGATACCAATTTAGTTAGAACAAGCATCTGCATATAGTTACATTAAATAGTAAGCAGCAAGTAAAAGCACAAAAAGTGTAGTTTAACTATTTGAAGCAGAATTGACATTAAACATATTTTTCATATTTTTTTGCATCATTTTGTATTAGTTTAGGTCAAAATAAGTTTAAAAATACTATATTTAGCATTTTAATATTTTAAGGTTATAAAATACAGCATGAAAACTGATGTCATCCTACATNGAGTAGTAGTTTGAAAATGAAGATGGAATAAACTGGAAATAAAAATTTAAGAAAAAAGATTTCTTAACAGTTGAAAAGTAATGAATGTTGGAAAAAAAAACTAAATTTATTAGCATTATTTAGAACATGAAAAGATTCCCTGAATTCTAGTCCAAAGAAAACTACACTCTTCAGGATTCTATTCAAAAAATAGCATAAACAAAATTAACAAAATAAAGTTTTCCAAAAACATCGTGAAACGTAAAAGAAAAAAGAATCTAAATTTTAACTTATTTAATACATTACCTAAATTTTTCCCTCTTTCTCTTTTTTTTATTTCGCAAATCCTATAAAATCAGGAAATATTTTCTTCCATTTTGTTCTTTAACAAACAATATATTATTTTAATTCGCCTCACTGTTTTGATTTAGAGTTTTACCTATACATTTTATCTGGTAATGGTTACTCTCTGAATTCCAGTAAAATAACATTAAGCATTTTCTTACAATATTTCCTTAAATTACCAATTAAATATATTGATTTTTTATTGTGTTTCATCATATCTATATAATTACGATATTTATTGAAGCTTTATACTCGTTAGATTACTTTCATAAATACAATAGTCTGAAATAATTCGAAAACGAGAGTGAGAAAATGTCATTAATAATATTTTTCGATAAAAAAATCATAAATAACTACTTTTTATTAAATATTTATTACTTAGTTTTATTAATTATATCTGTTTAGTTATTATTTAGTTAAATTATTTGTACTATTTTTTTCAACTTATTATACATGTAAACTTTCCAAGTCATATACATTTATATAAATGTATTAAAGTAATAGAATTAATACATCAAAAATCAAATTAAAATTAATTTTTACACCAAGCAATTGAAATTTGAAAATAATTCATTTCCTTAATTAGTTTATTCAAGACATTGTCAACAAAATGATTGGTTTGATGTCAAAAATAAAAAAAAATTATAATTTTCTCGAAACAAAATTCAAAACATGATCTATCGATAGCGAAAGAAATTATTACATAGATTAAAAATTATTTCCTAAATGATCGTAATTTTTTTTAGATTTTAATTTTAAATGAAAGAATGAAAAAATGGAATTGGAGGCAAATATTTAAATTGAAGACAAAAAAATTCTAGAATCATCATGTACCAAATAAAAAATAATATCCTTTCACTTAATTACAGTTTCTTCGTTACAATGCCTTTTTTCGTATTTTGCTTTTTTTACATCTAAATAAAATTGTCAGTAATTTAGAAGCGGTGAATATAAAAAAAGACCAAATGAATTACAGTAAATTACGCATTTTTTTCGTAAAATTTTTTGCATAATATTGACTATGATTAAATTCTGCCCATTTATTTGCTGAGTTAGAATATATATTCAGCTTTTACGCATGGTTTATTTGTATTTATTATTAACATCAACAATATTGGCAGGTTTTTTTTCATGTAGAATCTTCAATATTTTAAGAAAAGTCCTGTAATTTTCTCTACCACTTTTTATACAGAAGATTTTTATTTTCTCCATATATATATCTGAGAATAAGACATTATGTATTAGTTTGATTTATTTATTCTTTGTCCAATCATGTACTGTATTTATGTGTGCTCATTTATTCAATTCTAGTGTATTTGTGCAACGTATAGTGTACACTGTTTTAAAATGTTTCAGAAGAAACATTAAAGTATATGACAAATAAATTCAGAAAGAAATATTTAAATATATAAAAAATAAATTAAGAAAAATATTTAAATATATATGGCATAAGTAATAATTTATTTAATTCTGTTTTCACCCTATTCAACTAAACAAGTAAAATAACCATAAAAAAAGGTATCCAAACTGTTAACTGTGAGAAAAATATTTTATTGACTCTTAAACAACCAGAATTTTATCAGTGTAAACTAAGCCAACCTTATGAAACCATCACTTAACTCCTTTCAGCTGGGTACATACTTTAGTCCAGGTAGCTAATTTCTCACTCTTGACCGGCTGAACGAGGTCTCGAATCCCAACATTGACACTAGAATATTTCTTCAATTCCTTCAACGCATGAAGATTTTCAAATGTTCTGCCCTTCTCAATCTTGGAACATTAAAATACAAAACTCTCATCCTCGTATAGATGACAGCACTACAGCATTGATTAAAATAAAGAAATCTAGAATTCCCCATCTTTTACAATAGATGGCACTACCTGATAAATCACTTTCCACGGTTCATTTGGCAAAATACAATTCAGCAACAACCTAACCCCAATGTCCGTTATTTAACACGGAGCCAAACATAAACTAACTCCAATGTCCAGTTAAATTTTTATTTTTATTATTTTAAAACAATGCTAGTTGTAAATGGTTACAAAACCCTGAAGTTTTGTATTTATGGTTTTTTAACCATATTAGATGTAAAGGGTTTAAAAACCGTAAAAGCAGCGAACAGTTCCTAACCCTAAACTTTACGGTTAAATGGATAGACAAATCAATACCGATTATTTTGTAGTAATTTTAGAATAAAATTTTTACAGAGTATTTAATATTATTTTTTATTTTTAATGTTTATTTGATAAAGCATTAGTGCGCACATTTTCTATATCATTCGGTTTGCACCACATGTATCTCGAATACATCCGATTCCGGTACATATCTTAGGTCCCTAATTACTAAAATTTAATAGCTTTATATGCAAATTTTAATAACTTTAGATACATTTGGTACCTATGAAAATGGAACTTAGTATCATAGTACTAGTTGTATCTATTACCAAATTAATTGGGTCCATTGACGTCAATAATAGTTTGGCTATTTTTCGTGGTTCCCCGAAACGAAAAAGTGATTTCTCCATTAATTTTGTTTCTTTGTAGTATATAACTTGCTTTTTATATTTAATTCAATTACCTTTAATTTCAAAGTACATAATATTATTATGAAACATGTTTCAGAAGAGTAATAATAAACCAAGACTGAAATGTATTACTAACTTAAACAGATTGCTCAACAGATTGTCTCATTATTTAAAATGTACAGGTTAGTAAAACAAAGCTAATTTTGAAAATGCACAGTTAAGTAAAACAAAGTTACTTTTGTTAGGATACCAACGCCCTCTACATAAACATTAGTTAATGTTACAGAATCTATTTTTTGTTACGCTTAGTCAATATTTCTTCTCATAACTGAAAGAGGCAATTTTTTGAAAACAAATATTTGTTTTAAAATACAGAATATGTTTAATCATATATAAAAAAAATTAGAGTCTTTGTATTTAGCTTTAAGAAATTTCCAGAAAAATTTAAAAACCTTAACTATTGATATTTCCATAAGATCACTATCTTACTTAAATATTAATAGTTAAGGTTCCTAATAATTATGTTCTTAGTAATTACTTATAAATCTTTACTACGTGCTCAGATTAATAAATTCAATAGGAAATGTTTAAAGTAAAACAGAGAGTTTGTAAAAGTAGTCATTGTAGTGCATTTGAAAATAGTTATTCTACTAATTTCATTTATTGAATTATATTAATTTCAAAGACTAAGATCATTGTATTTTAATTTCAAGGGCATTATACAGTTGTTTACAAAATCAAAATCCACTCTGACATTCAAAGGTCAATAATATTTTTTATTTATATCTAATTTTAATATGGCTTAGCGCAGGGATGGGCAAACTGAGGCCCAACGGAAGGTTTTATCCGGCCAGCGGATAGAATTTTAACTTGCCGATCCGTGGCAAATATAAACACTATACGTCCATTTTCTTGTCGACTTAGTTTAAAGCTATTTCTGTTCATTCTTTTTTAACGAAGAACTGATGAGCTTTTTACTTTCTCTATTTTTGTTCCACAAAGCATAAATTGATGGAAATAGTTAGCAGAGACAGCTTCAATTGGTAAAATGTTGAAAGCAGAAGTTCTTCATAGAATAGCCGTAGATTGGCTCCAACTAGCGCTTGTCTTTCTTGAGGGGCAGACTTATGGAATCTAATATAGGTGAATTGTACTTCACATGTGGCAGTCTGCGCATTTTAATATCCAACGAGCGGATAATCTAGCTGTCATCTGAAGTAGTTGTTTCTAAATATGCCAAAGTTTGAGTTTTACAAGTCATTACCAAGAGCTAGTTTCCAAAATTTGATATTTCATGTCCAGAAAACCAGTGCTATGTTTACTTAATCTTATATATGTGAATAAGAGTTTCCAATTATGAACCCTAGAATTTAGAATTATTTCATTCTAAATATTTAAATTAAAATTTGTCAATCACTTTTTTTTTCTTTTAAATTTTGAAGTTTTTACTTATCTCACCAAACATTTTTTCTCTCGATATTTGGCCCTCGACCAAAAAAGTCTGCCCATCCCTGGCTTAGCGCATCGTCAGTACGAAATAAATAATGGATAATTTTTTTTCTTCCAGAAGAGAAACCCCAATAATTCAGTAAAAACAACGTTCTTTTTACCCCATCAAAATATTAATTAACTTTAATTCCTAAATATGATTTCTAGTATTATGGCCAATTTAACAAGAGCATGTTTCTCAATGTCAAAATTTAATATGTTATGCAACGAGAAAGATTAGATAATTTTTTATGCTAGTAGTGCTATTCCTGGATCCTTGGAGTTGAGTTTTTTATGAAGGATCAAAATTAATGAGCAATTCTTAAGGACAATCCGCTCTGACCTCAACATCACTCTTTTCTAAAAATTTCTCCTAATCCAACGGGCACCTTCGCCTTTAGTAACACTTAAAGAAAATGGTTAGTTGATACAATCGATTTAAATAGTTGACACTGTACTGTTACAATTTAGTGTCACTGCCATATTTTTGTTTATTTCTGCATTATTATATCATGAACAACAATCATGTTTATAGCATGAGAAAAAGGATTTATTTGAGTGATTAGTTTTCAAATTGCGTTTTTCTTGCTTTCGAACTTTTTTTCATATTGTGCATTTACGTAGAAGCATAAAATTTTCTAATCAATTCCAAATCTTTTGTCTTAGATTTCAGTTTTATTACAAGTAAAAAGTGTTGTCTTGTTTCTCTTTCCTCTTGTTTTTCTTTACTCCTGTTTATTTCATTCTCTCACGAAATAAATTCTACTACAAACAGAGAACAGAAGAAATCTGCAATTATAGCGCTATTTAGAATACAATAGTTAGTTTAAAAGGAGTAATAGTGCATGTCCTCCATATCAATAACCATTTTATTCGAACTGAAAAAAGTTTTAATACGAGAGAAATAGTGAGAAATTAAAGTTATTAAAATTAATTGTAATTTACTTTACAACGTATATTTATGTCTTTATTAACGCACAACATCTTTAAAAAATTAAAATCTAAGTATTTTACAGAGCTAAAATGAAACAAATAACTAAACAATTACAAATAAATTGAGTGTAGGGTGTAATGGCACAAGGTTCAGAGAAGACATGCTGAACCAAACACACGGTCTTAAAAACAGATTAAAAGATACGGTAAAGCACGTATATAAAATCAGGTAAAATTGGTGAAAACTCTAAAACAATGCAAAAGTAAATGCAATTGCATTCATATGTGAATACAACTTGATAAAAAATAGTTAGCACAATAAATCAGTTATAAGAAGTTTAAAATACCAATAACGTGTAGAAACGCAAAGCTGTTACAATGATGGGTTTCATCTAACAAGTCTTTCATGCATGAAATGGAGCTATTAAAAATGATGAATCAAAGATGGTTAAAACATAGGCAAACTATTAAAGTGTGATGTATCGTGAGTAAAGCATTGCAATCGTTGCATTTGAAAGGAGGTTGAGTTTCTCCAAACAGCGAATGAAAATAAGTAAGTTGAGTATGTCTTACTCGCAGGCGGAGGAGCTTGACAATTGCCCTGCCCAAGCATAGAACACGCCAAGGCTTCTAGGTAGGTCCAGCAAGATGTAATTTGTTTTTGCTTTACAGGTCACAATGTTGTTGCCATAAACAACGAGCAAGTTTGCGTACGTTTTTTTGTAAAGTCAATAAATGGTACAGATAAGGTTAATGGAGTAGAAGCAGCTCGTGCAGAATCTGCCTTGTCATTTCCTTTAATACCAACATGACTGAGAGTCCATCAAAACAAAATTTTAAAACTTTTCGTGTATAGAGAAGTCAATATATGTTAGCAATATATGTTAGAAGTCAATATATATATGTAACCATCCAGATGACATGATGAAATAGTCTAGGGTTGAATGAGAAAATAATTTACAGATTGCGATGTTAAATCACAAGAATCGAATTTCTTAATGTTTTCTCGCATACGAGTGTTAAAAGGTGGTATATATGAGGGTTGTGCATCATAAATACTTAACTTAGTAGAATAATCTCGCGTCAAATAGGGTGCGAGAAAGATGACATGTAAAATGTCAAAGTAAAATTTTAGAGCTACATGCGTCGAAATCGAGAAAGGGCTGATGACAAACGATATACTTTCAATAACTCTTAACAAGGAAGCGCGAAATGCACCACTAAATATATGTAACGCCGTATGATGAATTGTGTCTAGGCGTTTTAAATTAGATGCAGTAACCGTGCCATAGACTGTGCGAGCGTAATCCAAGCGTCAAAGTATAAATGCTTGCTAATTGAAGCAATGCTTGCAACGATACGATCCCCATCCCAGAAGGTATTTGAAAGTACTCACAAAATTTTTAAATCTTTCTCAAATATACGAGTAGGATATGAGGTAAGAAAGTTAAGTTTTTATTACAAAAATGACGCCTAAAAATTTTGTTTCTGAAACAACTGGTATGACAATGCTATTAATAGAGATTACGAGATGAAGATGCATGTTACGCAACCAACAAAAGTGGATACAAGACCTTTTAGTGGGTGAGAAGGTATTTACCGTTTCGATAACTCCATTCTGAAATCTTATTGAAAGCTAGCTGAAATTGCAGCACAATAACGCGCATATCAGATCTTGTACATGACAAATTTAGATTATCTTTAAAAAGTGAACCAAATACGACAGGAGGTAAAACGTGCTTGAAAACTTGACTGCAACTATTAGGACTTGAAACTGCAGTCAATGTCTCCCCAAGTATATTGAAAATATCAACTGGATTCGAGTATGTGGTACCGTTCCTTTCAAATATATGGTAATGACCTTTGCGGTACATGCCAATTGCTCTTTTGACTCTCGACCAGACCTGCCTGGGAGATGTCGTCGAAGTTACTGATGATACCACTTTCAAGACTCTCTCTGACTAATACATCAGATTTTGCGAATAAAAGATTTGATTCACCTAAAAGCCAAAATGTTTGACGTTGAAGGGAAGCGACGAAAGATATTCCAAAACCGTTTCTGGTTCTTGTAAGCAGTTGAACTTTCAAATTTCCTCCTAAACTTACGATAACGAGGAAGAGAGAAATCGAGATCATTGAAACACTATCTTGTGCTGATTGGATAATCACAGATGTTACAGTATCAACGGCAGTATTTAAATTGTCCTGTGTTACTACTGTATCAGTGATCTGAGCTAATTGGGTGAATTTAGGCCAGTTTTCGTGATGATATATGAATGTTGACGGTCTTGGGTTCATGGCAATATTAACGGAATATGAAACTCTAAATGTGAAGTAATCTCTGTTTTGGGGATCATCACTTACAGGAAATTTAGGAGATGTAAGAGAATTGGTGAGCAAAATGCTAAATCAATAGACTAAAAGCTTCGTGTAAGCGTATGAAAATACGTTTCTTCATCTTGATTAGGCAAGCAGAGATTATTGTTCATTATCATCATTGGAAGCTGAAGTCCCCCACAATTCACTATGGCCATTAAAATCCCCAAGCAATAGAAATGGTGAAAGCAACTAATTAATTAGTAAATTTAAATCTGTTGTAGAAATTGAGGCATGTTGAGATAAGTTAATAAGATCTACAGTCAGTAAAACATTAAGTTGAATTCGAGTAACGATGACAACGGAGACTGAGTACATGGTAAATAATTAGAAGTTAAAATCGCACACCACCATTGGATCTGCTGCCATAATCTTAATCATGTCGACAGCAGAAACAATTCCGCAAGCGCTTGATTGTCAATTGTCAGTCGTAATCAAATGCAATTCTTGATGTGCAATACTAAACAATTACAAATAAATTAATAAATTGAATTTAAATAATAAAATAATAAACAATAATAGAAAATTAACAATAATAAACAATTTAAATAATAAAAGAATACCATAAACTGAGCAATTGAACTAGCAATTAAGCTTTCTACCATAGCGTGGTGCTAAAACCACTCGAGAAAAAAAACTTCTTTTATATGCGCTGAGTGGAAACTCTTCATATATTTCTCTATGGTAATGAACAAACCTGCATACAGACAGTTAATATCAAGTTCAGCCTTACCGTAAATATGATTTCAGATAACTTTAAAAAAATAATAATTTAAGCGATGAGTCCGACCTATGGAATCACGTTTACGTTGATAATCTTATCTGACATAACGAATTAAAAAATAATTATACGTTAAAGAATGTGTATTAAACTCCCTTTTTTGTTCAACAGAGCTAAAAAATATAATTTATATTATCTTTAAAATATTTAACAAAAACTGATTAGTTTATAACGGATAATGCTAAACCAGTGTGAAAAGTTAAATTTTCTCCCATTTCTCTCATAGCTGAAATTCTCTTTTTACTTGTACAAATTTAAGGACCTTGTTCTGTTATTGTAAGAGAGAGACACGAACAAACACTCCCTTTTGTTTAATGTAGGTTATATGCATCTTAGTTGGCGATTTTATTTGATTTTTATGTCGTTATTAGATTAAATTTCTTCCAAAAATTCGTTTCTCATAATGCATATAGAATCTGGAAGAACTTTGCTTCAAATTAAATAGACTATGTTGAGCCACACTGTTTCAGTAGTCCTCTTCAAGAGATTAAACTCCAACATATTTTGAACTAATTACGCTTTATATAAGAAACTTTTCTTTATTTAGTAAGTGCAGGTAATTAGAATAAAGTGTAAGCTTTTATTCCACTAAATTGAGGTTTAGAACGAGGTCTTTATCATCAAATTTCGTAATTTTCGAGATGCTAAAATCTTTCTTGGACATTGAACTTTCTTGTTAATATAATAAACTTTAAAAAAAATCATGTGAAACAATTTATATTTTATTGACTTAGAAAATATCAGTTAAATGTTTTATTTTTAAAGTAAACTACATAAATATTATTTTGCTTACTGCTGTTTATTTAGAAACAGGTTTCTGAATGCTTTTTGCTTATTTATTTTTGAAGTTTATAAAGGGATTTTGTGTAATAACTCTCTTGTCTAGTCACTCTTTGCTGTCTTACAACGCTATATTTGGAGATTGCTTAAAATGATAGTATAAAAGTTAATAAACTCTAAATATTAACATTAATTATATCAGAAAAACTACTCAATTTAGAAAAATTATACAAAACTAATAAATTATATCATGAAAAAATATAATTCCTTTTTCATTTTTCTCATCTTTCTAGATCAAACATAATACCAGCATCATCAAATATTTTGACATTGTAATAGAAACAATCAGTGGAATCTCTTAAGTTAGTTTAAAATTCTTGGTGATTCTCACTTTGATTATACTTCAAATTAATTCTTAGCAGTAATGGAAGGTGTGTTAGAAACATAACATGCCTTGCATACTAAGAAAAGCTTATAATTTAGGAAACGTAGTAAAGCATCATTTTGTTCTAGTCCATAAAGGATACGAAAGTTCGAATTTCAAACCTGTGCTGCCGTACAAAAATATTATGTTATATTATATTTTTAAATGATTACTTATCTTTATAAAGTAATACGCGATGTAGTAATTAATTTATATTAATTCATTACTATTTGGGGAAAGTTATTAACAATGAGCCACTTCAAAATGTTTTTAAAAACATTAAAATTTGACAATTTTATAGTTTAGTATCTGTAAATATATATATTCATTTCTGTATTACGCATACATAGTTACAATTATAAAATGTTAAATGAATATTGAAAATTTAAAAATATGTGCAATTCCCTAAATATAAGAAACTTGTCGCTTTCACTGGACCAGAGAACTTCTATAAAGGAGTCAGTAGTTATTTACGTAGTAAAATATTTATAATTATCATTAGCATGATTCCTAAATTCAAAATGCTAATTAAAAAATCCACGCACCACATAAAGTACTTAAAGGCAAATTATGGCGTACAGTATCAATCCAGAATGAATAAATTGAATCATTGTCTAGTTATATATTCAACTAACCCTTATATGTCTTCCATAAAACAAATTCAACGGTATTTTAATGTATAACTTAAAAAGATTGCAAGATATAAGCCTCGATATGATTACCATTATCGAGACATCAACCCATTAATATCAACTCAAGATGGCGCGGTCGATGCATAATATGTTCGCATGTTTGATCATAACAAAGTTTACAAACAAAATGGAAGGAGGATTGTAATCAGAGTTTGTTTTTTTTTCTTGGCGGAAGATGTGTATTGTGCTTTAACATGGCTCAATGAAGGTTACAAGCTGTCGGTACATTATATGTCCGCGAGTTTGGTTGTAACAAAGTATACTAATGGAATGGAAGAAGGATTCTAATCAGAGTTTATTCTTTTCCTTGACAGAAGACGTGTTTTGTGTTTCTTTTAACAATTCAAGATGCCTCAATGAAGACTACTAGCTGTCGGTGCATAATATGTCCGCGATTTTGGTTATAACAAAGTATACTAATGGAATGGAAGGAGGATCCTAATCAGAGTTTATTCCTTTCCTTGACAGAAGACGTGCATTGTGTTTCTTTTAACAATTTAAGATTCCTCAGTGAAGACTACTAGCTGTGGGTGCATAATATGTTCGCGAGTTTGGTAGTAACAAAGTATACTAATGGAATGGAAGGATGATTCTAATCAGATCGAGTTTCTAATCGAGTTAGGTAGCAACAAAGTATACTAATGGAATGGAAGGAGGATTCTAATCAGAGTTTATTCTTTTTCTTGACAGAAGACGTGATTTGTGCTTCTTTTAACAATTCAAGATTCCTCAATGAAGACTACTAGCTGTTGGTGCATAATATGTTCGCGAGTTTGGTAGTAACAAAGTATACTAATAGGATGGAAGGGGGATTCTAATCAGAGTTTATTCTTTTCCTTGACGGAAGACGTGTATTGTGTTTCTTTTAACAATTCAAGATGCCTCAATGAAGACTACTAGCTGTCGGTGAACAATATATCCCTTAGTTTGAATTTAAGGAACAGACGGGGGGGGATGTTATTCGAAGAAGTTAACTGTTTTTCGCTTGAAAAAAGTTATAAGTGTTTTATTTGATGAATATGGCCTTTGATAAAGATTAATATGTTGTCTTTATTAAGAGCCGGTTATGCAGATTTAAATTCAAATGGCATAAACTGAAGTTTTATTTAAAAGTCGCAGAGTCTTCTGGATGCAGGGTCTAGAGGTATTGTGAAAGATATTACAATAAAAATACATTTAAAATTATTTTGACAAAATAAGAGTATTTCAGATTGAACAGTCTCTTTTCTAAATGTTTATTTCTGAAGAGGTATTGTATAGATTTTTAACATCATTTCACCGGTAGCGTTAAACAACAGATCAATGAAACAAGCATCTTTAATGGATCATTCACTTCATTACATTCACTTGAGCAAAAGCCAGTACCCTTTTTTTATTAGGTACGATAATCTTCGTATATAGGGGTGGGGGATACGAAACATAGTATCAATTGAATTGAAATACTTCTCTTATCAAGAGAAATATATGAGCACAGATACAGATAAAATTGAAGCATTACATGACAAAACTTAAATGAAATCAAAAAGTTATTTTTTTTTCTCAATGACAAACTTTTTAACGTAATTGACCGAAAGACATTTAATTAAAAACAGTAATTTCACAAAAATATTTAGTAACAATTTATATTGGTGTGAAAAACAAATTTCAAAAAATATAAGTTATATGTATTTACTTATAATTATACTTAAATAAAATATTGAATATTAATAATTAGGCAAAAAGTAGAAAACGAAACAACGTCACGAGCATTTTAGCAAATAATTAAAAAAAAAATCTTATAAGTAAAATATATTGTTTTTAATTTAACATCATTCATATATTTTAACAATTGCTATTGGAAATATATGGAATGATAAGTTACAATCTGCAATATAAACAATAGTGTATGCTTTCTTAAAATAAAACATATGTATTGAATAGCACAGTTCAATTAAAAGAATAACAACAGACTTCTGACTCTTAATTTTTTTTGTTTTGTGATTCGCAGTACATTTTGATCTAGCAAAAATATTTTTGCTTATACAACTAAAAGATTACTAACAGCAAATAAGTTTTTTTTATACATTTGATCGTATAATTAATAATTTAAAAAAAGTTTATGAGGTAGGAAGCTAATTGTAATTACGAAACCTTTAACGCTAAAACTTAATAAATTTTAAAAAAATAATATCAATTGAACTATTTTTGAGAAATAATAGTTTAAAAATTTTTGTAACTTGATTTTAATGTTCCGTTGCTTTAAATTGTACAGTTCAGTTTTACAGATGTGTCATGAATACATCCAGCATTCCTGTCTGGCCAGTCTTGAGAATGGGCACCTATATTTGAGTACTCAAAAGCTTCCCATTTTTTACACCTCAGTAATTTTTGAAGTGAATTGAATTTTTGCATGATCAAGTATCATCTATGAATAAGCATTTTAACAGGTTTTCATTTCAGAAAACAAGAAAAACAAAAAAACAAATAAAATAAATCATTAAAATCATGAAGGGTTAAAAAATTAAAATTTTTTTACCCTTCAGATAGATAGAAAGTACGTTTCTGGGTCTGTTTGCGCAATTTTAATAATAATTGAAATTCCTAATTTGAATAAATTATGCTTAGTCTTCAAATTACAAGTACAGCAGCTTAAAACATAAAAAATCGGTTATTTAAAAAATTATTTATAGTAAATAAAAGTTTTCAAATGAAGCAAATGATAAATAAATTTGATTGCTGAAGCAATCAGAAGTATTAAAAAATATATAAATTTAATGATCCAATTTCGGTTCTCTTTTATCTGGGTTTATAATGTGAAAGATAATTGCAATTAACGGAAAGCATTACACAAATACAGTAATTGACACATAAAAATTAAAATGTATAAAATTATAAAATTTATTTAAAATTTAATAAAATTATAAAGTTTTTAATATAATGAAGTTTAATTGTGGCAATAATAAATTAAATAAGGAAATATTCTTACCTGGTAAAAATAATAGAACTGAATTCCATCATCATAAAACGTATCATTGAATGACGAAAAGTTATAAAGTCCGGTCAAATTTTCCAAAATATTTTCGAAAGATTCGTCAAAAAAGCTATCCATACTTCCAATATATGCTAGGGCAATCAAATTCTCACTTTCAATATACCATATATCTTATGAAAAAAATTTATTTCAAGAAATATTTATTTTTAAAAAAATTGCTTAATGATGAACTAAGACATATTCTTTACTTATAAGGTAAATCAGTAAAAATTATAAATAAACTTTCTTATTTAATTTATAAATGTTTATTTCTAATTACTATTCTCTCTAAAAGTTAAAAAGAAATATTTTATAATTTATAAAAATTATCTATTTACTCTATAACGAATTGTCTTTCGAAGATAATTGGTAATTTTATAAATAATATGCATTTTGATTTTAAAAAAAAGTTTATTTCATTTTGACAGTTTATTTTGTCTTATTTATTAAATTATCAACTATCATGATCAGTTCTAGAAGAAGAAAAAAAATTTGCTCAACAATCACTTTTGTTAATAGCTGATTATTAATTAGTGTCAATTTAATTATTTTTTTGTTACTTTCAACTCCAAAATATATAGCAGAAATATTTAGCCGCAATTTTATTGAAAAAGTGATTTTAAACTATGCACAACATCTGGAATAATGGGATATTTTTTTTAATATTTTTACGCTTATTTTTAATAAAATTCTATGTAAAATAAATATTAACATAGAATATGAAATAATAATAAAAAATTAGTTTATATTTTAACTTATTCAGAAACAATGGAGCGTAAGGTTTTAAAAGAAATAAAATAGGTGATGCATCAAGAACTTCTGTCCTAAACGGAAACAGCTTTCACTTTGAAATTCATAAGAGTTACAGAGCGAACTGAGAGCCCGCGCATCTTCTTCGATGATTTTGGAAAAGATGATGTTGTTACTATAGAAACGCGAATGTTGTCACGATCTCAAAGCATCCGATTCGTTGTGTTAGAAACTCCCTTTTGTGACGTAAATCACGTCACACTAGTTTTGTTTTCAAACAGATTGTGTATTTCAAACTTAATTTTTTTCCCCTTACTATTGTTGGAGTATATATAGATATTTTTATTGGTGCAATTTTTGAATGTGACTGAAGATATTTGTTTTCTTTATAGGTATAGTATTTCCTTAGGTATAGGGCTAACAATGTTTTGTTTTGCGTCCAAAAAACGACTTTCTTCTTTTTGTACTTTTATTACCTTACATGGAATAGTAAGAATTGTAAAAAAAATCTGTGTTCTCTTTCAAATATGTCAATATATCCACCATTCCGTTAACGTTATTTAAATATTGGAATTTTCATCTCTGAAAATCTATTGATAACGATATAAAATTGAATTTGTAATAATGACAAGAATTAAAACGCTTCTATACGACGCATAAAAAGTCTTTTAAAACTTAATGACGTTTCTGGTAAATAATCACAATTCTGGTAAAGCAGACCAAAGCATACGGTTACACGGTCATTTAATAATTTTCCGTTCATAGGGTAACGGTTTACTGGAAATCCTAGTTTTTCAAAATCATAGTTCTTATTACCTCACATTTAGTACAAAAATTAAGAACTGAAACGTCAATTTAACCGAATAAATGGCATTTATGCCATGCTCTAAGGTTTCACGATAAATTGCCACATTTTATCACAGTTAGCAAGTACTTATCTCTTATAAAACCATATTTTACTGTTTATAAATCCATGTTTTTTGCTTTACCGAATTGCTACTGTAAAAATTACCTAGTCACATTTACAAGTTATTTTTATATTAACTACCATTTTTCAACTCATATAGAAATTACGATTTTTGTTTTTGATCATAGGATGTTAACAGTTTGAATTTTTATATATATGGTAAAAACATAATTGAAAAAAGAAGCTCTCTATATCGATGGAACTGGTATAATAATAAATATAACAAATCTAGCTGTAAATACGGGAAAATAAAAACGCATGGGTGCTCTCGAAAAATTTAAATTTATTGACAGTGAAAAGTGCATTATATATATGTTATGGTTATAGTGATAAATCTGTTATTATTAATACAAACCGGTCAAAATTAATAATTACCGCCTCTTTTGGTAAAAATGAGAAATATCGCAAATTATTCATTTAACTGGTTATTATTGATAATAACTAATAAAGTTTGATCAATGTGATTAAACGGTTTAACCAGTCAAAATTAATAATAACCACAACTTCTGATCAAAGGGAGAAATAAAAACTCAAAAGAATGACATAGACCAAACTCCATTGATATTATTAATAATATGTTATGAAATCGCTTAAATTATTCACTATAACCGGCTTATGTTGTTAATATTAATATTGTACGGTTAATTTTAATGATAACCAACTATTCACATTAACCGTAACATATATAGAATTATTTAGTTCCAAACTATAAAAGTTGCCATTATGGAAGAAAAAAAATTTCCTCAATGTATGAATAATTAGCATTTCTAAATATCTAAAAGTAGTTAAAAATACAGGAATATACAACTTTTCTAGAAATAACTATAACAAATTCTAGGCTTGAATATTGTAAGCAGATCTAATTTTGCATCGACTTCAAAACAGATTTATAAAAAATATCTCGGGTGGAGAAATTGATCATGGATCAAAGTTCGTTAACAGACGAATTAAATGTGGGAAGTTAGTACCATTTTCATTAAATATACAATGTGATTCTAATTAAAATTACGATTTCAAAAATCGATAATTTAAAAACTACTCGTCTGAAGGACCTGATAATTTATCAGAGCAATCGGGAGGCAAAGGAATTTTGTTTGGCGAAGGAAAAATTTAGTTCCAAAGTCTACCGATAAACGGCGCTATCAAGGTTCACATTGTCCATACAATGTCACATTGTCCATTGCCTATCAAGGTCCATAAAAATGCAGAGCATCAGCTCTTTGCCTGAATGTTTCATCATGACTCTGACAATGAAGGGTCACGCTCTGCTTTTGTAGCTTTTTATAAGAACGATGAGTGTTCATTTGCAGCTATTAGGAAGTTTCAGACATTAAAATTCATAACCAACCAATTCATTCCAACAACCACAAATGGTCTGAGAAAAATGACTACTAAATTCGAAGAGACCGGTTCATTTGACGTGAAACGTGGTAGAGGAAGGAAACCAGTTTCGACCAGATGTGGCTACAGCATTATAAGAAGAGACGAATAGTGATGCTGAAATCAGCGATGATTGTGGAATTGGCTGAATGCTGGGTAAGTCAATCAGCACGGTGAGTAAAGCTCTACGAAACATCTTGAGCAGTTACCCGTACAAGATAACTAACGATTGTTTTCCCGGATGGAGGTGGACAAAAAAGGCCCATGGAACATTCTATGGTCTGACGAAGCCCTCATCCATTTGCAAGGTTCTGTAAATACGCAAAATTGCAGGATATGGGTAACCTAGAAAACGTTTTAGCTACAGCCATTACCTCTTCACTCTGAAAAGGTCACTGTGCGGTACGGAATAACGGCAGCGTTTATCGTCCTTCCGTTTTTCGTCGAGGAGATCTCACCTGCGGGTCTTGTTATCTGCCCCGTTACTGGCAAGCTGTATGAAGCACTTTCGAGTAACCATGTCCTTCCGGCATTTCAAAAGCGTCAGTGTGTGGATCGCGGTATTCATGCAAGATGGCGCTCCTCCGCACATTGCACTGCTGAGTGCTCATTTAAGAGATGAGAGGATCATAAGCTGCCCTTCTCCAATAGCGTGGTAGCCACTCCCCCCCCCCCAAACTTAAACCCGTGTGATTTCTGGCTTTGCGTTTACCTGAAGAATGTTGTTTACAGCCGGTGGATTGATAATCTACCAGACTTGAAGACAAGCTTTCCACACCATATCCTTTGCATCAGTACAGATACACTCCGATCTGTAAAGCCGTTTGCTCTTCCAATTAGTAGCGGAAGACAGTGGAGGACAAATCGAACAACTTATGCCTTAATCATCAGTAAGATGTTTGTTCCACGGAACTTTTTTTTTAGCATTATCTCTGTTGTCTCTGTAAACACACATTATTGACCTTTCGCTAATAAATGTTTAGTAAACTCTTACACTCTATTGTTTCCTTTTGGCTAACAACATTACCGTGTATAGCGATTTCCTTTTTGGTTTTTAACTTGACATTACCCAGACAGAGACATCTATCGGCAGGTTTTGGAGCTATTTTTTCCTTAGTCAAGCAACTTCCATTGCCTCATGATTGTTCTGCTAAATTGTTAGGTCATTCTGAGGAGTAGTTTTAAAATTCTCGATTTTTGAAAAATCGTAACTTTAATTATAATCACCCTACTATATAAACGTGTTCAATTTATTCAAAATGAAAGGAAGGTTGACCCAATGCAGGAACCAGAATTTCTGACTCGCGGGTGGAGATCAAAGTTATAATTCTAGGAAGTTGACCATAAAGTGCCGATCCATAGATTGTTCTATCGTTCGATATCATTAATGCAATATTAAAATAATATGAACGGATCAATCACCAAGTAACAAACCATCACGTTTATAATCATTTTTAATATTTTTCTTTTCAACTTTTAGAGCGTCCCGCAGTGGACTGATCGCTAAGACACGGTTCCCAGCAGATCACCGAAGTCAAGCATCACTGGCTGCGGTCAGTGTGCGGGTGGGTGACCACTTGGATCAGTCTGCGTAGGGACCGAGGGTGAGCGGTATTGGTCCTCGTTAAACTGTGCTACCGTAAAGTGCTCGACTTCGCGCGCAGGTCGTCGGGCTACCGAAGCGGGGGTGGCATCCCCTCCGCAGAGGATCAAAATTGTGATGGCATGTCTTCGGATCATCCTCCGGGATGTTTCCTAAACCGTCGCCAATAGCTCATTGTGCAGCTCTAGTGCGACGTAAATTAACAACAACAACAACTTTTAGAGCAGAAAACGAAATTTGAAGAAATCTCAATAGTACTTTAAATTCCAGAGTTAGGATTGCGTGCAGATTTGTGTTTTATAGCAGTCCATAAAAAAGGATAAATGCGAAGTAATTTTATTATTTTAATAATACGGCATTCCTTTTTTTAAAACATGCAAAATGTATCTGGCTCTATAGCAACACTAAAAATCTCAATAATTTTGATTGAAGCGTTCTGTAATGATTTCAGTAAAACAAACAACACAATATGGTTTCATAACAAGTGAAAAAGTTTGGGAAATGAATTAAAATTTATTAACTTTATCATGATTCTTCAAATAAAACCATGATATCATGGCATAAAAGCCTTTTATTTGTTCAAATTTACTTTTCCGTTTTGTATTTTTTTCTAAATGCGTCGTTATAGGAGTTAGTATAATTAGATAGGAGTGTGATTTGATTTAATGTTTTAATTTTTCGATATGTTTACTTACCTTTAATGTTTCAATTTGGCCTTTGCAATTTGAATTTATTTTTGATTAGGTTATAGGAGCTATAATTCTTAAAAACAGAGTTTTCAGTAAATCGTGCTGGTAAAACTACCAAATTAATGTTTGAAATGCTTGATATTTAAGTTTTTAGAAACAGGAATTGTTTTGTTTTTAACCAAAAATATCATTATCATAAAGTACGGTAATTTTACCAGATTTTTTTTATGTGTACTAATTTAAATATTAAAACACTTTATTTCGCTAATTTTGTTAACCTAGCTCCCTTCAATGATCAATTATTTAAAAAGAAATGAGGCAGTATTAAAAGATAAATAGAATTGCTTTGATTCATTTGTTGGAAAAGCTGAATAACAAGAGTAAAACCTATATGTTACAAATTGTTTTAATAGAATGATAATATGTAGTGTTTATTAAGATTTTTCAAGCCATCAGAAAGATATTACTTAATTAAAATATGCTTAAATATGAAAAACTGTTACAAAATTTTCTATAATGAGATAATCTGTAAGAAACAAACCAATAAATAGCATCAACTTATTATGTACTGTTAATGTATTATTTAATGTTATGCATTAATTAATGTTTAAAATTTAAAGCAAAGTATCAGATAAATAAAACCTTTTTAATCAAAATTCTAAAATCCATACTCTAAAACTGCCAAGAACAACTAATGACAATATATGCTGCGTAACATTGTTCTGAAAAGGCATTTGACGCTGAAGCTATTAATGTGAAAACGAGATTTAGCTATAGATTTTGGATAACAGCGCATTATAATTACTGTTACAGTCAATTGTTAAATTTCACTAATTATCAGCTTTAGATTGATGGAACAGGCAAGCTTCCTTTAGCCCAAAATTGTAGGGAAAATATAAACAGTCAATAGTTTTGTAATTCTAAATTTAATCTAATGAAATGAATTGAATTTTCTTACATTTTACCAATCTATTGCTTAAAGTATTATTTCTTCTTCTTGTTAAAAATATGTAACAATAAATTAGATTTCTTGAATCTACAAAGTATTCCGCCTTTATTTCAGTCCCTCTGATACTGTTGAAAATCACTGGCTATCATAAAAAATGTAAAATAAATTTAATGAAAGAAAGGATTACAAAATCGAAGCTAAATTTTTAAAAAATGTCATTAAATAGATGGATACGTGTTTGTAAAATTAAAATTTAAAAAACTTCTCAAATACTTTTTATTTTGGTTAAATAGAAGTAATTACTTGTGATTGACAATAAATACTTAAAACATAATTGCATCTAATTTTCAAGTACACTGTTCTATAATTATAGAAAAATTCATTTAAAATATTTTTAAACTTAAATCAATAAAGAATAGAAAAATATTGTCAAACAAAAAAGCACTGTTTTATAAATAGCTATCTCTTTTTTAATATTAATTCTTGTTATTTCTATTTTGCTAATTAAACTTTTTTTGTAGTTCAGCACTTGTATTTAGAGCTTTAGTAAACCGTAAGAAATCTGCTAAATTTACAGAAACAAAGTGTTAGCTGGTGAGCCAGTATAAAGCCATTTATTTCACCGAGAAAATACTGTTATTTGAAAATTGACGCCTGCTTTTTTATACATAGCAAATAAGTACTATTATTTAAATCAACTCTGTTATTTTAATTGTTATAAAAGCACTGTTATTTTATGAAATTGTATTTACGTGTAGAAATGTTTAAAATTATAGTGGCTCAGCCTTACAAAAATGTCTGGCAATTTGACTTAGAATACATAGATTACTTCTTAATCTAAATAGGCGAAACAATTATATCTAAAGACAGATAATTATCAGGCAATGTATCAATTTAACAATGAAGTCTAATCACGATTTTAATGATACGATGTTCAGAACCATAAAATAATTTCTAAAAAAGTAAAAGCGAATAAAGAATACTTGATTGTGCAATAATTTGAGGAAAGAAAGTTATTTTATGATAACCAAAACAATGTAGCAGGAACTAGATTATGAATTGAAAGCTTTAATTCATTTGTTAGAGTGATCCATTATCCATATTATACATTTATAATCCATTTATTTTATTCATTTATAAGAGTAAAAAAGAGAGAAAAACTGTTTTGTGAGAAATAATTTAAGATCCTCAAATTTATGGAGGAAATCTGAAAAAAAACGAAACTTTTTGCAGCAAGCGAGTAAAGATTAAAAGCAAAAAAAATCTCTTTTTGTCTTTAAACAGTTTTTTTCTGTAATATAAAAGTTTTTCTTTTTTGTAGAATTTGCACTACTATTTTTTCCAGTGTAGGTGATATATTAAACCCGAAGTTTATAACTGCTTCAGAGAAAATAAGACCATTTTCACAAGATCTTTTTTAAGCACAGTCACATAGTTAAACTTAAATAACATGTAATTGTGTATAATATAGAACAAAATAACAAACAATCAGCAAATCAAACAGTTTATAAGTAATGAATAAAACTTATAAGGAATACCATACATTGCCTCTGTTAAAAACTACAGCTATAATCAAAAACAGTGTAAGAAACGTTTTTTAAAAAAACGTTATTTAAATTTGTGGAGGTAATTTTAATTAAATCAGTAAAACATCCACTGTATCAATTTTGAATTGTAATTTTTAGAAAGAATTTCGAATATAAATAAATGTAAAAAATCATTTCTTGATTTACTAAGCATACTTAAGAAGCACACCCTCCTTTATTTGCAACATGAGTTTGCAATAATATAAAAGTGTAAAGGAAAAAGGCTATTAAAAATGTATGTTTAACTCTTAAAATTTCTAAAAGTAAATTCAGAGGAAAGTTTTCTTTATAAATGTAATTAAATTTCATTCAATTTCAGTTAATTCAAAAGTTACTGAAATTTTATGTGCTTTACATTTGCAAATTACTTGTACACTTTTCTTGCTTTTAAATTTACTATCAATCTATTAATGGAGAAATATTTATTTAACGCAATCAATATCTTCATTTTATGAGATCACGTGCTTGTTGTCAAGAGTAACAAAAATAATAATAAATAAAACTGAAAAATAATGAAGGAGAGAGAGTAAAATGAGAATTGTTGCCAAATATAAATCTTCAAAGTTTTAAAAATATAGAAAGACTCAAGAGAAATAAATGCTGTTTCCAACTTTAGTTCTATTAATGATATAAGGTTATCATGTTACATCCTTAACGAGGAAACTTCTTATTGGTTTCTCCTTATTGTATCACACAATTCATGTTCCTAAGTTTGGACAATAAATGGTTGACTTATAAACTCTCAAACATTTCTGACATTTTTCTAAAAAAGAAATATTAATAAAAAGAGTAAATCCTTAGAGAAAGGTTGTTTTACCAACTTTTTAGGATTTTGTTAGTTTTCATTTTTAAAACCCCTTCGTACTGACCTACGATATACCAGAAATCAATTTTAATTCATATTAACTTAATAATCATCAGAATTACAGGATTTTTGTTTTATTTTATGACGATGATGCTATTACTTTCTCAAGGGGATGTCTTGAGGCTATAGGCATATTCAAATGAAAGGAATATATTGAAGCTATAAAAATATTCTGACTGAACAAAGAAAGAAAACCAACCTGTTTCTTATAAGTTATTCTACGCGAAATGGAATGAAATTCGTGCGAAAAAAAATTTTCCTCTCAGAAAACATGCTATTTCTCTAAGATTGATGTGAACATACAAATAATGAAAAAAGACAAATTATTTTGAAAAAAGTGTTATGTTTGGCCACAAATACAATTGAGTTTTCCTTGTATTATTCAGACGTAATGCACAAGATATTCTTTCGATAACTTTTGAATGCATTTATTCAATGTTTCTAACCCATGGAATTACTTCTAGGTGAGACTATCTATATGCTGATGTTACTCGGTTAAGAAAAAGTACCTCATATTTTTTTAATGTAATAAAAGAAACACAAAACACGTGAAATGATGAAAATATTAAATTGCAATTAAATGCTGTAAGAAAATTATTTTCCGTCCCACCCTCATTTGGGCATACGGGTGAATGTCCCACCGAGGAGATAGCCCTCCCAAGTAACCCGGACACCGTGAGCAAAGCAACTATGTAAAACTGACAAATTGGTGTCAAAAGACTCGCAAAAATTAAATGATAAAATTGGCAAAATATGAGTAAATCAATAGGTTAAAAATAAATTAATAAGCGTTAAAAATAAAAAGTTAAAAACGTAAAGTTAAAATGGCCAATAAGAGTTAAAATGGTCAATATAGCATAAGAAATTGAAGCCAAAATTGTCATCAGATAAAATAGTAAAGACAATAATTAAAAGTTAAAGAGGAACAACTGATTAAAAGTGTAAGAAAAACTGGTAAAAAGTGTAGTTAAAAACCGAAGCAACAAAATATATCAAGTAAAATCAGTTAAGATTAGGTAAAACTTATGCAGAAGTTAAAATTAGACAGTTGCCTAAAGAACACAGCCGAGAGATAAGAATTACTTGTAGGTAAATAGAGGGTCCATGAGGTCGTCGGGTGCTATAATATCTTCAAGTGTACGTTTCATTATTTCATTTACAATAAGGATCTGTTGTTTCGTCTTACGCCAGGACTCCATGGCTCCTCTATTATTAAAATGACTGCCACGGAATGTTGAGGATTTCTCACACTCGGTTATGAGGTGAGTTATTGTTTGAAGTCTGCCACAGTATTTGCACCTCACGGATTCTTAGAAAAACTTTGCTCGGTACTCGCCAATCACTCCGTGACCGGTTAAAAATTGACTTAAATAGAAATTACTGGATAAAACACTTTCGTTAATTTTAGGATAAAATATGTCTGTCTCCCGCAATTTATATGTCTGTCTAAAGGTTCCATCTTTAGCCAGTGTGTCAGTCTGCTTCCTTGTTGCCTGTCTCCTTTGAGTGTGCTCTTATCCAATTGCAACTATATTGCATTGTTTTGTGTGCTATCTTTTTTAATGCTTTCTACCATTAGGTATTTAGGTACCGTCATGTGGGGTACTTTGTGCAGCGGGGGCTACTTTGCGCAAATTCGAATTTGGCACTTTTCAAGTGCTACTATTAAGTATTATGTTTTTTTTTTCAAGTTAAAAATGTGTGGAATTTTAAGACAGAAGTATACTCTTTTACTACAAACATTTTTTCGAATTTCAAAACAATCTCAGAGTGTGTTTTGTTTATCCAATGTCAACAACTTTCCGAGAACGTCGGACGTCGAAAAGTGTGCGTTTAAACTTTAGCTGTGAAATGCAAAGACGTTGATTAAACAATTGTCGTAAGTGCAAAATTTTTTATTTATATATTAATAAACAATTATATAATGTTAGCGTTAAAAAAATTTGAAAATTAATAACAAATAAACGGAAAATGAAAAAAAATGCACTGTGGGGCTACTTTGTGCAAAGTTTCATTCGTTTTTTTTCGACAGAAACATGGTTAGACGTTATAAAAAAAAATACCTGAAACGAGAAACTAACGTGGTTACACTTTAGAAAAGCTGCAAAAATTTTTGCAAGCAGTTTCTGGTGATATGTCGATTGCAGAAGCTTCTGGGAAGTACAAAATCCACTGAAATACTATATCTAATAAAATTCACACGTGAAACGTGCTGGTAAACTATTATTTTTCTTCTACAAACATTTTTCAAATGAATTAATCAAACAATTTAACACATAAAAATATATTTTATAGGACATCAGGTGATTTTCACAGAAACTGAAGAGCAAGTTCTGTCATGTTCATTCAAGCATGTTAAGTTCAAATTTATCAATATTATAAATGTTAATGAATATGTAATAATTATTATTTTCGATATTTCATCCATTTCAATCTTCAAAAATATTTGGTTTCCTTTTGTTTAAACTCAAATGTTTTTAAATAAACATTCTTTTCAAGAAAAAAATTCTTTATAAAAAATTGTTTTTTTAACGCTGAAAATTATTTTCAAACTAATATCTTTACATATCTTGATGCTTTCATTATTAAAAATGTCAACAATTAACTTTTTTAACAATTTTATATCAATATTTTACTAAAAACATGATTATTAAACTGAATTCCTATCGAGGCACAAAGTAGCCCCACTTGGGGGCTACTTTGTGCAAGGTATGTTTTGACTTATTATTTGTAAATATTACATAGAAATAATGCCAATATTGATCAAATTCACTCGTCTGAGTCCAGTTATGAATATAATATTGATAAATTTTACTAAAGTTTGAATTAATATAGTTTTTTTACAGGTCAAAGTACAAAAACTGCGAAATCCTGCACAAAGTAGCCCCATATGTCGGTATAAGATTTTCGAGAGATTGCAACGAGGATTTTGAGTCAGTATAGATGGTTAGGTCTTTAATATTCCGTTTTATTGCCCAGGTGGCGGCCATTTTTAGTGCCGTAAGCTCAGTTGGATACACACTAGCATCATTGTTTAGTCTAGCCGATTGTTGATAGATAGTGCGATTGTTATATTTAACCAGGAAACCACATCCGACTCTGCTCAACACCTCCTCTAGAAGAACGAAGGCCTCAACACGGATCAATTTAGTAGTCTGACGTGCCGAACATAAACTGCGCAGTCGATGAAAAAGAAGAAAGCTGTCACTACGCTTGGGCTACTAAGTTGCGCAGTGGTGGAAAACACAAAAGATGTCATTACGCTTGGACTACTAAGGGATCAAATTTCTTGTTTATGGTGACCCGTGCTTAGATCTTCTCTTTTCCAGGAGGTATTGCTCTGCTCTCGGTGTCGCCTGTATCAGTGTTATAGATTGACCTTTTGCTGCCGTCGGTATAAATTTCGTAGCCTATTCCTCTTGGTGAGCCGTATGATCATCTTTAGTTTCTTTGGATTGTAACTGAGGACTGAGTTTGGATGGTATTCATTAAGCTCTGTAATCTGATAGTCTGTGTTAAAAAGGGTTGGTTGGTCGATATACCAAATTTGTTTTTTGATTGATATTGTTTCTCTTATTTTCAGATCTATGGGAATAATACCTGTTAGGAGTTAGAGTGCCTCCGTACTGGTAGTTGAGAAGCACTTCGTGATATATAATATTATTCGTGATATTCTTTTCATTGAATTCAACTTGGTATTCATGCTATTAATTCATTATTTATTCATACTTGGCATTAAATGCTGTAAACTCGCTTAATAGCATTTATTTTACGAATCATTACCAAATGTAAAATAATAAAATAATATACGGTATTTAGTTTCATTCATTTGGTAATCGTTCCTTTCCTATGTTAATGGTTTTTCAGAAATTTCGGTAATCAATATTATAGTTCTTATTACCATGCATTAAAAAATGTAATCTGAAAATTAAATTTAACCGAATAATTTGTTTTTCCGCCATACTCTAAGATATCATGATAAAATTATAAAATTTTTCCACAATTACTAAATTTTATCAGATATTAGGACACCATATTTTATGTTAATTTTAATCAAAATCATTACAAGAGCTTTTCGATGAAATAACCGAGCTTTTTGATGTTCCCATAGATTTAAAATCACGTACATTTTGCCATATTATGGCAGTTTCGATCATACTTTTTTCACAGTGTTGTACACTTGTTTTACCACAAATTAGATTTATAGAAAAATATGAGAAAGCGTTCCTTCAGATAAACAGCATGAAATTGCATGATATTACCAGAGAATCAATCAAAATATTGTGCATTATCAAATTATTGTGCAAAGATGCATTGTCTTCTCGTGTAGAACTTGAGCTGTCAGCTATTTTGCCATGCTTTTTCCCTGGTTGGAAAAAAAAAATTTCTCACAAATGTGCAAAATCGAATCTACCGTGGTTTTGGAGGCACTTTTAATTTTGACTCATTGGTTTGTAATCTAACAATAATATAATAATAATGTCTACATTTAAAATCTCATATTTTTAAAGACCAATTCATTCTTAAAACAATACATAAAGATACGTACGTTTGCGCATTTGCTAAAATAATATTGATAGGTTTTGGACTTCTCAACTTTTTATAGTTTTCTAAAAAACAAAAATATTGTGAATTAAATTTTTAAACCAATGTTAATCAAAAATCTGGTAAAAACATATCCTCTTTACTCTTAACATTTATGAATATTTCTAACTTATAATTTAATAATGAAACTAAATCTTTGTAAATTAATTCCGATGACAATCAAAATGCAGTGACAATTTCAATATACTGATTGAAATTCAACTGAAGACTTAAATCAGTACCATTTTAATTAAAATTAAGAATTGAAATTCGTGCTTATAAATGTGAGTACTTGATGTCCCATTTAACAAATTAATTGATAAAACTCAAACATTTTGAGAAAAAAATTTAAATGAAAATTATATTTGTGATATTTTTTCCAAATTATTCATTATTTTAAAAAAAACACAGATTTCGTGAAAAGTAGAATTAAAATTTCCAACAAAAATATGCTTGGATTAATAATTTTTTATGATTAAAAGAATACATAACATCTTGCTTTGCTGCAATCAACACAAGTACCAGAATCTGGTACCAGATCCGGTGCAAAATCCGGTACCAGAGAGCATAATTAAAATATTAATTCACTAAAACATTTTTCCAAATAACTGAAATCAGTCTTGAAGTGTCATTCCATTTTCAGAAAATAAACACGTTAGCTAAATAAGTAATTCTTTTAATTAAACAAAATTGACGCATAACATACAGAGACAATTCGACAAAACTGAAATAGGTATAATTACTTCAAATCCCTAGGCTCCTGTTCTCTGAAACATCACTTAAATTAATAAACCTTTAAGTAAACTTCGTTTTTAATTAAATGCTAAACTGTTTGTATTTCTGAATTACCAATTGTCTAAAACTACGAAACACTGGAATACATATACATAATAATTTCAATGTCCTTATCATTATCTTATAAAAATTATCTTATTCTTAATTTTTAACTTTTAGTATTTTCAGATTTCTCTAATGAAATATCACAATTGTAGACAATCAATTTCTTTATAAAAGAATTCATTTCAAAAACTTCGTATGCTTGAATTTGACGTAAAACAGCTATTTAAAAAATACTCCATGAGCAATAGAATCATTAAATTCAAGACGGGGGTTAAAAACAATTTTTCAATTTACAAGAGACTCCACCCTCTGCTCGCTCGTATCACCAACCCCCGAAAACGCTTTTTACTCTTCATTGTTATTTGCCTTTGCTCTTAAATAATCAATATTTCTAATATATAATATGCATGTGTAAAAATAATAATTTTTATACATTTATACGAAAACAAAAATAGAAATACAGATAATCAAAAAGAATAAACATAATTTTACTCTTCAAAAATGCTTTATAACACTTAACAGTTGTAAAAGGAAACGGTTTGTATCTCTCCTAAATCTCTCTTTTATGTTTCCAAAATTTTCAGTATCGATATCAGGAACTACATCTTGCAAAATTTGGTATCTTCTTTTTAATAAATTGCAACATGAACTGAAGCATGAGGTTAAAAAATAAACATTTTGAAAGAGATCAATTTTCCTACAACAAAACTGTTAATAAGAGTCACTATTTAAAACAAAAAGAAAAAAAGAAAAATTGAAATAAAGTTCAATTTGCAGTAGAAGTTACTGCAAATTGAACTTTATTTCAATTTTTCTTTTTTTCAAATTGAAGTTCCTCGTGTTAAGCTTGTAAATAAAAGGCAAAATGCCGAATTCAAAATTTTTAGTGGCATTTCTGAGGACGGAGCTTAACAATTAATATTTCTATTACTAATTATTAAAAGTTTTTTTTAATCTTATCTTACTCTGTGTTCGTTTTTCTATATATCATCGTAATTTCATTTCTCAGGTCAATATAGTTCTTACGATTCGAAACAAAATATAACATAAAGTTGAACATCGATATAGTAGTTGCGGCACCTTTTATGATTTTAGAAGATTTTTAATATAGAAAAAAATTTTTGCATTCCTTGATTTATTTTAATGCGATCATTAAAAGTAAGAATAATAACAAATTATACCTGAGGAATTAAAAAATAAAGTTGAAGTTTCAAAATCCTTAAAAAGTGATGTTATTAATGTAAGGCAGCTAAACTTATTTTGCTATAATATTAAAAATTTGAAGACAATTTTAATTTTAAGAACTCCGTACTTAAATGTTTTTAAAGTAATTTTATTCTGAGTTTTTTTTATAAATAGTCTTAATGAATAAAATGTTTCTCAGCTGAAAACTAAGGATTTATCTTTTTGGTCTTTTTAACCTTCTTTATTACAAATAAAGCAAATATTTTACTTATTTGAAAATGAGTATCCAAAAACTATATGCCAAAATTCATGCAATTTAATTTTTGGCAGTTTTAGAGTGTATGTTACTGTTTCAGCAGAATCCCTACCGTTTAAAATGTTATATATTCTGATCATGTTTAGATAGTCATGCAATTCTCACACTTTCAGAGGCAGTAAAGATCTTTGCATCCCANCTATAGTATATATATATATATATACGAAAATTTGCTAGCTTAATAGATTAGTTGGAATGTTGGCCTTTGCTAATACCTTACATTGAGTAAATGTATATTCTTTTTTTCCAATAATTCTACATAAAAAATGTGGATTAATTTAGTTCAATCTGTAACTTAGTTATTGCTTTCTTCCCTAATTACAGCAATAATAGTTCACATATATTTGTGCTATTTTAAGAATGCATTTATTTAGAATTATTGCAGAAATATTATACATGTTTAGGCTAATATGTATGATTTTGAAAAAGAATTATAGCAACCAGCATCTCACAAGTACTAAACATGTAACATTGTTCTAAACTCAATAAGTAAATGAAAATAATTAAAGAATACAAAAAATATTTAAAAAATTATCTCTTTTTAAAAAAATATTGGTAATTCAATTAAAAATATAGACACATTCAGTAAAAGAAGCTGTCAAAAACATTGTCGGTGTTATGCTATTGCTATGACATTTCGAAAAAAGTTCAAAAAATTAATTTCTATTTTTTTTAAAAAAAAAGTTTCTGAAATGTTATTTACATAATTTTTTCCACGGGTTTTCAGGATCATTAACTCAAAAGAATCATAAACGGATCAAATAAAAAAAGGGAGAAAAAACTAAGGGTACAAATTTAGTGTTACTTATATTTTTCTGATGTGAATTGCCCTAATTCACGACCAAACACTCCAAGCAACAGAAGAAATGAACCAGCTATACTTCTTTTTTAAAAAATATGTTGTATACATTTAGAATCTGACAGTAAGATTCAGTTTTTATTTGTATATTTTTGTTTAAAATAATTCATTAATGAAAAATAAAAATTTAAAAATTAAAATATAAAACATAAATTTACATATGTATCGTAATTTATTCATTTTGTCAAAGCATAATACAATTTCTATTCTTTTTATGTAGCAAATCATTATAAATAGCTTTTTTACTTATCCCTATTTTTAAATAGGCCATCCGTTTACAGAATAAGTGAAAACATTTAAAAAAAATCTTTTTATTCTCCAAGTATATGTGTATCACAAGACATTAAATAACAAAATTTAGTTTCAATACAAAATGCTCCAAGAAGAAAAAAACTAGTGCACGTAAATACCAACAAGTAAGCCATTGCGTTTCATTTTCGTTTATTCCCGCCTCTGAAATGGTTTTTCTCCTCCATTTACAGAAACATCGCAAAAACTAAAACAATAAAATGACTTGTTGGAAATTGAATCGAAAACAATTCCAGAGTTTTGTGAGGATGAATAGGCTACAGGAGATTACTGCAACAAAATACTTCAGTTGTATTAGTCAAACTGACCATAAGAAAATACTTTGCTATTATTTTCTCGCATCACCTCACGTGACATGCTTCATTCTGTAACAAATATATCTTTCCAATAAGATAAAGGTAATCCACTGAATGAAAACTGGAGTATTTTTAGTAAGTTCGAAGAAAAAATTGACTGTTTTCAAAATTTGATCTAACTTTTCTTTCAAGAAAAATACTCAAAAGCTATCAGACAGTGAGACATAAAATTGAATATAAGTAACTAAATAACTCAATTGATATAAGAAAAGTAGAGTAAAATAGCATTTTTTAATGTAAAATAGAAAAGTAATGCATCATTTTAATCATAAGAAGTTGGAGCTCATGCATTTTTGTTTTTTTATTTCAGTATGAACTAATGTAAATAAAAAATCTGCAAATAGTGAGAGCATTAAACTTTATTTGCATTTGGGCCTAAAAAATGCAACCATTTTAACGAAATGTTTCCTCTTTTTTGTTTATGAAATGAAATAAATCTACGATTTTTTACAGATCTTCATTCTGTGTACCATATCAACATAATTCAAACGTTTTCCATTACCTTTTTTAATTACTTTTGTCTACTTATTTGCAGGTAGATAAATTAATGTCACAATAATTACAGAAACATCTAAAAATTTTAATGAAATAAAAACTATTCAAAACATTTTCTTCAAACTAGTTATTCTCTCATTTAGTAATTTATTGAACAATTTAAACTAAATATTATATTCATATAATATACGGAGCAAGGTCTGGAGTGCTGTCACAAACGTCACAAATGACTGCGTCACAAAAGTAACAAATTATATTTTTTTATATATAAGATATATAGTATGTCAGTGAGCTCAAATAAAAACAGAAGCTAATTATTCTAAATGAGCTTTTCTTCTCCAATTAGAATAATAATCAAAATAAAAGTTTCCACTATTAAATATAAAATTAAATCAAATTTTGCAATAGAATTTTTGGCTATTCGCGATTGCAACGAACTATAGGGTGCGTTGTTTTATGAGACGAATTCCTGCGATTTACATAAGAACAGTCATTCAGTTCATAATTCAGTTCAAATCATTACATAAGAACAGCTCTGGAGACGTCTTTATTGTAGCGTACGTCTTCATTGTAACATTCCTTCTTTATTGTGGCTTATCAAATTTAAAAAAGAAAAATGTTTAAAATTCTTTCTTATGCAAGCGAAAACAAAATGGTATCTCTTTTTTTAGAGAATGAGCATCCAAAACACATCGGAAAAATATTTGTAAATAAACAGGAAAGAAATGTGTATCTTCTTTTTAGAGTTAAAACCTAGTGCTTGCGAAATCGTTTTACTAAATTTAATGACAAAACATGAAATACCTATTTAAACTTTACATTCCATATTTTTATGAATCATATTACTTCAAAAAGTATACATAAACCCATAATTTTATATCATTTAATTTTGCAAAAAAAGTTTTTTTATAACAATTTTCATCAGAAAATTTTAAGTTTCAATAAAAATCATTATTTAGAAACTGAAAAACGTGAAATAAGGAATGTTTAAGAAAAAGAAACGATTCCAAAAATTCTTCAAATTAAAATAAAAAACTCTTTCATGCTCTTTTTATTTATAATCGGATGTAGAAAACCATTTTATGGGAAATTATAATCAAATAAGAAAAAAAAATTTTGCAAGTAAAATTTTTATTATAAAAATCATAACACTTACCTGATTTATAAATCTGGAAAATTCCAAAATGATATGTTCTTCGTTTGAAAACTTTATTCTCAAATAATATATACATAGATTATCCCTTCATTACTTTCAGATGACATACCACACAATAAAATTTTATAATTGCAAGATCTCGATATGAATTTCAATATGTAACTTAAAAACAGAAACTGAATTCTAGTTAAAATTTATCATTCAAAGTTAAAAAATACTTACCAAGAAAACGATAAAAATTTATCAATAATCAGCACAAATGACACTATTTCAAGTAATTCGGATGATTCTTTACTGTTGTTTTTCGAATTATATACATACAGAAATACATACTATTCTATAAAGAAAAAGAATATTCTATAACTATTACAGATCCGTTCATTCTGAAAACATATTTATTCATTGAAATAAAGTAAGAAATGTTAACTTCACTTTAATTTGTAATGAATTGAAGACAAAAAAAATTATTTTACCGCAATACACACGTCTGTAAAAGCAAGTGATCATTAAATCGGAAGTTATGTTGTTGATAAAGAAAGGTAAAAACTATTGAGAAATTCTTCAAATGTTGGGCGGTTTCAGTTTCAGAAATATTTACCGATGTTCTGGGTCGTTTTTCAAACTCTTCTGCCTTTTCCTTAGGGAAATTTTGCTTCTTATTTAGAGAAAAAATTTACAGCCGTGACCACATTTATTATTCAAAGGTTCTTGGAGTCTCAAATAGGAAATCCAAAAATGTCCGACAATTACCATCAGGTGATATACTTGTTGAAACGAAGAATGACAGACAAACCAGTCACTTCTGAAAGCATACAAAATCGATAATAATTCCATCTCAGTAACTCCTCATAACACTCTCAACACATCAAATGGTGTCTTTACAGTTAAATCATCACGTAATATCTCAGCTAGCGAAATCCTTCAAGTCAAGTAGTAATAGATGCTAGAGGCATAACCATCAAGAAAGGAAAATACATATTTACTTCACAGAATCTGATACTAACCGTTAAATCTTCTACTCTACCCACTGATATAAAAGAAGGCTATCTAAACTACAAGATTCGTGCATATGTACCAAATCCTCTAAGATGCTTTAAGTGCCAAAGGTTTGAGCATTCAGCCAACAACTGCAGAGGTAAGGAAACTTCTCCCGTACAGTGAAGCCGGACATATGTTTAAAGCCTGCAATCAAGGTGAAAAATGTGTTAACTGCTTTGAATCTCACACCACAAACTCTCGTCACTGCCCAAAGTAGAAAATTGAAAAACAAATAATTAATATTAAAGTAACTCAAAATTTATCATATAGTCGAGCCAAAGTTACATTCCTATCTCTAAGAAATCAATAAGTACACAATATGACGTGAATGAAACTGAATCAAATAATAAATATCTTAAAGTATTATTGCCTAAACAAACACTTCAAGAAGAGTTTCTTCCCATACAATTTCGCCATCACCGAAGTCAGAAAAATCTCTGATCCCTCCAACAACATCTTCACCAACCAGTCTTGAGAATCAAAGATACCTACTTAAAGTTGACTCCAAAATTGGTCACCGTATTACAACAAAATCTCACTCTATCTCCTTTAGCTTCTAAACACAAATATATACCAAAAATTCGACAAAATAAATTTTAAAAAATCAGGTAAAAGCATGCCAAAAATATCGAACTTGAATATTCACAGTCTGATGCTATGATCACAGACACAAATAACGCAGTTAAACTTTTAGAATTACAAATGCAAACTGATTAACAGCAAGAGACTACACCCAGTCTCTGCTCGAAAAATACGATATCTAAAAATAGAAAACAGAAATGGCAAAAATAGTGCCCGGGAATTGTAAACGTTACAATACTAATAAATCAGATACAATCGATATTGCAAATAATTCTCTCCGTGTTGCATTTGTCTACAGGAAACATCTTTGAAATCTGATCAAACAGTTAAATTACTAGATTATAATGTAATCAGGAATGATAATATCAACTATAATAAAGCCTGTGGTGATCATGATCATGACTTCCAATATGTATCCATCTAGTATAGTAACACTAAATACTCCCTTACAGGCAGTTGCTGTTAGACTAAGCTAGTGACTCTAGACTAAACACTCAATATTTATTGACAGTATGCTGCATTTATCTTCCACCTCAAGATGAGATATCTCAAGCAGATTTTGATAATTTATTGATTATTTCGATCTTATAAAATTTCTAAAAAACAATAGGACTATATTCATTAAATTAAAAAAAAATTAAACTCTTTAACCGACTGGCGCAGTATAGCCATTTGTGGCTCTTGAGCTAATAAACATCAACAAACCAACCGACTTACTAAAAATACTTTTGAAATTTTCTAATATTTTAAATTTCCATAATTTCTTTAATAACTGTTCAATTAACAATTTTAAAAACAAAATCTGTTTTTCTTAACGAAAAAACTGATTACATAAAGGAGCAGTAAAGTTCTTTCTTGGAAAAATTTACTTATTAATAACAAAGTTAAAAATAAATTTTAATTTCGATTGAGTTAATTGGATAATATTAAAATTTATTTTTTAAAAAACTCGTTTAAAAAGCATTATAAAAGTAAATGAAAGTTTTTGCTAAATATTTTACAAAATTGCATAAAAATTACTAAAAGCAGGCCTGGTAAAATGAAATAGTTGACAGCTTTCCAAAGAATCAGAAAGGGTCGTAAATATAAGAATAAAGAAAGTATAAGAATAAGAGTAAAGAAAATAAATGAAGAAATACTAAGAGAAAATTTAAGTGAAAATAATTAAATTAAAGAATATATCGTCTGCAAAATTAATGTTTATCAAACGAAACTTTTACGATTAAACAATTATTTTGCTTATGCATCTGTAACAAATTCTATAGTACTTTCTATGTCAATTTTTTATCGAATCGCTGTTCTATTATATTCTATTGTCATTGTAATGTATTGTATTTTATGGGTGGAATTGTTCTCAAGAGGAGAAAAAATTATGCACAAAAGCAAAAAGTATGGCGAGAAAAAAATAAAAATGAAGCAGAAGATACAGAAATGAGAGAGAGAGAAAATTACATTTTGATAAAGTAAAAGAAAAGATCAACAGAATTAGCTAAAGCTTTGGCAAATGTGTGAAAAAGCTAAGAAAAAGAAAAAGCTGAGAAATAGCAAAATTAAGACGTGATAATGAAAAAGAAACGAAATGTTTCACTTCATAGGTTTTAGGGAAAAAGAAAAAATTTATAGAGAAAACACTTACTAGATCATTGAATCGAAAGCTATTTGTGATTAAAAAGCTTGCTGACAAATTTGGTATCCAGACCTAGAAATTTAAACAAGATAAAACCATAGATAATGCTACACAAATTGTTACTGTCTTTTACATCCGTCATGATATTAGTAAATTAAATTATTTAGCCAAATTTGCATTAGTAAGGCATCAAACTGACCACACGACAGAAATTAATTATAAATGGCACATGATATTAACAGTAAGTGAAGATTTTCATTTAAATTGGATTATTTTCATTATTAATTGGAAGATTTTCATTAAAAATTGGAAAATCATTACTTGCAGCATTAAGACACAGTAAAATTACAAAAACCTTCCACATTATGTTTGTTTCTTTTGATACCATGAAAACTTTCATAAAATTAACAGCGCAGTAGCTGAAGTACTTCCTACTTTTAATAGGGTATATGTTTATAATTTTATTAACTGTGTCTGTTGTGACACGTCATAATTAAAATGCATGAATTCTGATACGAATTTCGCAACCAGCTCGGACCGACTACTATGCAGACGTAACATATCCTCAGTGTTAGACGGATCATGGGTTAGATTCCCTTGCTCTCAGGCTAACCGTGGGAGGCTACTGTAGTTTTTCCCTCCACGTAACGCAAATGCGGGTTCCATTAAAAGGTCTCCAGTGGAAACAAATTTCTCCCTGTACTTGATCCAGAAATTCTCTTTTCTTTTGGATTGAGTTCATAATTACATGGCTACAGAGTTGAACATTAGTAGTTGTAAACCCAAAATTTGAACCGACTGTCCAACGACGATTATAAAAAAATAAAATGTATAATCAAATAAGATCAGTAAATTTTCGACTTTTATAAAATATAATCTCAAACAATATATCTATATAATGATCATTATTTTTAATATAATTTGTGACCCAAAAGCTAGATTTATGGAAAATACGTATAATTGAAATGATTAATTGAAAATATTAAACTAATTTTAATAATTTAATTCAAATAATTAAATTTAACGTCATGTAAAGATTATTTAGTTAAAAATTATACGTCAATTATGCGCCCCTTATTTTTTTCCGATCCTAGTTTAGTTTTTTGGTTTATTCTCGTTTAATCGATTTTAATTGAATTTCGGTCCAAAAAAAATTCCACATGTCCTTTATAACCTAATGTAAAATATTGACTCCCATAAAATTTTTAAACTTAAAGCTGTTTCATTTGAGAAAATCCTATTTCATTTTTATCATAAAAATATTATATTAAACTACAAACTTAAATATAGTTAAACATTTTAAAGATTTTTCTACGCATTGAATTTTTATTTATTTTTGGTTGAGAAATCTTAAAAAGTTAACATACCTTCTTCTTCGAAGCATGATGGAAATGAGAGAACTCTCAACTCCAGTAGCTTTTTAAAATGCAGAACATATTGAGAATATGTTACTGCTTACATATGTTTCTCTCAGGCTGTTTAGCATCATTAAATTATATATGACGTGAAAAGTGTAAGCAAACATCTGTAAATAAAAACACTCTTAACTTACGAAAAGATTATTCAGCCGTAGCGAAAGAAAACGTCCAACTTTTCAGCACGTTCTATTTTTTTGTACATTTGACTAACATAGTAACATGCTGACGGCCCTTATTAAATGCTTAAATAAGCAAATTGGATGCAATTTATTTTTTATTTTGAAATAGATAATTTGATAACCACAATACTTCTTCATTGAACAGACGTTAGTATTAATTATTTATTTAAGTTATTCAGTATTATAAGCTTAGTACAAATAAAAATGGCAATCAAAATAGCATTTATGGTTAAGTTGTTTTGTTCTTTTTTTACATTTTTCAAATAATTTATATACGCTTTATGAATCACATATTCAAATCTCATAAATTTTGGAAAACAAATCTAAACAAAGATCTGAATAAATAAATGATTTTAAAATAAATTAGTCAATATTCAAATACTAACAAATTTATCATTTAGAGGTGTTCATACATATAACAGTTGGGCTGAAAAGTTCGTAGACTGACACATAGATGGGGCTACTATTATTAAATACATATGATTTTTAGTTAGTTCTAACCTTTGAAAAACACGTGTATAAATTTGACAGCTGTCGGACTATTAGTTTGTGAGATATAGTATTTTTAGTGAAGCAACTTTTGTTAGTTTAAAAACAGTGGATAAAAAGGAATTTCGTGTGTTTTTAAAGCCTTGCTTTTTAGCGAAAAAAAAATACTTTTGAAGAAAGGCTTGGCTTGGGAAGCATTATTCGGACTCTGTACCAGAAAATTCAACCATTGAGAAGTGGTTTGCTAAGTTTAAACGAGGCGAAATGAGCACCGACGACGATGCACACAGTAGTCACCCCAAAGAGGCTCTTACCGACGAAAACATCAAAAATTTTAGATTACCGTAAAGTGAAGTTGATCAAAATATCTGAGACTCTAAAGATATCAAAGGAACGTGTTGAACACATCGTGAATGAATATTTGGGTATGCGAAAGCTCCAGACAAGGTGGATGCCACACGAGCTCCCAATTGGACAAAAGCAACAACGAATTGATGATTCTGAACTGTGTTTGAAGCTATTTAATTGTAATAAACCCGAATTCATGCGTCAATATGGGACAATGGGTGAAACATGACTCCATAATTCCACACCGGAGTCCAACCGACCGTCAGCTGAGTGAGCTACACGAGACGAACCAACTCCGAAGCGTGGAAAGGCGCAACAGTCAGCTGGCAAAGCTGTAGCTTCAGTATTTTGGGATGCTCATGGTATAATATTCATTGACTATCTTGAAAAGGGAAAAACCATCAACAGCGACTATTACATAGCGTTATTGGAGCGTTTGAAGTACGAAATCGCAGAAAATCGGCCTCATTTGTGGAAGAAGAAAGTGCTCTTTCATCAAGACAATGCACCGTTTCACAAGTCAATGAAGACGATGGCAAAATTATATGAATTGGTCTTCGAATTGCTTCCGCATCCACCGTATTCTCCAGATCTGGTCCACAGCGACTTTTTCCTGTTCTCAGACCTCAAGAGAATGCTTGCTGGAAAGAAATTCGGCGCCGATGAAGAAGTAAACACAGAAACAAAAGCCTATTTTGAGGCTCAAGACAAATCACACTATAAAAATGGTATCGAAAAATTATATGACCACTATAATCGTTGTATCGCCCTTGAAGGAAACTATATTTAATAATAAAATGAATTTTATCAACAATTTTTTTTTCTATGTTAGCCTACGAACTTTTCAGCCCAACTGTTACTTTGAGAAATTTGTTTCAAATAGATATAGGTAGGAGTTAGTGAAATATGTACTCGAAATCCAAAATTTGAAAAAACTCAGAATATCCAGTAAACGGATAGAAAACATTAAGCATTCACATATTAATGATATATATATAATACCTTNATATAATGAATTCCACTAAAAATTATAAATTTTGTACTAAAATCAAATAACATAAATTAAGAAAATTATTGACCCCAATCAAGGATTTGAAGGTAAAAACGTTTAAACATTTAATCGATATAAATAAAAAAAATAATATTCAAAATATATAAATATGTAATTCATTAAGAAACTAAAATGTTTTTTAACGTAAGAAACCCATATTACTAACAATTCAATTTAAATAAAATTTAATTGAAAATATTTATTTAAATTCTTTTTTTTAAAGAAAATTAAGATAAGTTTGCTGGAATAAAATTGCGAAAGGTGATAAAATAGTAAAATTTTGTTGAATTTCAGTATCCAATGTTTCCAAATCTCATCAAACTCATCATTAAATTTTTTTTCCTGATAATTCAATAACTAATAATGCAATAATTGATCTTTGCAGTAGATTTTTATTACTTTAAAAATGTCAAACATTGTCCTAAAATTACAATAATCTTAAGAGGCACAAAGATGATTGATAGAATTCTTTTAATAAGAAGCTGCAGATGTGTTATGAAAATGAGAGTCTTGTAGTAGTGAACAGGAGCTGTAATTACGAACTATTGCAGAAACAACAATTGTAATGATGCACGGGAGATCATTATGCGACTTCAATATTTTAATGCTGCAATAAACAACGTAGGCACTGAAGATAAAATGTTTTTGCTTAACTCTTAAGTTGCTTCAAATCATGGAGCTTATTTAAAGTAAGTTGACTTTTAGACACAGCACAACATATATGTGTTTAACTCATTTCCAGTTTATTCAGAAGATTCTAATTGTCTAAGTGTTACATTATCCATTTTAGTGTCTATTAGCAAAATCAATAACTTTCATTTAATATGAAATATTTGCCTTACAATGAGACAACAACAAGACTTACAATGAGCGAATTCGCTCGGGGTGGTATTCTGCAGTCATAGAATTATTTTTTCCTTGAGCAATGAAGGCAAATTAACAGTTTAAAACATATTCTATATTTCACATTGATAGGAGTGTTAAGAATAAATAATAAGAAATATTTTACTTATTAATTAGAAACCTAAACATTTCATTAAATAAATGTTTTCAGAAAAGGACTGTGCAAACCTACGTATAAAAATTAATTGGATATATAGTACTTAATTCAATTAATGTTCATAAATTTTGGATGGTTTGTTAGAATTTATTGGAACTGGATCAAGGAAAGGATGTACTGAACCAGTTATTAGATTAAAATCAGTTTCCAAATCCAAATTGATGTATATTTTAAAGTATAGAATATAATCCTTCATATTTGATAAATTTTATAAGATTGTGATGGATATAGGCTCACTAAGCAAAAAGGAAAGATCTGGATAAAACTTTTCGAAAAATTTGTTTCTCAAATATAGAATAGTCTACAGTAAGATAAAATATGATTGATAGTGATGAATAAAATGGTGCGAGTTCGTTTCTTGGTAAATGCGAAGAGCTACAACTCAAACAAAAGAATAGGCATGCAATAAAAGCAAACTAACAGCATTAAAACATTCTAAATAATTACTTTGTAGGCCTATGTTAGAATGCATTATCATAAATAGCTACAGTTTATTTATTAATTACAAATCTAAATATTTCATTGAAGGAACAGTTTAAGGAATCAGTAAGTCCTTTAAAGCAGAATTTTTATTAACATGTTTTTTCATACTTTTTTCAGTACTTTGTATTTAATTAGGTCAAAATAAATGAAAAATTATATTTTCAAATTTGCAGTTAATGAGATCTAAAATAAACATTTATTCATGATTTAAATTTCTTTAGCTTACAAAATCAATTATTGATGAATTCTTAAATATTAATGAAAAAAACTTATACACCTTTTTTTTTAAATATTTTAGTATACATATAATTCCGATATTCTAAAGTATATTTTTAGTAATTATTAGGCTATTTTTTATGATTAAAAAATAATAAAATATATTTTTACTTAAAATTAGAGCGTAAAAAAAATTTGTACATAAAAGAGACTCACGTGTCCGATTTGGGTCAAAGAGTAAACATTTGTAGGATAAATATTTATAGGATAAGCTGCACTTAGTTTAAACAAAGTTTTTGTTTCTTCATCTGCAAAATGTACTTTTAAACTTCTATATTTTACGTGTCATTACTTTTTTTAATCTCATGCTTGAATTGTGCAGCACATGAAAAGCTTAATAAATGAAATTTCTTAAAGATAATTTTGAATTTTTCGTTTATAAAACACATTTTAATCTTTTTCGACGCTAATAAATTTCGCAATTCATTTTGCTAATTCATTTTCGACGCTAATTCCTTAAGTCCAACTATCGAGAATCTTTTAAGATTTGATCAGACAATCTTTAAGTGTTTTTGGAGGGAAAAAGTTTCCGAAAAGATCTGAAAACAAATTGTGGACGACTAACCTGACTACGCCTCTATTTTTGCAACCAACTGAAACAGCAGCAATTATGGCTAAAATTCACTACAAATGAAGAACTTAAACGATAAAATTCCAAAAGTGCATTTTTAGGCTAACGAATTATATTTTAATCCTATTTAAGTAAACTTTAATAATTTCCAATTTTTTATATTTCGCATATTTCAGTGGACGAAGTCACAAATTGGTATTGTTTGAGCGTTTTCGAAATTAAAGAAGATTCCAAGTGTATTTCGCAGCAAGGAACTTCAGAAAACCCATCTTTTGGCAGAAGATTAAAAAGCTAAAAGGGTAAATGTAATTACATAAACATTTTAAATGAGTTTTCGGAATTTAAAGGCTTTTACAAGTCAAAAGTAACGAGAAAAAATTTAAGTACAATACCTATTCTTACTTTCTTAGCTTCAAAGAAAAAACTTAAAATCAAACTTGCACACAATCACTAAAATACCTCTTAAAATCTTTAACCACTAAGCTCTTCAAGTAGAAAAAGATTATTCTTCTAGGAAATATGTTGTCATTAAAGATCTCGGAACTAACAAACCATTTTAATAACTAAATATAATCCATTTTCACTGCTAAAATATCTGCAAGAAAAGAAGCAAAAAATGTATTTATAAGATGAACCTAAAGTAATTTCTTTTATAAATAATTATGTGTAATACATAAAGATGATAATAATAATTCCAAGTAAATAATCATAAATATTGCAATCACAAAAGCTTTTTTTTTCAAGTTTCCGAACAAAGAGAATATAAGTATATTTTCTTTGTATGAATATAGTATGAAATCTGATATAGAAATGACTATTAGGGTGTATTCATACTTTTGTAGCCCTGTCAATAACCTCTGCCAAATAACATGGGAACTAGATTAATATAACATGCATTAGTGATTTAGACAGAATGCCTGAAACTAAATATTTGCCATTTGTCATGATTGACCATTCACTCACACGATTGTTTTATGCGAACCCATTTATTCCCTTTCAATAAATATTATTATATTTTGAGAAATTTGATACTTGGAAGAGTTTTAAACCAATTTTTTCAATGGCCAGGTTAATAATTCTCTTTAAATGCTATTTTTTATAATAAATTAGAAAAAAATAACTGTTTTAAAACTTAATGTGAAGTGACGAATAACTACCAAATTTTTAACGTATGTTATTGTATTATTATAATTAGGGTTCATTTAAGAAATTTCAATAAACATTCTATATACAAGGTCCGGCTATTAATTTCCAGTACTGACGTAACTGTAGGAGAAAGAAAAGCCGGAAGATGGCGCTAATGATTGCATATTGAAGAGTGTTTTTTTGCGCAAGTGCAGTGCAATCGGCGCCATTCTGAAGTGAGTGGTTCTCGTGGAAAGGAGCATTAAAACGGAGCTCTTAAATTCCTGTTGTCGAAGTGAAATGGAGCAAAGAATTAACATTAAATTTTGCTTCAAATTGGGCAAGACAGCTGCAGAAACCTACAAATTGTTAAAACAAGTTTACGGCGGTGCTTAATTGTTCATCATATATGCTCTAAAGTCGGTGTTGACAAGAAAAGCAGATTTATTTTTAGGGATGAAATTTTGAATGCGTAAGTGACCAGGTCACTCCACTTACAGACGTTATACCGCTATCATTTCAAGTAAACCATAAGATCAAACAAAAAACGCCTAACGCGAAAATAAAGAGTATAAAATAAGTTCGGGTTTTTTAAATAGTGTATTTCGAATTACTTAATGGCAGTAACCCATCGCAGGTTGGAAACGTAAACTAGCAGTTATGTAAACCATGCATTTGAGCAAGTCAACTCCAAAACACAATTAAGTGTTTGTTTTATATGAATACAATTAAGTAAGTTGTATTCATATAAAACTAAAGATATTCTTACTTGAAACCATGAGCAGGAGTAATTTCATCAGGGCAGCAACCGTAAGGGTAAGTTTGGCAACCACAACCGACGAAATTGGGTCCTGAAGCAGTTGCATTGTTGTCAGGGCAGCAACTAAATTGCGTTCCAAAACAACATCCTTCTGAATTGGGTCCCAATGCAGTGGTTATTTCATCTGAGCAGCACCCAAATTCAGTTCCAACACATGCTGGA
>NC_092204.1:67774793-67802504 GCF_043381705.1 Parasteatoda tepidariorum | reverse complement strand
ATTGTAGAAGGTAACAGTTACCAAATATTTTATATTTGCACATTACATTGGGTTTTTTTTATTTCAAGGCGATAAAAATAGTTCATCTCATATTGCATGCAAATAACTGATTTCTTGAAAATCAATCAAACAAAAAACAGGGTTGCAGGGTACGCTGTAAGTTAATTCTTGGAAAATACATATTTCAGTTTAATCAATGCAGTTTTCGTCATTGGAAGGTAGCAAAATGCTTAATAAAAAAAGCATGTTTATATTTTTCGATTTATTTCTTACGGTTGCTCATGGCCTTCAATTTCTTTTTCCTTTTTTCAGAGGAAACTTATATGGTTCAAGGAATTCATGTTTGAATAATTAGATATGAAACATAGCTTACATTTTTAATTCAATCAGTTTAAACAACAACTAAATTCCATTCGTTTAGCATTGCGTCATATGTTGTTCCTACTAAATCGAAGTAGTTGTGTTTGTTTCACATTATACCCAATTCGTTACTTTTTTAGCGAAATGTTTTTTAACCTAACAGAATTCTTTGCCGACTGTTTTCTCTATAAATGAAGAAAATAAAGTAAATATTCCACATTATTTGATAATAAAGTAAAGCTTCCACATTATTTGACGATTAATAGTTATTAGATGATGTGAAAAGAATCTTATTTAGTTGTACAAAGTACTTCAGCCAAAATTTGGGAGCCACGTAAGAGAATTATATATATTAGATCAGAAACACATCATTAAAAGGCAGAATTCTTTGGTGTTGAGTATTGAGTATAGTTAAGTGCGGCGAGCTCTCTGCTTATCGCTTATTAGCTTTGGTGTTTTCAAAACGTAAGCAAAACAAAGCAAACGTTGCCACCGGTGAAAAGAAATACAGCCAAAATTTGGGAGCCACGTAAGAGAATTATATATATTAGATTATGAGATGAAGAAAAGCTCTATTGAATACTAAATGCGTATCACAATGCTGAAAACTGCAATACATATATAAATTTCAAGGTTTAAGATTAAATTATTAATGTTTACGGATGAAAATAAATAACTACAACTTTGGAATTTCTATATTTTTGAAAATTCTTATATGTGTCAGTCTTGTGCATGGGTTCCACAATTTACACAAGAAATAATTTTAAAAAAAAACGTGAATGTCACGTGAAATGTGAGATGTCATGTTTTTTTAAAGTTTTTAATGTAAAGTTAGTAAGTAAATGTTCTGAATAAATGCTGATAAATAATGATATTCGTCCCTCAACTATTTAGTATTTTTTATTACAATATTATAATATAATAATTCGAATTTTATTTATTCAAGTACAATACAAATAAATAGTGCATTTTTGTATTAGTTTTTGGCATTTATTTATGTTATATTATACAATCCGATTTGCAACGAATATTCAAATTAATTATTTAAAATTATTTTGAATTAAAATACTTAAATTTCTATTAAAGAATATGAATAAAATTTATACCAATAGTTCTCTTTTGACTCATTGTTTTTCTAACACAATTTTAGTAGATTGTACCTTGACGAATTAAAATATAAGCTCAACTCAATTATTCCAAGCAATGCCAACTATAGATACGTTATACTCAACAAATCATCATTCATTATTTTTTGCTTATAATTCTAACGTTCAATTTTAATTCAGTTTCAAATAGCTCATCATAATTCGATTACGTTATTCGTTATTATTCAGTTCAATTCTTCTCATTTTTCAATAAATATTAAAAGTAAATATTTTAGGTTACTAATTTTTTATTCATTTTGATATGCCAGAAAAGACTTTCAGTGACTTCATAGTTTATCGCGTAATACTAATTTCAAAATCAGTTGTCTTCAACCTAGTTTAATCATGTATTATGTTCTTTAAGAAACGTTTATGGGCAGCACTTTTGGATTTTTCATGTTTAAAATAAATTCATTCTTAATGAGAAAAAATTAAATAATTAGAAGAATGAAATGTAATAGTTGTGCAAATTAAAAATTAGCAAAAATTGTTTGACTAATAATAAAATATTTATTTGACATAATCTTGGGTCAAGAATAGATTTTTTATATAAAATAAGTCTTCAGTCTTCTAATTGCTTAAATCATGTATGATGTTCTTTAAAAAACGTTTATAGGCAACGCATTTGGTTTCTTCATATTTAAAATATGTTGAAATAATTAAATAATTAGAAGAATAAAATGTAATAGTCTTGCAAATTATAAATTAACAAAAATTGTTTGACTAATAATAAAATATTTATTTGACACAATCTTGGGTCAAGAATAAATTTTTTATATGAAATAAGTCTTCAGTCTTCTAATTGCTTAAATCATGTATGATGTTCTTTAAAAAACGTTTATGGGCAGCGCATTTGGTTTCATCACATTTAAAATATGTTCATTCTTGATGAGAAATAATTAAATAATTAGAAGAATAAAATGTAATAGTCGTGCAAATTATAAATTAACAAAAATTGCTTGACTAATAATAAAATATTTAGTTGACACTATCTTGGGTCAAGAATCGATTTTTTATATAAAATAAGTCTTCAGTCTTCTAATTGTTTAAATCATGTACTATAATGTTCTTTAAAAAACGTTTATGGGCAATGCTTTTAATTTTGTCATGATTCAAATAAGTTAACTCTTGATGAGAGATAATCTTAAATAATTAGATGAATAAAATGTAATTGTCAAGCAAATTATAAATTAACATATTGTTTGACTAATAATAAATTATTTATTTGGCAATATCTGGGGTCGAGAATAGATTTGTTTTTATATAAAATAAGTATTCTTTTTTTTTTTTTTGCTTGTCACTACCGAATGTGGTAAGGAATAACATAAACCAAGCCTAGTACTGCCATTAACTTAATCAGTAGAATGTTTTTATGTCACTCGGTTGGAATTACGTGGTTAATCTTGGAGATAATAAAAGGAGATTTTAACATCCGAAAAAAAGTAATTTTCTTTGACGCGAGACATCGACAGCTATCTAGCTTAGACATAACTACTTCCGACATTATACTAAATTAATCTTGCTCGTTGTAAATGTTAATTAGGAGAAAGCTTACAAGTTGAACAGGATTCTATAGTTTATGCTTACAGGATTTAGGATATTTTTGTTCTGACCTTTGTTCCGACAGAAAATGTCACATTGAAGAAAAAAAATATTGAAATTTTTGTCGTTTGTTAATTGGTAAAAACCAATTGGACACATAGAATAACGAAGCGAACAAGCTTAAAAATTATTGCTTCTAAAATGCTTCTATAAATTAGTTGCTAAAAGAAATATTGAATCACTGACTTTGTAAAAAAAAAAATTCAAGCATTTCTTTTTATTGCTGTTTCTAAAAACCGGACTATTTGCAGGGTTAATACAGCACAATACACTAAAAACAATATTGACAAAATAATGGCCAAAACATGGCAAAATTTACCACTTTGCTAGCTCTATTGGATCATCAAAAATCTCGGTAAAGTGATTTGGTAATAACTTTGGCAAAATGCAAAATAAAATATGGTTTTAAAATATATGATAAAATTTGATAAATGTGGAATTATTTTTTTTTAATTTTGTTATGGTACCTTAGATCGGAGCATAAAACTCAATTATTCGGTTAAATTTACTTTCAGTTTTTTTAATTTCGTACTAAGTGTATAATGATAAGAACTATAGTTTTAAAAACTAGAATTTCTAGTAAACCAAACAAAAAGTTTTACCAAATGAATTGTATAAATACCATGTATTTTAATTTTGTTTACCAAAATTATTGTTTTATTTTCCCAGAAATGTCGCTACCATATAACACGATAATTTTACCAGAATTTCTTTCCAGGTTTTTTTGATAACATGCATGATGCGTTGTCAAGACAATAAAAAATTTATTAGCAAATAAATAAAAGGTTTGGGAGAAGAATTATCCTGAAAATAGGCTTAACATTTATTTCCCACAATGAATTTTTTTTTAATTCACTTAGTTGTCAATATTTTACTACCTTATAGCACAGTTTTAAAACATTTTGTAATCTCAGTGATTTAGAAAATAAGGAATTTTCAAAGGAATTTTCTAAAGAATTTTCATAGAAATTATATAGTTTAAATATATGGTTGTATTTTCAAAACGCATATAAAACTAAAAATTTTCTACGCTTTGAAAAAAACTTTACTCTCTTTAATTTCAAATGCGTGTATGATTTGACAACAAATAACAATTTATGAAAATGATCAAAAATAACTAGATATTCTTTAAGTCACTAACTATTTTTTTACATTATGATTTCAAAATTCATACTTCTCCAGACAATATTTTTAAATTTTATTCAAAAGCAAATTCAAATTATTTCCAATTTTATTGTTGCTTTTGCTTTCTACTTTATTTCTCCGCCAAAATCAAGGAAGAAAAAGCAATTGATTTCAACTAAAAATCTTTTATTATTACTCTTCCATTTTAAACAACGGTAGATCTGTTTAAGCATCATTCTAAACAATAGTTATGCATAGCAAAAGAATCACTAAATATGTTCGGATATTTTCTAAATAGAATGAGCAAAGGATTGTAACACAGGGGAGCTCATTTTTATTGCACTTATACAAATGCTGCCTGTGTCACTCAAAAACTTATTTCTTGCTTAAACAGAATATTAATGGTCAGTATAAGTATAAAAACATTTTGTTGTATGATTACACTGAGACATAAATTTGGCATTTATACAAATACTTGATCCAGCCAGATTCGAATGTGGGAGCTCCAAATCTAAAGTTAATTTTGTTCCTAAAGCTACTGTTTTTTTAATGACATTTTTAGTCTATTTTTTGTTGAAATGCACAAGTTTAAGAACATTAAATACATAAATGGGTTGCGTAAATTTTAGAGAAGCTTCTAGAGAAGTTAGAGTGAATCTTCTTTATTAAAACTGCATATGAACCCATGCCCGAAAATGTCGTTGCACGCAGCTACGAACGCTTCTCTATAATGACCTGTTCAGAAGCACACGAAGAAACAGTTCATGGTAGAGAAGCGCCCGCCAGTTTCCGGGAATGAAATCTAATGCAATTTTAAGCATTTCAAATGTGCCCTAAATCCCACCAGAAGCTTATCGCAACATAAAGCGACTCTCTGATATTCATAACGTTTTTAAACTTGGGCATTTCAACAGAAGTAGACTAAAAATTTCACTTAAAAAACACTTCATTTTGGAAAAAAATACTAATTGTAGTATCTAAAATATGTTTAAAAATCTCATGTAACAGAAAACAAAACAAAGCAAAAATGTTCTCTAGAAAAAAACTTTTAATTTACTTAGGTAATATTCCAGCTTTACAAGTAATATCAAATACAAGGTACTTACTTTGAAGAATGTATGATTCTTGATTATTTCAAGTTAATATATTAATTTCCCATTTAGGTAGAACAATGATGTTGCAAAATTTTGAAAGATAATAATTTAGTTTGGTCAACTGATACTTACAATTCAATTACAAAGATTTCAAAGCTTTATAGATTAATGTTTATTTCAACTCAACAATTTAACATCCTTTATTAAATTCTTATAACACAATCAATCAATTTTCTTTAGTTAAATTCAACTTCATTTCATTATTTTCTGTTATTTATGCGATTCATTTTATGTTATTTATTTTATGCTATTCAATTAAAATCTAATATTTGGTTGTAAATGATTATTCGATTGTGTTATTTATATTTTTAAATTAGCTCCTAGTTTTAAACTGCTCATATTTACTCATTGCTCAAATTTCTCATATTTTTAAATTAGTTGTAATTTAAATAAATCACAACTATTATAATTTTAATATTAAAACCTCTATTGAAGAATATGAATAAAATTATATTATTAGATAAATAACTATTTAATTTTTATCTTTAAGAGTTGCAATTTATTTCATTAAATGGACAAATTACACTCAATTACATTATGTTAAAAGTTTCGTAAATTGTACTCAACAATTCAATTTTCATTCAGTTTCAGTTTTTAATTTTTGACTGTCTAATTTTTAGCTATTCATTATTATTCGATTATACTATCGTTTATGTTCATTTCAATTTAAGAACTTTTTTCAAAAATACTTAAATAAATTATTTTTCTATTTATTACTTTCAATTTAAATTTCTGCAGAAAACGATAATTATCATCTCCAATTCAGTTATTCATCAAATTATTAGTTGTTAAATAAATAGACGAGTTTCTATTAAATATTCCATGGACATAGGATTGAGAAAAATTATGCAAATTTTTGCCAGTAAAAATGTTTACGATAACAAGTTCTAAAAATTGGAAAAATGCAGTGTAATATGATGCGAAGTATCTAATTAGACAGACCATGTAATCCGAAATAAACAAACAGGAAAATCGAATTTTCCAAATTTTCGCTTTTGTCTTCCCGTTTTCAACTCGTTAGTCTGTTCAAAGACAGAATAAACTTAAAACCTTGTCATTATTTTGTACTTAAAGTCTTATTGTTCCATCGAAAGGGATTACAAACAAGCTTCAACTTCATATAGTTGAGTTAAGGAGAAAGCAGAAACAGTGTAGAATTTCTTTACGCATTTTTAGTCTTCGGCGTTGTTCATTTATTTCTTTGTAATACCATTTTAACGTTTGTTTGTTATTTCATCAAATGATTCTTTTTTCACCCTGGTGTCTATCCAACATATTCTACATTTCTCCAAGGCAAAAAAAATTTTAGAACAAATTATTCCATTTTTGTTTAAAAATTACATTCCCAATAAACACACAGAGAAAAAAAGCAGCATCAAAACAAACAAACTATGGTTAAATTTACCGTCTTTTTGGCTCAATGAAAACACCAAAAAGATTGATATTTTTATATAGCTTTGGTAATGATTTCGGTTAAACTAACTATAAAATATAATATTATAACATTCAATAAAATGTAGTAAACTTGACAAAAATTGGTCATTTCATAATAATTTCTTAGAGCATAGTATAAAAATCATTTATTCGGTTAAAGTTATTTTTCAGTTTCGTATTTTTTTATTAAATGTGGGGTAATAAAAACTAAAATTTTGAAAATCAAAATTTTTGGTAGACCGTTAACATATAAACGGAAAAACACCAAATAGATGTTTTATAACTACCATATATTTTTAAATATTTACCAGAATTGTGTTGATGTTTTTCTTACCAGAAATGTCATAATCATACTTCATTGTCCTTTTAAAAAAACTCTTTTCTCCGAATAACGTTCCGTTTTAATTCAGTTTGTAATATTAATTTGATTGAATTATTCAATAATAATTCCATTCATTTCTGTATATACCATACAGCATAGAATGGTAATTTTAGTACAGTATTGTACTTTTACTAGACTTGTTTGCCGAATTTGAAGATATTTATGTGAATTAAATACATAATGAATTAATAAATTTTAAAATGCTCAAGAACTGGGAATAAATAACTAAATTTTAAATTTCATAATAATGTGACTGAAGGTCATGGATGAAAATAAAACATTCAACTTTGACGTTTCTTTAGAAAGTTCAAGTTGATTTTATATATATCAATCTCTTACATGCATGATGTTCGTGGCAGCGTTCAGAGGCAACGTGGGGCTTTGCTATATATATGGTTTTTTTCAAGTATTCAATGATCTTTAAGTTTAAATGCAGTTGAATTTCATTGATAAAAAAATGCTTGATTTAAATCAAAATTGATGATTTTTTTAAAATTTTTTTTTATGGATTATAGTATAGATTTTTGCAACGAATGGAAAGTCGGTAAAATGAACTCCAAAATTTCACAACAATGTGACTGAAATTCATTAAGACATTGCAAAATTTCATCCTTCAAAATATAATTGATAATAAGATGGTTAGAACAAATTTTAAATTCGAAGAATTGTTGAAAGACTCAGAAAAATTGAACTGCTTTTGCATTATTTTACTCATTTTTTTAACAAGAGTTTGCAACGAAACTCTTTAAAATTTAAAAAGTGAATAAGATCAAGTCAGATAATCTCCAAATAAATAAGAAAATAGCAGCTTCATACTGAAATGATTGGCAATAGAGTGAAATTTAAAACTTAGAAAAAATTTCACAATGCGGAAAACTTGCAAAAAAATATTTTTATGGTATTGAAAATTTAATAAGTATTAGGAGTACGTTTTTTTTAAATAAAATCTACAGTTTAAAAAAAACAACGAAACCAATTTTTTTGAAAATAATCACTTAGAGGAAGCAGATAAAAAAAACAATTTTAAACTAACTAAGGAATTAAATTATTGTTCTCAGTCTTAAACAATGAAGAGATTTAATGAATAAATAACATTTTCTATCTCCAGTTTCCCAGATTCTTAGCAACCGGAGAAGGTAATCCCAATCTTTCTTCGAACATTTCTCTTTCGTCCGGAAATGATTTTAATAATAAAACATGATTAAATAAAGGTTTCTAGTTTAAAAGATAATTTGTACATTGCTTGAATAAATATTTGTTTGAATGAAACCATTACTTCAAACATATACGATTTTTTTTCGGGTATTCATCATTTTATTTATAAAAGAAAAAATATCCTCGTAAATTTTACGGTTTTCAAATACTAAAGAAAATTGGAATTGAGAGAATGATAAAAGTTTTCAAATATGGTCAGCTGATAATGCTTAGTTTATATTCAGTATATGAAAATCTGCGATAAGTTGCACCAGAACGACACCGCACGTTTAAGATTAAAAACAGATTTTTTTAAAAAAAAGCATTTTTTAGTAACAACTTAAAATAATGAGACGCACAGATATAAAATTAACGAATATACATTTTTTAAAACTTTAAAGCCTAATTTTGATTACCTCAAACTGGAAGTAAATTTTGGGAAATTTCAACCCAGTTTTGTTTTTTCTTTTTTACGAACAGGAAATGGATTTGGCTTTTCGAATAGTGCTTTTCCAGATTTAGTTTTAAACTTAAGGCTCAATCTGAAAACCTTTCCTATGACCCGCATTGTAAGTTATACCGAAATAAATTACAGCAAAAATACCGGCAATCAGAGTGTCGGTACTTTTTACCGTAAAATCCATAAAACCGGAATAAGAAATCTGATTTACCATATTGTTTACTGAAATAATTACCGGAAATTACTGAATCACTCTAATTAAATAAATATTGCTGTAAAAATCAGAGTAAAATGTATTTTGCAGATGATGTCTCCAGAGTGCTGGTTCTTTGTATCGTAATTTGATCCGGAATTTTTTACAGTGTAATATCGGTACATCAAGTTTGTATTCCGGATTGATAAGACAGACACTAATCTGCCAGTGACAGACATGATGTGTTATCTATTTACAATGCACTGGTCAAAGTATAGTTGTCTTAAATTTAAACTTTTTTCTCATAAAACATAAATTTATTAAGTCTAGAGTCCTATTGCTCCTGAGTTTTGTGACAAATCTAGTTTGCCTATTGAAATTAGCCTGTGATTAGCCTACTGAAATGAAGGCTTATTACAACGTAATCACGTGGAATAATTCAGCACTCATGCACATCTATTTTAACAATTTTATCACTTATACATTTGTGACATGTGTCAGAACTGGGATAAAAAAAATTCTACTTAATTGAATTAAAACATACGAATTAGAAAAGAGTTAAAAGAGAAAAGGAAAAGAGGAAGAATTCTAAAACATGTTAGAAATAAGCTTTTTTAAGGTTTATAAAAAGCAATTATTAAATCAAATCTTTCTTGCAACCATATTTAATTAACCTAAATTATTTTTACCTAATAACCAAAGTTGATTGAAAATTTATTAAGATACGTTTTATGTTTAAAAATTTATGCTGAAAATGATGTTGAATAATCTAAATAAAATTTTATAATGTGTATAATTTAATTTCATTGTTTTAAAATTATCTTATAATACATACAATACATGCATTGAAAATATTCATGAACAATTTCAATTCTTTATGTATTTATGTACAAAAATATGTATGTATTATAATTATAATCATTAAACTTTGGAGTAGAAACGATTATTTCAAGCAAGGAAATTTTCAACACTTGTTTTTTTACCGTACAAAATCTTTTTTTAGTTGATACCTTTTTAAAAATATACTGGGAAAAAATTAACACAAACAATAAATTTTCAGGGAAAAAAATAAAGGCATTACGTTCAAAATAATCAGCACAATTTTAGTCTCAACAACTATGCTGCTATAACTTTTGAATCCTGTTTGAAAACTAGGACAAAGAAAACTCCATCAATCAGATATAAATTTTTGTGCAAAACATTCCTTTCTAGAAGGTTAAATGTGAATAAAATATTTTTTATAAAAAAAATATGTGAATTATTTTAACCACTAGCTTCAAAATACTTATCCATTTTTAAAGTGGCCTGGATGTTTGCCAATGACTCTAAAAGTTTAGGAAGTTGATGCTTTAAATTTATATTATACTTCATCGCCCTTTAAAAATTTCAAATCTTTTAAAGAAAAAGCATTTAGTTTCATGCAATTGTTTTGATATCACTACACATTCTTTGCTTATACGATCTCATTTCTGCGGTATGTTGAATAATTTAATAGAAAGAAACATTAATATATTTATTTTTATTTTACTGTAAAACGGGTAGTAGGATAAACCCTGCTGTCTTGAAACATTAATCAAAAATTTAAACATTTTTCAGAAATTCTGGACAGATAAAATCGCTTAAAGATAGAAATTAAAATCAATAACACTGGGGAATATTTTTTTTCCCTTGCATGAATTTTCTATCAGATCTTAGTTTCGTATCACTGATTTTATTTCTGCTTTGCTTAAAGATAGAAATTAAAATCAATAACAATGGGGAATATTTTTTTCTCTTCCATGAATTTTCTATCAGATCTTAGTTTCGTATCACTGATTTTATTTCTACTTTATCGCTGGTTTAAAATCTGCAATCGGTTTCGCTCTCCAAGGTACAGATTTTCTAAAGACATTTTTAGTTTATTTTTTGTCGAAATGTGTAAGTTTAAGAACGTTATGTATAACAGGCGCTTACGTAAATGTTGCGGAAAATTTCGTGTCGTGCGCCTCTAAAGACGCTTTTCCATTATTCACACGAAGCACACGAAGAAACAGATCATAATAAGGAAGGACCCCTAGCGGCGTATGGTAACATTTTTAGTCATGGGTTGCTATGATGAATAGATATCCTGATGATACATTTTAACTTCCCTGAAAGCTTATCGCAAAATATATGCAACTCCTTGTTATATATATAGCACAATAAAAACAAAAAGGATAAAAAGAAAAAAGAGAAAAACGAAGAAAATTATGAAAATTATTACGTTTTATTTACTGCGTATAAGCTACAAGTATATAGAACTCATAAAATAAGTTGAAAATATAGAGAAAACAGGGAAAATAATAAACATTAAGGAAAAGGGAAGTTAAGAAAAATCATTAAAATAAAAGATTTCGAAAAAATTTAAAACAACATGTATTGCAAAGCCGGAAAACAAAAAAAATGAAAAGATGTAATCTCTTCATCAGCTCACACGATTATATCCGCAAAAAGGAGTGCTTTCTAATATTATATAGATATAGCTAAAGCAAAATATATCAATACAATACTGTGAGGAGCACTAAAAAATTGAAAGAAAATGGAACTCATCAAGTAAAACATATATCACGTAAAAACCGGAAAATGAAATGTACAGAGAAAACAGAACGTAACACAAAACGAAATCTCTAAAGCCGGTAGAGAATTCAAATGAACTTATATGTGCTAAATATATTATGCTGAATATTATTAAATATATTAGTACTTATATTATGCTGAAATTTTCAAAAATGATTTAAAATATTTTCGTAATAAGATTGCCAGATTACAAAATATGAAAATAGAAGTGCAAATGGAACTAAAAGCATAAATAGATGGATTTTGTTTTATGGAGAGTTCTTATTGCAGTAGCGAAATGCTTTTGATTTGTTAGTTACAAAGGATTGCCCCAAAAGTGGGTGAGTGCAAATTATTTATTAAGTATAAACCGTATTAAATATATTGCCATACCAGATTTTGTGATCTGGCAACCTTATTACGAAAATATTTTAAATCATTCTTGAAAAATTCCGCTTAATGTTCTAGGCTTCATTTGAATTCTCTACTCGCTTTATAGATTGCGTTTTTTGTGTTGTTATTGAGTAGATTATTGTTATTGTAGGTTATTTGATGTAGGTTATTGAGTGTTGATTATTAGTATAATATTAGTATAATATTATATAATATTATTAGTATAATATTAGCTGATATAAGTTGTGCACTAACATCTCTGATTTGGTTAAATCCCTTATTGTAATTTCAGTTTCTGCCTCTTAGTTTGTAATTTCAATGCATAGAGAAACATAAAGGAATAGGACTTATTAGCAAAAACTTTAAATATTCTATGAAATTTTTAACAGTACTAAAAACAGAAAAAAAGTACTGTAAATGCATAGACACAATTCAGTCTTTGCTTCGCGAATAAAAAAAGTTCAACTTCAAATTCTTCAAACATTAAAATGTAATTATTTTTTTTAAAAATAACATTGTTTGTAGCAGTTTTTTTAATTTAGATAAATGAAAAAAAATTAATTTTCTAATTTGAAAACGCAGTCTATTATTGATATGTTTTTCGGAACTTAAATAAACAGTTGTATATTTGTCCTTCTTCTCTTTTCTTACTTTTGTGGTCTAGAATGTTTCTTTCTGATATTTATAAAAAGAAATGCCTAAAAAATCTAATTTAGAAAGGGAAATAGTTTAATTTTAAAAAAATGAAATGGAGAATACGATAGAAAAATAATATAATGAAAATTAACAAATATATATATATATATACATTGATATAAACAATACAGAAANAATGCATAGACACAATTCAGTCTTTGCTTCGCGAATAAAAAAAGTTCAACTTCAAATTCTTCAAACATTGAAATGTAATTATTTTTTTTTAAAATAACATTGTTTGTAGCAGTTTTTTTAATTTAGATAAATGAAAAAAAATTAATTTTTAAATTTGAAAACGCAGTCTATTATTGATTTCTGATATTTGTTAAAAGAAATATCTAAAAAATCTAATTTAGAAAGGGAAACAGTTTAATTTTAAAAAAATGAAATGGAGAATACGATAGAAAAACAATATAATGAAAATTAACAAATATATAGATATATACATTGATATAAGCAATACAGAAAAAATAAACTACGAATAGTCAGGTGAGGAAAGATAAATAGCACTTTCAGAAGTTAAGTCAATTTATATAATAAATTAATTAAGGCAATTAAGGAATTGTCAACATTTTAGTTAACAAATAAAAAATGTTAAATAGCAAATAAGAATTCAATGATTAAAGGTAATTTATTTTTTATTACAATCATTATCAATTGTTTAAATACAGCTTTTCTGAAATAAAAAAAATGCTAAGACTATAGTATTTATTTAACTAATGTTTCGTAATTTTATATAAATAGTACTATAATTTTAAGGCTATTATTCTTAACCTGTTTTATTAGTTTATTAAAATTTAGTTTTTCATGCTAATTTGTAATTAAATGCTTTTAACTAATCAATGACTAATAAATATTTTACAATGAAATTCGCGATTTTAGTTACATTTTAAAACAATTTGTATAGAAGTAGATATTTAAATTATTTGTAAATCTCTGGATGATTTATTACACCTTTAGTGTTACTATGGAGCTTTCCCATTGCCCATTTTGTAAAAGGAAACTAGTGCGTCGTCACAGAGCCGCTTTAAAGATTATAAAACTTCTATAAGATTAAAATCTTACTTCAAAGACTTCTTTTGCTACTTTCACTGTGACGATTTTTACGTCTGGTTCGAGCAATTGCTTTTTTCCTTTTGATGTTCATCAATCATCACCTGTCTTACGTACTCTCAACAGAAAAAGGAAACCAGTTTCATTGATCGAATTTCATCACATTGTCGTGTTACGTTTCTTTTTTGTAGGTATAGCTTCTGTCTTTCTCGTTTTGATGCTGAAACATGGTTTCCATAATTTTTGAATAGATATCATCAGGATGTTGATCCATATAACATGTTTGTTAAATGTTGTAGTGGTAAGTTTACAGAAAAATACTATAATATGTACTTATTTATTATGGTACGAAATTCTAACTAGAGAGCAACTTTTATTAATACCTTTAAAATTCAATTTCAGTTTTTTTTCTTGTTGATAAAAAATTAAGAAAACTCAGAAAACATTTTTTTTTCTTTTGCTTTCTGTTGCATGAGGGCCTCTTCATCATATCATAGGTACATTCGTATCACTGATTTTAAATCTGCAATCGGCTTCTCTCTCCAAACTACAATTATTTTCAAATGACATTTAAAGATTGTTTTTTTTTAAAAATGTGCAAGTTTAAGAACGTCATGTATAACAGGAGCTTACGTAAATGTTGCGACAGACTTCTGGGACACATTATCAGGATTGAAATTACATAGAAACCCATGGCCTGGCCGGAACCATCGACATACACCACTAGCACTTCCCCCCTTATGATCTTTTTAGAAGCAGGCGAAAAAACAGTTAAATATAACGTGGTAATAATAGTATTTTTCGACAAGAAATAGACTAAAAATGTCATGTTAAGAAATCAAATGCGTATTTAAAATTAGCAATACAAATATATTTACGATCTGGAAAAAAATCTCATGAAACAGAAGAGAAAAAAAATTCTCGGAGATACGAGCGTCTTCTTTAATATGAATTGTTTCTCTGTGTGCTTTTGAACTGGTCATAATAGGGGAACGTCCCTAGCCGTGTACGATGATATTTCCGAGCATGGATTTCTTTGCCATTTAAATCTTGATGATGTGCCTTAACTCTCCTGGAATTTTGCTGCAACATTTATGCACCCCCCCCCCTGTTATATATAACGTTTTTAAGCTTGTACATGTTAACAAAAAATAGACTAAACATATCATTTCAATACAAATCTGTTTCTTTAGTAACAGGTATATTTGGAATACCCGCACTCATGTTAGATAAGATCATGCATTTGTATATATGCAACAAATATTTATTCCCCAGTATTACGTAATTTTTTGTCTGACAATAGCATTGTTTGTTCTTGTAACATTGTTAAAAATTTTGCAGCATGTTGAGCCAGAATATTGTTCAACCTCAAGCTTCAACTTCAATTTGGTGGTAATTTTAGTGATATTTTTACACTTATTAAACTTCGAACACGGTATTATATTTCAACTGGATCGAAACAAGATTCAATTCAACTCCTTAATAATGTTAAATGGAATTATGGTTCAAGATATCGATATTATATTTTAAGGTTAAACAGATTTTTTGAGAGGGTAGGCTTAGCACATTTAAAACTTTGTTGATCGATTTTAGTCATTTTATACGATAGCTAAGCATTCTATATTCGGTCAAATTTCATACACTGACGATTGCATATATTTCCTCAATTATTTGAGATATTCAGATATCAGACTAAAACGCTTTTTTTTAAATATTTCATTTAATTAGCAAAAATTGGTCTCATTCATTAAATTTCCACTGAAGTTACACAATTAATAGGAATATATCCAATTAACATAGGAAAATATAGTTTAGTAACAGTCACTATTAAAAGATAAATAAAATAAAATGCTTCACATAATTCATTTGAAAGACCGTGACCACCTTCATTTAAAATGAAACTAAAAAACATCATTTCCTTCTCAGGAAATGATCAAGTGCCGCATTCTTCTAAATTGGAATTCATCATCGTAAATGGAAATTCGGTTTCTGAAAAATGTTCTTCCAATCAATCTGAGCAGCAACTGTAACTTTTTAAACTTTTTATTCCCTACCAATGATTATTGTTCATTCACGGAAAGAAACTAATTAGATTTCTATAAAAGCTTTTGCGGTCTCTTCATTAAGGTTGAGATCCTAAATGATTCACATTAAGTAAGGCCTATTTGGAATCAATTTGGGAATGTTGAAAATAATTTGTGAATTCGTGGAAAGCATTACAACCATTTGAATACTTAATGCTTTATCCGAAAAAAGTTTTTTTTTTTTTTATAAAAGAAACTCATGCTTTATATCGAAAGTATACATAAATTTGATGCATAAAAAAGTATTAGTTTAAAAAAAATTTGCAATAATTCAGATTTTGATACATAAATAAAATTGAGACGTCTTACTGTTTTAGAAGCTTAGGAGGATTATCAAAATATCATCCTCATTTACATAATTCATTAAATATTCTTTGAGAAGTATGTTGTGACATCAATGGACAGTTAGTTTAAATAATTATTTTAACAAGACTGGCAACTCATGTAATTGTAATATTCTAACTCTGGCTGGTTGCTAGGCAACCAAACGACTTTTTTTTGTTATTAATGTTTTTTGTTTATCGTCTGTGTATGTCAGTGAAAGGAAAAGAATACAATCGCTGTAAAAGTTAACATTATGGTGCGACCTATACAGCTGGTCATCCTTCTTGAGATTGACCAGGGTGGGGAGGATGTTGCGACATCAATGGACAGTTAGTTTAATTAATTTTTTTAACACGGCTGGCAACTCTTGTAATTGTAATATTCCAACTCTGGCTGGTTGCTAGGCAACCAAACGTCTTTTTCCTGTTATTAATGCTTTTTGTTTACCGTCTGTGTATGTCAGTGAAAATAAAGGAATACAATCACTCTAAAAGCTAACATTATGGTGTGACCTATACAGCTGGTCATCCCTCTTGAGGTTGACTAGGGTGGGGAGGATGTTGCGACATCAATAGACAGTTAGTTTAAATAATTCTTTTAACAAGGCTGGCAACTCTTGTAATTGTAATATTCTAACTCTGGCTGGTTGCTAGGCAATCAAATGACTTTTTCTTGCTATTAATGTTTTTTGTTTATCATCATGTGTATATTAGTGAAAATAAAACAATAAGATCTCTGTAAAAGCTAAAAAATATGTACTGAAATAGATATTGTAATAAAGCAAAAAAAAGGGAATTTTTACAAGGGATCACTCATAGGTATTTAGGGGAAATTTCTTCTACTACTGGCACATTTCTTGGTACGCACATAACAGCACCAAAGAATCTTATCTCACTTAACTCCATTGTAATTTAATTCCAAACGTAGTCAGTACTGAGATAAAGAAAAAATCATGAATCAGAGTGGAATCTAGTTTATTGCCGCCATTTAACAGCTAATACATATAGGGAAAGTGCGACTCCATAGCCTTTTAATTGTAAACCTAACCTAATCTGCTAAGTAAAACTAATCTGCTTTTGCATTTTGAAGTGAAGAAAACTGTAAAAAACTCACATTATTATCTTGATGATAAGAGAATGCTAAGAATGAATCCTCAGGGAGTACCAAAGTCCCTGTTTCAGCGTATTGCGTCCTTTGCACAAGCATTCTCAGCTATATTTTTGAAAATTTGCACAAAGGATACAATATATACTGAGAAATTAAATTTGGCGTGCATTTTAAGCTTATCATAATCCATGATACGTCTCCTACTGGGAATATTTGACACCAGAACTGTGTTGAGGTCATTTGAGAATAGTTTACGGGTCAAATAGTCATCCCCAGAGCTGGCGCACATCTGCGAGATCCGAGCCTTCTATTTCCTAATCCATTTCGACTAATTTAGGAGTTTAATTATTAATATTTCTCTTTTAATTACTCGATACACCTTTAGTTACCTGTTGCTATTGAGTTTGAATCTTGCTTAACGTAATTGATTAACTACGCAATTATAATCCATTTATCCTGTGCTTTAAATTTTCATTCACCATTGGTCACCGAATATAAGGCTTACGAGTGGGTAACAGAAATTCACTAAACAGTGTTTGAATCGAGAATAACAGAGTCTGAGATTAACAGAGTTTGACACTAAGACTGCAGTTTGCAAATGATATTTCCGATTTTTTTTTCTTGCTTTTAATTATATGTGGATGATATATGAAACCAATGAGATCTTAGGGAAACCTCATTTTGAGTTAATATTATTATTATTTTGCAATAAATCTGTTTCCTTTTTACAGTTCATGCACATACGTTTCTACACATAACTACACACGCATTAACATTTAACCATTTAACAAATAACTTTTCGATAAGATTCATTGACATTTTGAAAATAGTTCCTATTTTTTGTTAAAATAATCGAACTGAAATTTCATGCCCTGGATTAGACGACTCTTGTAGTAGTAATATTCTACATTCGAATTTCCTCACTTTTTCAACACGGTTACAACATATTTAATGTTCACTTTGTTGTCTACCCATACACATTGTGCTTTTGGTATTCTCGAATAACAAACCCACGTTTCAAACAACTACACCACTAGATCCTACATATCATGTTTTACCCCGACACTTATAAGTTTAAAAAATAATATATTTTATTTTGACTTTTTTCACTTGATTTTTTTCAAAACGTAGACTTTTTTTTTCATTTTCCCCTTTATTTTTTATAAATAAGCAAATATGAGTAGAAAATGCAACACAAAATATATGTTGTTGTTTTTATGTAGTAAATGTCTTATTTGACTTGAGTATGGAAATGTACAATTTTTTAAATAACTTTGAGATCTGAATATAAAAATATCATTTATATCATTCGTCAGAGATTTTTTTTTTATTAAATAAATAATAAATAATAAAATTCCAGTAAAAATACGCAGGAAATTTTTGAAATCAAAACTTGAAAATGCAACATTAATTTATCTATATGATTAGTTATTGTATATTAATGTCACTTTCTAGAATCCACCATCATAAAAAAAAATTTCTGAAACACACTAATTTATAATTAAATAATATAGATTTTTTTACTAATTTTATCCAATGCATAGACAATTAAACTATTGTTTAATAAAAATAACTATTTTTAAATTTTTAACACATACAAAGATATATACATAGATATCATTTTTTTTTTAATTATAATTCACTAACTTGGTTAAACTTGAATTTAAAGTAAAATAAATGTTTCCGCTTTCAGAAATATTCAAAACACTAATTCAACAATTTCTTGTAATTATGGATACAAATTATCACGTATAAACAAAGAACGTGCTCATGGCACAAAATTTTGATAACGTGATTTGCACTATCGGCACGAAGTTCATGTACGTAATGTTTCTTTGATGTGTTTTTACACTGCTTATGCATATACAATTTGTACAGTAAAAATTGTGATTTAGAAACTTACCCGGCTTAGAGTAGAAACTTTTTAAAAAGCGTGTATCTTTTGAAGTTAATGCTAAATCTAATAATCAAAGAAATCTGAAGAAAAAAAATAAAATTATAGCGCTTATACCAAGACCAGATGCACTTACTGTAGTCATGAATTGTTTACAACAATTTTGGCGTCATAAGATTTGTCAGACCATTGATATTTCTTGCTTACAAATGTCCAGAGAATTTGAAAATTCCAATTTGCCTGACACCATACTAAATATTTCTCAAAAGTAAGCTGTTATAAAAAGGTATGCATGTTTTCAGTTGTAAGTATAATTATGTTATACTATGAAGCTTTACATAAATCTGTCAATTGCATTAAATAATTCTGTAACTAATTTTATTTCAAGGAATATAGTATGAAAGTAAATAAATGATTTGTGCTCTATATTGTAACGTAAAAATAACTTTACTAACTCTTATGTGTATCCTACCCTACCGTAATTAAAATTTTTAGTGTTACGGAATAACAAAAATAATGGCGGCTACTTTACACCAAGTAGTGTAAAAGAACATTTTCTATGTTGTGAAACACTTAGATCCAAGTGTTATGAATGGTGTTTCACTGCAACACTTTTGTGCTAAGTAACTGCTACCATTTTTGGTATTGAGATACACTTAAATATTTTACAGAACAGAAATGAATAAGCAAAGTTTCAAAAATGATTTTAAAAAGGTGGATTAATGCAAAAACCGGACGTTTCCAGTATTTTGAGATATTTTAACAGCAGTTTTTAAGAAATATTTTTTACTTGTTAAATGAAACTTTTTGAGAGCCATTGGTTACTATATTAAAAATAATAAATTTACTGCACAATAATAAAATTTTAAATGGATTTATGGATGGATTTACCAATTAAAGAACAATTTTTTTCGAATTATTTTAACTAAACTCTATAGATTTTGAAATTTAAATGCGTTTTTAATGATATATTATTGTGGAAAGCGTGAACCGAAACATTGATCTTGAAAATTACTTTTGTTTTTAAATTCGAAAACTTATGTTTATACGTTTAAAAATTTATCTAAACATAAAAGTGCGTATCTGCATGAAATATTTATAAAAAAATAAAGGTTAATATAATTAGAAAATATTTTAAATAGTGACCCTCCTGAACGAATTTTAGTACACATTTGCTTTTTACAATTTTTCACAAGTATTTTTCACAAACTAGAATTTTCCTGCAGCATCTTCTTTAGAATCTCACTTAATATGTTTTTCACGGAATGCTTCATTTCTTGATCTTTTTTAACGAGAAATTGATTTTCCGTCATTAGAAAGAAATATATTCTTTAATTTCAAGCTTATTTTCTTTTCTACTTAAAAAAGGAGAAGGAAATTAAAATCTTCGCTAGAAATCTACTGCGTTTGTTGACTGTTTCTCCGAATTACTTTTGCCTTTAATTTACTTTCTATATAAAAGTAAAGATTCTATGCAAAATTTAAAATGAATTTCGATATATTTTCTTTTAATAATGGCGCTATATTTACTTATATTCTTTAAACGTAAAATTTATGCTAAAATAAACTTACTATTTTCTTTAAATTAAAATATAGCGAAAAATCTGAATTATGTGACTGAAATTAAAACAGTATTGAAACATTATGCTTTATAATATACTAAAATATTAACAGTATACTTATAACAGTATATTAACAGTATATTTCTATAGTATCAACTTACGTAAATAGTTAAATTTAGATTTTTTTTGTTCTAAGATTCATTAAATTATCTGCTTTAGAATTAGGTAAAAAAAATACTTGCTTTGGAGAAGATAAAATTTTAATTTGAACAAAAGCTAAACTTAATGACAGAAATAGTTTAGAAAAATTCCATTCCTAAAATATATTTGAGTTTTTCTCACATTTCATAAATGACTAACACTACATTTCAAAAAATATGGTCAAAATTACCAAACTATGGTAAAAATTACCGTGTCTCTGGCTCAATGGGAGCGCCAAAAAACCTCGGTCATTTTTAAGAAAGCGCTTAGGTAATGATTTTGATAAAATTAATAATAAATTATGGTTTTATAATCTGTAATTAAATTTGTAAAATGTGACAATCTTACCGTTATACCTTAGAACAGTGTTCCCCAACCTTTTTATCACCGTCGACCTGTCAACGTTTGATAATTTTATCGCGGCCCGCATGGGGGGGGACGTTGATTGTTTATATTTTAGATTATTTTGATTTATTAATTATAATTTAATTGTATTTAAACATGCCTTCAAAATAAAATACAGTTACACCAAAAAAATATATATATAAAGTGATTTAATATTTTAACTAACTAGAACGTTAAATGAATGAGAAGCCTGAGCTTGTTTCTTTGCAATGAGAGGGTTCCATCTGGGGGTAATGGGAGACAATGACACCCGAAGTGTGTTGCTTGTACTCAGTTTATTCCGTTGCTTTGTTTTGGTTACTGTTACTGCAGAAAACCCCGCTTCACACAGGATAGGTTGTCAGAAATGGCAATATGGATTTAAATGCTGTGGTGGCAATCTCGGGGTATTCTGCCTTGACTTTAATCCAGAACACCGGCAGAGTTGTTGTCTCGAAAGTAGTTTTAAGTCCGCCATCATTTGAAATCTCCAGCAGTTGATCTTCTTGCACAGACAGATTCGCCCGATTTGCTCGGGTCACAGATCCATTCTTTATCAGTTCGTGGATCTCTTGTGATTGGAAAGTAGCGCTCGAACTCTATTAAAAGCAAAGACAGGTGATCGTGCACCAACTAGGAGAATGAGTGATCAGGCTCAGTCTCGCCTAAAATCTCCGCTAATGTTTGAAACATGTGGAAAATGCCGCGCTTTCGTGTTTTATTTGTGATTTTTGCAGTTATGATTATTGATTTTTTTTAAACTAATTGAAAGAGAAAATAGTTGCGGTGGTTTTCTTTTCTTTTTTTTACTTTTTAAAACATTAAAAAAGTTATGTCACTACCTTCGGGGGCCCCCCTTTTTTAAATAAATAAAATTTTAATAAAACACAGATATTTTTAATTTGGGGTATAAACCTAGGAATTTAAATTCAGTTTTAATGAAATGGGCAGCCCGGTACCATTTGATCCTCAAACCGGTACCGGTCCACAGACATGGGGTTGGGTAACACTTCCTAAGAGCATGGCTTATTAACCATTTTATTTGGTTAAATTTACTTTTTAGTTTTGTACTTTTTATTAAATGTGAGGTAATTAAAATTATGATCTGGAAAACTAGAATTTCCAGTAAACCGTTATCATATAAATGGAAAAATTACCAAATTAAGGGTTTAAATACCATATATTTTGATTTTATTACCCGGAATAATAATTTTTATACCCCTAACATCACTACCATTCAGTACGGTAAGTTTTCGTTGACTTTTTTTTTTCGTCCGTGTAGATTCTGTTCTAAAAGTACTTGATCTGTTGCTGAATTACTTGAAAAACATAAATTTGAAAAGATATGAGAAGCTCCTTTAACAAAATAGAAGTTTCGAAGCATGTAAATTGGAGAAGAACTGAATGAAGAACAAGAAGTTCAAGAAGAACAAGCAGGGCCAATGAAATGATTTTTAAAACAAAAAGGTATAAGATATATACTACAAATTTTTCTTACTAAAATACACGAAATTGTTTAAAGGTGCATGACACAAAAATACATTTAAAAGTCAGTAAAATCAGTGTAAAAGTGTTAGTGTAAATACATCAAAATTACTCAAAGTAGGTTAAAATAGCACGTAGGTATAAGATACAAAATTAGTATAAACAGATTGATAATTAAGCAGTTGAGTACAAAAATATCAAAGGCGCGTAGAAATGCAAAGATGTTAGAATGACGGGCTTCATCTAATATATCTTTTATGTATAAAATAGAGTTTAAGACGATGTTGGTTAAAACAAGGGAAAATGATTAAAATGTGATGAATCGTGAATAAAACGCCACGAACGTTCTTTTGGGGAAGAAGTTCTCATAACAGCAAATGACAATAAGTCAACCAAGTGTGGCCGATTCGGAGACGGGTTAAAATAACCTCCTCACGCCGTCGACACAATACAGGCAGAAGGTTAAAATCTGATTTAGCAGAGCGCAACATGTTATTAATTTTAAGATCCCACTGTTCTTGACATAGAGGCATAATTTAGTGCAATTTTATACAATTCGTGCCTCAAAAGGTTTCAGATCGAGATAAAGCAATAGTGGCAGATCAAACTGCAGAACCTGCGAGTTTATTACCTGGAATCCCAACTTTGAAGCAATGAAAAATGCTCGACTTTGATTAAAAAAAATTAAATATTTCAGAAATGCTCAGGTTAAAACATTTTTGAAATATCATTAAAAAATCGACGAATTTTTAACATATCTTTCTTTTAAGGCACCTTCTGTTATTTCTTCACTTAGCAGAAACTTTCGCAATTAGACTCTGTTTTGAAATGCTGTAAAACGTGTTTAAAAACACAAATATGTGGAAAAAAAAAAGTTTTCGCTGAGACAAAATTTCGAAGCAAAATAGCTAAACTAATAATAAAAGCACAAATAGAATTAAAAAAACACTTTCTGTTTCTTATTTATTTATTCATTTCAATTTCTGAAGATTTACCTCGTGAAAATTATAGTTTGAATGATGAAACAAAGAAATATTAATTAAAAATAAAAATTCTTAAATTATGTTGGTTTTCAAAATTTGTATCTATTTTTTAAGTTTAATTATATTCATTGCAGTAGATTTTGAAAGAGAAAAATTTTTAAATTTGTCTAATTTATCATATTGCATAAAAGTAAAACAAAATTTTTTATGAAGCGCTTTATAACTGAATTGGTTTTAAAATCGAATACTGATTAAAAATAACTTCTGTAAGACATTGCGTAAAAAATAAAACTGTTTTTTTAATGATTAATGATGAATCAAAATTAAATCTCCCTTCCCTAGTTTCCAACATAAAGGTTAAAAAAGTGCTTGATATTAATTTCTTAAGGGACAAATATCTTATTTTGCAAACTAAATCCCTTAGAACATTTTTATAATTCTGCCTTGATTTTAATCTTTCCCGGATGATTTTGATTGATTATGATATATAGCTGAACTAAATCCTTCAATTTAAAATAATTTATTTTAAGTACAAATTGTAGATGTGCAAACATTTTACGTCCTTATTCTCAAATGTTTCAGAATGCATGTTTCTTTTAATTTTCCCAATAATACTTTTTAAAGATAATCTATCAAAGAGTGTGATAGAAAAATATTTAATTACTAAATAAGAAAATAATTCTGTATCTTTTTATACGAGCTTAAACTCGTACTTAAACTGAAACTTCTAGCAGCCAGCTATGTACAACAAAATATTCTTAATGTAAATATCGCGTTTAGTATATCGCAGCTAATTGAATAGAGGTATAGAGGTAATTATAATATTGCAGCTAATTGAATAGAGGTAAAATACCATTCTGAGTATGTTGCATAATACATAGATCACAATATAATATCACATCGCATTACAGATATCCCTCATGGGCTGCAATAGCGGCACAACTCAAAAAATCATGTTTTAAGATAAGTTGGTTTAAAGTTTTCATCGCTAAGGAAAATGCATAAGATATACTTTAGTTTGCTTAAACGAAGATTACCTTCAAGTTGAATTATGAATTGCTGCTAAAAAGAATGTGTATTTTCATATTTACACCTGTTCTTAGTCCAAAACGCCGGTTTTTTTAGTTGTGCCACTATTTCAGCCCATGAGCGATGTTTACTCATTATTATTGCATAGCTAAATTGTTACAAGCTATTAGGAGGTATACGGCACCTCTAAGCAAAGAGAAATCATATAGTAGGGTATTAGTATAGTAAAGTGAAGTACAGTAAAATATATTAAAGACTTATTTAAGTGGTAGGGACGATGGAAGGAAAGAAAAAAAAACAATTAAGAAAGAACGTAAACAGCGTGAGAACGACTCTTATCAGATTTCTCAACCATTCGGCCTGAAATGCACATCCTTCAAATAATTTTCAATTTTAGAATTAATTAAACTGAAACTTTCAGAGGGCATATTTTGACCCATTTGGCTAAGTCGCGAGGATATTTTCCCCATCCTATGTTCTCGACCGTGCTCTTTAATGTAAGCTTGGTTTCGTTTGAAAGTAAATTTTATAAATTTATACTTCTCTAATAAGCCCTATTGTCCTTAAAAACAGTTCTTTTTAAATTTTTATATTATTTGAAAAAGCAAAATGTCTAAACTATGCGTCAATTCAGTCTGGGAATGCTCTAATACGTTTTAGAAACTACTTTCAAGTTCAACTCCAAAATTATAATTTTCATAGAAAACTTAAGTTCGTAACCAAACACCACAGAAAAGTGTATTAAAAAGCAATTAATTTCTGAAAGTTGAATCATGCAGAAACTCTAAAAACATAGTTTCTTATTTAATGTTTCTTCTTTTTATTCTTTTCATTCCCCAAAACACTCCATTTTCCTAATGTTGTGTTTAATCAACAAAAATTCTGCCTAATTTATATTTGTATTTTTATAGACAGTAGAGAACTGCAGTGATTGCTTCAATTATAACCTATCTCCTAAGAATATGCAGTTTGAGCTACTTGTAGGGGTGCGATAATTTAGAGAATAGAGTTTAGCATGCAATGAATAGAACCACCTTTCCTATTTTCATCGAACAGTGAGAGGGCAATTTATAATAATCAACCACCATCTTGGCAATAAGCATCTACTAGGACTAGAGCAATTATGCCAATGCATGCAAGAAAGTATTGTCCGAATTTATATCAGGATTAAATTTAAGAATTTGAAGTCAAGATTAGATTCTCAACTGAAATATAATATATTTACTGGCATTATTATTACTGTATTAAGTATGTCATTTAACCTGAGACAATCAGCGTTGGGTATACCAGACAAATGTTTACGAGGCAGTTCTCCTTAACATTAAAAAACACATCAGCGTAAGATATACCGGACAGATGTATACCGGGCAATGGCTTTTAGTTATACATATATGTATAAATAAAATTTATTAGTTATACGCAATTTCATTTGGTTTTATGTCAAATTTAACTAAGAGGCCTTCAAATTAATCACGAATTTGAAAGACCTTTGTCAGCTTAAAGAGAACAAAAAAAATTATTGTTCTAGTAAAGCTTTTATTTTACAATTACAGCAGTAAAAAAAAATTACAAAAAATAACAAATTACAATTAACTGAAAATAGTTTAATTGACTTGAAAATAGAGAAGCACAAATTGACATATCCCCTTCACCATCCCTGCTTCATTCGAAAATTGTTAGCAATACCGCGATCTTATAAAAAAAAATTATTGTAAGGGCAGGGAAGGTCAGAAGGGTGGCTTTGAACGCAGATCACCAACCCTTCTTATAGGGTTAAGATGGCTCCATGGTCCATTAGCTCCATGGTCCATTAGGTTTTAGAAAATATTATCAGTGGCTCAGAAAGCTATTATCCGTGGTTTAGAAAACTATAAAACTAGTTTAGAATACTATTTTCATTCTCTATCATCACCGGTTTTCACAGAGGTGTCATTGTCATACTATAAAAACAAAAATAATTGCGCAATTTTAAAGTTATTACAAAATAATGGCTATTTAAATACATATAGTCAAAAAGGCATATCGGTAAAAACTCAAACTTTGTTGTCTGAATCAAGACTTCAGGTGAGGGATTGTTTTAATGAGTTAAAAACTTATTAAAGCAGTAAACTCTTAACTTTCTGACTTTTATGAGAAGTTTTTGTCTAAGCGTTCATCTCCTTTAAATTATTACTCCAATTTGTATTATAAATTTATCTGTATGTGTCCTCATTGCATTATTCAAAGTTTAAATTCTTTTATTGAACTATTTTCAAGAGATTTAAATTTATTATAATTCTATTTTGAAACAATAAATTGTAACATTGGGTATACAATATTCCGAGTTTCTGAAATTAGAACTAAAAACACTTTTCCTAAGTTCATATTTTAATGCAAAATAACGGACACTACCATCTTGATAATGCGATATGTAAAAATGCGTTGAAATAAAAGACAAATTGGTAACTTTCTTATCAATTCTGATTCAGTTATTTCACAAGAAGAACATTTGGAAGAGACATTAGAATAAATCAATGCATCCGCAATCTAAGAAGGAGTTTGGAATCACTGGCTTTTCGCCAAACTATTTCATGGTTGATGAAACATTTTGTGTTTCCTATAAGAAATATAAGTCACGTTTTTTTCCGTTTTTTGTTGGAAAAAGTTTTAAAACGTTTCTACTATAATCATATATGGAAATGGGAGATGATGTCAAAAATATTTTATGAAAAAAAGTTTGTCACTTTCAAGCTAGTTTCTAAAATTTAGAACAACAATTAAAAATTAAGGGCAGAACTTCCTGCTCGAAACCATTTCCCAACACCCTAAATGCTACGCAATTATAGCTAATGATTCTGAGGCACGTAACTGTGTGACAATATTTGTTGAGGGGTATTCACCAAGTATTATATAT
>NC_092204.1:67768971-67774363 GCF_043381705.1 Parasteatoda tepidariorum | reverse complement strand
TTCAATACGGATTTATATATATATAATGCGGATATATTATAGGATTACTTAATAATAACAAACTACCACCTATTATTTAGAGAATTAAATTTAGAATAATAATCAAAATCAAAAACATATTAAAAAAGAGTAGGAAAAGTGATGTAAAGGCTAAAAGTAAAAATACCTTAAAATAAGGAATACAGAAATATTTTATCGGTCACAATACCTTTATAGCGATTATTAATTTTATGCTGATAAAAAACAAAGAAATCTGGAAATTTATGCTGAAAATACCATGCGTGGATCATTTCGGAAGACTCTCTAGCCAAAATAAATTTGAAATCAATAATGAAAAATTTTGTATACTTATTATTCAGGAACATGCACAAAAAAAAAATTTATCCTGCCCTTTCAATTACAAGGCTTCAAGGGGATTTTTCATTTCTTTTGTAGGTGAGAGAATGTTAAAAATAAACTTTCTACACTTTTCCCAAGGCAGCGTTAGCATTTATTTTTGATTTCAAAATTTGGAAACAGAAAAAATAAAACACTCCATTTTTAATAAGCAAGATGCATTTCGACACTTACAGATTGTCACATTTCTGCTTTCTATTTATATTGCTTTATTCATTCTTTTTGAGCAATCAAGATTTTTTTAATTTGTGTTTATTTTTTCTATTTACTCTTAAAGCCCAATTGTCAACTTAGTAATTAGATTTTTTTGTGCTCAATTTTTAATTTCTCTATAGTCTGAAAAAATTCAGGTAAACAGCACTCTCATTATTTAAATGTAGATTTTTATTTGGTTTGGGTTCTTCAAATTATGATACTCAGATAATATACATTATGCTACAACTGTTGATTTTAAATAGTAGTTTTTTTTTTAATTGATTAAAAATGATAAAGACTAGAAGATGCCTTTGGGGCAATGTCCGAAGTTTTCTTCTCACTGACAAACCAACTCATCGTCGAAAGCGTTTATTAAAAAGAGAATATTAAAAACTTTTATAAGCGTTCAATAAAATTAAACATATCCCTTAAAAATATTTTGAAAATAAGTGACAATAGCTAGAGCTGAATTAATGCATAATAAAATTTTGAAGTTGAGCAAAATTATGGTATAATGTAAAATATTTGATTAGACTAACTAAAAATCATTACATTTGGTAAAATACTTGGCGTTTTTAATCATTGATATGAACAAGTTCTCAAAATAACAAGCAAGCAAATATAAAGCTTTTTTTTAATATTTAAGAAAGAATTAATATCTCAAACATGATATATGAAATTCTAAGTAAATTAAGGTACACATTTTCGTAACAATCAAAAAACGTATTGGATTATGCATCAAAAAGTTTTATCTCCAACTGGGCAGTGATGCAAAAAAAATCTACATCTAAATCTAAAATCACAAAACATAACAATCACAAAGATCTAAAAATAAGCTTCGTTCACGAAACAAAATGCCTGGTAAAAGTTCCGTACTGTCAGGTGACAATATATTTGTAGTGAAAAAAATTAACAGTAAGAAACATAATTCCAGTAAAACCCAAAATATACAGTATTCAAACCATTCATTTGGTAGTTTTTCAGTTCATATTGTAACAGTTTAACGGAAATTCCAGTTTTTAATATAATAGCTCTTACTACCACACATTTAATAACAAACTCAAAACAGAAACGTATTTTTAACCAAATATATGATTTATATTCCTTGCCGAAAGGTATGATGATAAATTTACCAAATAATACCACATTCATAATTTTAATGTAAATTTCACCAAAATCACCACCAAAGCACTTTGGTAAAAATTACAAAGATTTTTGGAGTTCCCATAAAGCCAGGAGCGTAGTAAAATTACATTTTTTACTCAGTGTTGCCACTGTGGAAATATATTTAATTTATTGCAAATACCAAGAAATATAAATCCACGAGAATTGAAAAAAAAGACGAATATGAGAGATTAGGTAAATTGCTACTTTTTCAATACGGATTTTTAAATGTTTTTGTCTTGTTTTTTTTAAAACTAATTGTGTTCTGAAAGCATCAAAACTAAAAAAATCAAAAAAAAGCTAAATTTTAACAAAGTGATTTCAGAAAAAAAATTAGAGAAGCAACAGAGTTCTTAAAATTTTGCTTTTGAATTGTAAATATTTATTTTATTTGTTTACTTTATTTATTTAGTACAGCTGTGCTCTGTATGTCCCTGAAGTACATAAGTACAATAAGTACAATAATAAAGTACATGTGTTCTGTATGTTTTCCCGCTAGTTCTGCCGATAATTTTTGATTAATTCATTTTTACTTTAATAAAATTGTTTGAATCATTAATTAAACCGTGAAAAAATAATTGAATGAATATAGTTTCAAACAATTATCGCTTCAAATGGTTATCATTTTAAATAATATAGTTTTACATTCGGTTTTTTCATAGTAGCATTTACTATAACATAATTGCAGCAAAAACTATTTTTAGAAAGATATATATCGGAAAAGAAAAGAGTTCAAAACGGTTTTTTTCTGTTAATTTTAAGAAATTAACAGAAAAAAAATCAAATCAGCAAAATTTTTTAGATTAACTTTATTTAGAAACTTAATATTACTATTTCATAGTTTCATTAAATGAAGTTCGAAAAATATTTTGCTGATTTATAGTTTTCATTAAAATACATCTATTTTTGGAAAAATGTTTTAAATTACTTTCCGATGATTCAAACCATCGAATAAAAAATAAAAAAGTGTTTTCATTAATGGAGGAAAAACAGTTTCTCAGTAACTGGAATTGTAAAAAATTTCGTGGAACAATTTAAAAGGATTTCAAGGAATAAATTCTTATAACGATTACTTTTTTCGCACAATTAACCTTATTTTGCACATTTTTGCCTTACATTTGAAGTCCCCATAGTAAAATGAAAGGAAAAATTCATAATATTCATTTCATTCTTATATTTATTTTATTTCATGGAAACAATTTTGAGAAAGTATTCTAAAAGGAAATATATATATATATATATANATATAAGTTATTTGTCATTTAATCTGCATTAACAGAAGTCCCACTGTTGTTACTCTAAGTTGAATTACGCGTATAACTGAGACATTGCAAAATGTATTTTATTTTCAATGTAAATAAAGAGTTTTAAGTTGATAGTATTTAGTATTTTTATATTCCCAATAACCATGAAGTCAAAATTATTTGACGGCACGTCTGTGATTTCATTAAACAATTTTTTAGAAAAAATGGCACGTTGGTGTATAAAGGTTCGCCACCCCTGTCGTAGGGCATCCTTTTGAAAATGTTTTACTACAACTCGAGAAAGTATATGAAAAACTATATTTAATAACAGCGCATGCAAACAATGTAAAAATCGTTACAATATTTAGTGCCTTATTGAAACTTTTCGAAATAGTTAAAAAAAAATACACATACATATGTGTCTTAAATTCAAATTGATCGATATGTTTTAACAAAATTATGCATTTCTGTTTTTTTTCCTTTATCGTTAGATTTTTTTAAAAATAGAACTTATTTTGATATATGTAGGTATGAATAACAAATTCTACAAATAATTTAGCTTCACAAAATTAGATAAGAGAATATGACAAAAATTATTGATTATTTACATATTTAAAAGTTTATTTTCTTAATTTTTTTTTAATTTAATTAAAACAAAATACAATTTTGAGATTTGATTTATGCAACAAATCAAAACGCTACTACTTAAAAAAGATCTAACAATGAATTACTGAATAATATAATAATCATGTATTGAATTTATCTTAGCGCTACCAATAAACTTATTAGTTTTGCATGGGGTATAAAAAAAAATTTTTTTACTGCTCAAGAAATTTATTTTTCTTGAGTGGTAAAAAAATTTTTTTTCATATATATTAGTATTATATTTATATTATTACTATATTGTTATTATTATGTTTTTTATACATATTATTTATAGAGAAAGTCAAAAATAAAAAATTCGTGGCGTAAATAAGGAGTTTTCAACAAATTACAGTCAAAATTTGAATAGAAATCACTTTACAAACTTAAATTTTTCATGCTGAAAAAATAAACTCTAAAATTTTTATTAATACCGAATAATTGTGAGACTCTGCTGTGAATGACTCTGCTGCAAATGAATCTTTGGTGATGAATTTGAATTCTTTTTTTTTTAATTTCTGATTATCGTCAAGTTAACAAACACAAAGAATTGCATTGAAGCAAATATGCATTTGAGAAATTTCAAAATCTTAAAAATATGAAAATTATAACATTTCTTCTTAAATAGTTTATATTCCGTGATGTTCTTAAAAACATGTGTTTATATTTTATGCAAACAAATGGTGATAAAAATTTATTAGAGTTTAGAATCATAAAATGTTTCTTTGCTGTTTTTAATGTGCATTCAATGTGTTAGTAAAGTATAGCTAAGAGCATCAAAACATGATTTAAATGGCTTTTTTACGACTTTTACGAACGTGATATTTGCATTTTTATCTTTTTGTTCACTTAAAGTAAATAAACTGTTTCGAAAATTGCACTTTCGATTAAAAATGAAAATAACTGAAAATAAACTTTGTTAAATATACTTAAGAGACTTAACTACTTATTTCAAAAATAGATTAAGAACTCATTTATAATTTAAATTTTTTTTTACATAAAAACTTTTATTATGTATGTGTATAAAAAGACATTTGTGAAGTGAGAAATTATTTTTACTATAGTTTCCTTTGCTTTGACTTTATTTTTGTATAATTCACAAGTTTTAGATACTTTAATAATAATCTGATTAGAAAAGCATTTTTGCACATTTTTATTCAAAAAACATTATTAAAAACATTTAAAATTTATTTTACTAGTTTTGCGAAATAAATTTATGTTTTTCCAAAAATTTGATAAAGTTTCGTTAACATATTGCTTCCATATAATCTTTTTTCAGCTACAAAAATTGTTCATTTATATTCATGGAAATTTTTTGTTTCCGTTACATTGTAATAAAATCCCAATTTGTGAATTATGCATCAAAATTTAAAAAAGAAATTACATTTGGTGGCATTATTTCCATTTTCAATCGTATTTGTCCCCATTTTGCAATTGTCAGACTTCATAAAAGGTGGCAAATAAGGGAAATATTAAATAAAATAATTCAGCGGATAAGAAATATTCGAAAGATAAGCAGAGCAAAAGTATGAAAACAAGTAATAATATGAAATGTATTGTAAAAAAGAACGATTACTGGATGTTTATAATATGCCATCATTCATGATGGCAAAAGCTTTTTCATTTTCTTGACTCTTTTCAAACGTGTTTTGATTAAATCTACTTTTTTTTCTTAAAAGTAATTCCTATTTCATTTTATTGCTGTTATTTAGCAGAATATATATATATATATATATATATATATATATATA
>NC_092204.1:67761040-67768946 GCF_043381705.1 Parasteatoda tepidariorum | reverse complement strand
GATTGTTTCTGCTTTCCTAAAAATATATACATACACTATTATTAATATTATTAAACAAATTACAGCCATTGGACTATTAGGTCATTAGGCTTCTAGCTCTCCAATACTTCTTAACAATACAGACAATTTCAATTTTTCAGACAATTTTAAAACTAAGTTCAGCAGCGCAACAGCCCATAGAGGGCTAATGCCTACTGTGCCCATCTCAGTTTTCTTGACCTTGGGCTCTGGGGTGCAGGAGCAGATGTGCCGGTTAGGTGGTCAGACTAACGCGAAACCCCCAGTGTTTAGTTCCTTAGCATGCTTGGTACTCATCTATCAACCCACTGAAGGGATGAAAGGCTGGTTAAAGCGCATCACCAGGCTTAAAACTGCAGAAGAACCCATGCACGGTAAAGTCGTCACACGGATCTAGGGGCACTTCCATATTATGTTTAGAGGCACACTAAGAAATAGTTCATAATAGAGAAGCGTCCTTAGCTGCGCACAAAGAAATTTCGGAGCATGAATTCCTTTGCAATTTTAATCTTCATGACGTATTTTAACACCACTAGAATTTTGTCGCAACATTTTCGTGGCTTCCTACTGCTACATATACCGTTTTTAATCTTATACATTTCGACCAGAAATAGTTTAAAAAAATATATTTATACTAAAGTTGTAGCTCAGAAAGAGAATTTAAGATCTGTTAAAAATTTCTCATTCAACAGAAAACATAAAAAATTTCCCCGGTGTAATTTACAGAAACATGTTTTTAATCGTAGACAATTTAAGTACAGACTTTTTCAACAGTGCTTATTAACTGGATGGTTGAAATTCCTCACATACAATACACATTTACTTATAGAATTCCTTTTTCACATGTGTGAACTGAATAATATCAAATATTGACAATTGCTTTATAACAATATTTTTTTTTAATTTCGTAATTACGATATAATCACATTTCTTTAACAATAAATTAATTTAATTAGATTTGTTCCGCATTGCCCAAATAGAAAGATCTGTTACTAGGAATCCCAAAGGAGTAAAAATTACTAAAGGTTGTCATGGTAAGGAATTCCTTTTAAGAATAAATTGGTTGGATACATTCTGAAAACTCTAATGCATTTTGCTGAGACAGAAAATTCTAATTTTCAAATATTTTGAAAATCTTCTTTACGTTTATTTTACTAAATCTTAGTATCGTATTCATCAGATTTATTTATTCCACTCTGTGTCAAAATGTTAATAAATTGTAGTAATATTTCCTTTTTAAGAAATTTCATGTCAAAATGTGTTTAAGAAAGCCGAGGTTAACCAAGGATTTTACTAATTCTGTTTTATGCTATAACTGCAGTAATAACTTCCAATAAATAAACCTATGGAATATTATTTATTTTTTCTGTCACTTTGATTTACTCGAAATTATCGATTTTCCACAATCGAAACTTAATGATGTATTTTATACTTCATATTTATGTCATGAATTTATATAACAAATGTATAAATTTTGCACGAATTCTAGAAAAATTATCGCACTGTATGATAATGGCATCTCTAGTAAAAGAAAGAAGGAAAATATATAGCATATTTCTGGTTTAAAAAAAACGAAATAAGCGATATTTAAACTTTTTATTTGGTAATTTTGCCATTTATATGGTAACATTTTACTGGAAATTCTAATTTTCAAAACTATAGTTCTTATTACTATACATAAAAATTACAAAACTGAAAATTAAATTTAACCGAATAAATTGTTTTTATGCCAATATCTTGTGTGCCATGATAAAATTACTTAACTTTACCACAGTTATCAAATTTTATCACATAAAAACCAAATTTCATAACATATATAGATTTTGTAACATGGAAAAGTCTCAAAGTTTGCGCACACACTAATAATATCAAGACGTAATTTTACTTTTTTCACGAAGATTGTTTCTGCTTTCCTAAAAAGAATACAGAAGGGCGTAGCTTTGTAACTTGACTAACTAAACTTAATAAAACTTTTGTGAACTAAATAACTAATTGTATCTATTTTATTTTAAAAAAATCACATAGTATGACTTGACATTAGGGCAGCGGAGAAAGAAAATCTGATACACTACCTCACTATATGGGTTAATAACATTTTTTTTCTTGGAAAAAAGAAAAGAAAAGAAACAATAATTTTGGTTAATAAAACCAAAAATACTATATTTAAACCATTCATAAAACCATTATTATTCCCTTACATGGTAACAGTCTACCGGAAATTGTGGGTTTAAAAATTATTGATCTCATCACACATTTTACAAAAAAATACAATGTTTTAATGCGATGCTCTGCGGTTTTATGATTAAATTACCAAATTTTACCACATTTATCAAATTTTATCACATATTATAAAATCATATTACATAGTTCATTTTACCAAAATCATTACCAAAGTGCTTTCATAAAAATAAACGAAAGTTTTGGAGTTCCCATATCGTTAGAAACACGTTAGATGTTACCATATTCTAGTAGTTTTGACCATACTTTTTTCTCAGTATTCAGTTTTGGATTCATTTTATTTCTTTTGTGATCTTTAATCATAACAACCCAAGATCTTTTTTGCGAAATGACCCACACAGTTTTGAAAAATTGTTGGTTCCTTTAATTCAGTGCAACATTTCGTAAATAATTTACTTTAAACTAGATCTCAACCAATCCTAATAAATTCATTATTTTTTCAATATCATCCACTAATAGTTTCACACATATTTCACTCTAAAAGGTCCTTTACACCTCTATATATAACGTTTACAGTTACGATTGCCTTGAAATAATAATTTAATTGTCTATAATATACCATATTAAGAGATAATGAAGATTAAGTATTTCTCTTGATACGTAAATGTTTATCTCTTTTCTTAAAATGGTTGCAGCGTAGGTTCTTGTCTGCAGATCTTCCTTTTTGTCCTTTCATATATTTTGATCAATAAAAAAAATTTCTTTTTTTCTCAATATATCTCAATTTATCAGTACTTCAACCATAAAATCAGCACCATAATATCTCGATCAATAATATTCAGTACATCAGTACTTAAAATATCAGTATTTTGAACCATAAACAATTTGAAGTAATTATGATGCCTCTTTAATTAAGAGCTAAATTGAAAAATGTTTCCATTTTAAATTATTCATAACAGCTTGTAATCAATTGTTTTTTTTTAAAAAAAAAAGATAAATTTCAACAATAATATGTCACCGTATTAATTTTGCATCAATTCTGCAGGATAAAATACTTTTCTTGGCACTATATTAAGTTTGCTACAAATCTGAATGAATGGTTCTACTTCACCATATTCGGTTTTCAGCAAATCTGATGATAATACCGAATAAAATATTTCTATGAGCCCGATAAAATATTTCCACTTGGCATCATATTCAGTTTGCAGCAAATCTACAACAATATGGTTCCAAATGGCATAATATTCTGCTTTCAGCCGATCTGCTCTATAAAATATTTCTACTTGGCACCATATTTCAAATCTACATGATTATATGGTTCTGTATGACATAATGTTCTGTTTTCAGCAAATCCGCTTGATAAAATATTTCTACTTAGCACCATATTCAGTTTGCAGAAAATCTGCATAATAATATGGTTCGTTTCGGCTTCATAATCAGCATGCATGAAATCAGTACGACAATATAGTTTAATCTGGTGTTGTAATGCAATTCTGCTTAGCCCAATATTCAGTTCTAATCTATACGATAGTGTGGTTAGACTTCACACCATACGTTTTCAGAAAATCTATATGATAAACATGCTTGATTTGGCACCATATTAGGCTTACCGCAAATTTACACGATATTATGCTTCAACTCTGTCTAAAATTTTGAACAGTGTATATGCCATTATAAAAATCTTTGAAAATTATTCTTGAAACTAACTATTAGAATTAAAATAACACTTTTATCTCCAAAATGCCATTTAAAAGGCACAATAACTAGCGACGCATCTTAATTAACCAATAAGAGTGTTTGATGTTGCAAAGTTACAACAATTATGTGTCTGAAATTACTATTTCCTTTCAATGAAAATCATCAAATTTGACTTAAAGGATGCATTCATTAAAAGACAAATTTAGCAGAGTTCCGAAAGGAATTGTAACTCACGGTTGTCATGCAAATGAATTCTTTTCAAACTGCAGAGTCGGTTTCAAATTTCAATGGATTCTCCAAGTTCAGAGAGGGTAAAAGTTTTACCGGAAATATTTCCGAACCGGATGATAGCGGAAGGATATATCTATCTCATCCGTGATCTATTAAAATGTTTTAAGGAAGGAAGTGAAATACATTTAAATTTGAAATTCTCCCATGACATTTTTATAATTATCTCCATTACCTCGATTCTTTGATATGTTATCAGTGAAAAAGAACATATTTTAAAAGAACATTAATTTAAAATTTTATTTATATTTAAAAATCTCATGGCAATTTTAGTAACTATTCTTGAAATTTACCTAACTAGAACTCCTATAATCTATTTTATAATATTTTTATAATTTTAACATTTTAACTTACTGTTTTCTTTTTTAAATTCGATTGTACAAAATTGTTTTATTTTAACTTTGAGATGAGAAGTAAAATTATTCATAGTTTTTATGTAAAACTTTTTAATTGTTTATTATTTAACGAATTATATAAGTAAAATATTATTTATGACTGTTTCTTTTTCTAATTTTGAAATTTAAGGAAAAGGATTTTTAAATACATTTAACTAGTTCCTTTTTTTATCATTTATCTAGTTTGATTTAGCATTTTCGAGAATTTCATTATTTAAAAAAATTTCTGTACATGAATTTATTCAAATAATAATAATTATTATGAGTGGAAAAATTAAAAATATTTTCGGCAATAATTTGACATTACTAACATTTATACATTTGTTTTAAAGTTTGTTTCTAAACTTGATGAAAGTAGAAATAAAAGGGTGTAAAAAATAATTAAAATGATATATATCCAAAAAAAATTTATAAAATAATTGTGCATTTCTATAGATATAGATTTTTAAGTCTTCATTAAACGACTCATTATTTCATTATCAACTTATCTTGAATCTTTTAAACAGAAAAATACATCTAGTAGTTTAAATTGAATTAAAATTCATGAATTTTGATAAGTATAATAAATAACTAAGCCAACTCAAAAATGTTTGAAATTATCTACAATTAGATTCCACAATTGTCTGAAAATTGTAAATTCTGTTTTCCTTTAGTCCATATGATTGTACTAAATGTTTTAAGATTTCAGAATTCTCAGATAATTTTTAATTTATGAATTATTTATCTGATTATTGAGTAATTGATCATTTAATTATTTGATTATTAATTATTTGGTTATTTTATTGGTAACTATTTGATTTTTTATAATGCTTATAATCTTTCTTTGCCGCATTCCTTAATATTTTTTTAAAGTATTAATCTTTAAAAATAATTTTAAAAGAATATTTTTTGTTCATTTTAAGACAGCCTTATGTAAATTTTTTCTTCTACTAAGAAAAATTTTATTTTAAAAATTTAAATATATTTTTGGAGGTAAATATATAATTTCTAACATCATATATTTTTAGATCTTGCCCTCATAAAAGAAGTATGGTAAAAACTACAAGAAAATGCTAATTTGTTTCTGGATCTATGGGAACACCAAAACACTCAGTTATTTGTACCGAAGCATTTTCTTAATGACTTTGGTGAAATACACATTCTAATATATTTTTATAATATGTTATAAAATTTTATACTTTTATCATGATACTTTAGATTTAGAGCATGGCATGAAAACGTTATATTTTTTGAGAAATGTGTGGTAGTAAAGACGATAATTGTAAAAACCATAATTTACGGTAAGCTGTTACCACATGAGAGGAAAAATTACTAAATAACTGGTTTAGAAACCGTAACTTTTTTTTTATTAGCCAGAATTATGTTGTTTTTCTTTTTACCAGAAACGTTATTACCATACAGATTTTTTTTTTTAAGTGTGCTAATGTCAAATCACACTATGTGATTTTAAAATAAAATTCTTCTATATTCTTCTCCAAAAAAAATAAAGAATCTTCTTGAAGGAAGTAAAATTTCATTTCCATAAAATTAGCGTACACACTCAAGTTCAACTTTTCCATGGCACGCAAACTCTTTCACTTGAATCTCACTTTCTATTCGTTAGCAGCATATAAGTACAAATTTTTACACACAGATTAAAGAAACAAAACTTCATTTGTATAAAACTAACATGTATTCATTATTAAATTAACGTGTTATTCATTTAAGTAAGAAGTCTATAAATGTATAAAAAAAGAAAGTTGAGAAAAGAAGATTAGTTTATAAAATGAACGACTCTTACACAAAGCACGTCTGAAAATTTTCTCGTTATGTCGTTTCTAGGTGCATAATATAATGACGACCATTAACTTAATTTTGTATTTTGTTTGAAGGTAAAGTATTCATCATATTCTTGATTTCGATCCAAATATTTTAATGACATTCAAATTGTGCTGTGGGTTTCAAATGGAATTAAAATTTTATGTACAAGAATGCATTCAAACTAACTAATATTCATATTTTACGCATTAAATCTTCCTTGAAATATCCTTTTATTATGTAAATAATTTAAATAATAATTAAAAACAAATATTATAGTTTTAATATTAAGTTAGAAAATTTTATATTAAGTCGGTCATAATTTAATATATCTAATTTAGTGGGATATTTCTTTTGTCAAAATTTGGACAAGCTTTTAAGCTGAAAAATATAATGCAAGTTTTATTATTCTCTTGTTATATAAAATATTAAAATATTTTTAAATATTCTATGCAACTTCAACTAGTTTCAGTTATTGAAGCAAGAGCCAGTCTGTGCAGCATTAACCGCTTAAAATATTTTTTAACACAGTACATTTTTTTATATATTCTAAAATAAATCAAATCTCTAATCAAAATATTCATATCGAATGAAGGAAAAACAAAGGAAAATTACAGACATATGAAAAAAGGGGTAAAAAGAAAAATAATAATAAAAATAGCAAAAAACTGGGGGGATAATAAAAAATCCAAAAAAAGGATGAAATTTCTTTAAAAGATCCGGGAAAATGAAGGATATAATCTTTTCATCAGCCCACACGATTATATCCACAAAAAGGAGTGCTTTCTAATATTGTATCAATATAGCCAAGGCAAAATATATCAATACAATAGTGTGAAGAGCACTCAAAAAAGTTTTACAAAAATTACAACAAATAAAAAATATAAAACAGAAAAGAGAAAGAGGCATGAATTGTCTGTCTTGCACATAATTTTAGCCACGGATTTGCCCGAAATGGATTTGCACATGGAAAAATTGTATAAATTAACAAAGAAATGTATTAGTAAATAATTTTACCCACGGATTTGCCCTAAATGGATTTGCGCATGCAAAAATTTTACAAATTAACAAAGAAAATTTTTAGCAAATATATCTACAATAATATACGATTAACTCAATGATTTTAGAAAGATTTTTATTACTTTAGTAGGGTATCCATTGTTTTTCATCAAATTTTGAAAGAGTTTATCGATTTGTTTTTTGGATAAATAAATATTACTACATATTCTTTTAATTCTGCTCATTTCATTAAAAGTGGTATTTAAATAGATGCTCCTAGAAACATTAGAATTCCAAGTAATTAGTTTATTTATATTGAAATTAAAATCATTTCTTTTATAGTATAAATCAACAAAGCAGATATTTTCTAATACCCAAATCCAAAACAGCTTTTATAATACCCAAATCCAAAAAACTGGAAATAATATTATCATCGTGATTATGAAGCAAGATTAATTCCTCGGGGTAAATATCATTTAATAAAATAGTATAATCTTGAAAATTAGAGATAATTAAGTCATCAATATAGCTAA
>NC_092204.1:67610317-67760989 GCF_043381705.1 Parasteatoda tepidariorum | reverse complement strand
TAGCTATATATATATATATATATATAATCATTCTGGTCGTCCCGACCCCATCTCATTCGATGTCCATAATTGCAAAAGTATTGTGGCTGCAGGATTTTGTTCACTAAGTAATCTTTTTATTATATCCCATTAATGTTCTGTTAGATTCATATCGACAGATCTAGGTGACCAAGCAATTCGCTTGAATTCACCAGAATCTCCAAATAAAAATAAACTGAAGTTTTTTCTACAGAATTGAATTTATTCTACAATCAACTGTGAATTTTCTGTGGAGCAATCTTAATTGTAATATTACTTCAGTTTTTTTGCTGCTATTGTGAAGTAATTTCTCCCTACTTTATTTCAAAAAAGAATTTTTGCTATTGTCGACAAAATTTAGGTATTTAAATATTTCTGTAATTTAGTAATTTTGTTACTTATTTTATTTTAACTAATTTATTATTTATTTGTTCATTTTTAACTTAAAATGTTGTCTTTGCACACAGTTAAGGAGAAAACAATATATATAGTAAAATGTAAGTATAATAATTATTTTTTTATTCCACTTCATACTGAACTAGAACCATTTCTGAACAAAAATTATACTTATGATTTTGTCTAACCAAAATAAATTTTTAGTTTGGATTTTAAACAAATTTCTATCTAACGAATTTACACTATTGAATTTGAAAATAAATATTTAATCCCAGATCTGTTAGCTTCAAACCTCTCGATCAAAAATTTATTAATTTCAATTGAAATTTATCTTATATTAAATTGTATTAAACTATATTGTATGGTATATTGTTATAAATTATCTGAATTTAATTTATACAATATAATTTATAACAATATTTATAATAATTTCTATTGCCTAAAAATTAAACTTTCTAAGTCTAACAAATAACTTTGTTTGAAGCTTCTTTCTGAAATTCGTTCTAAAAACTTAAAAAACAAGAGCAAATCCAAAACTGAGTGGAAAACACAAAAGACACAAATCTACATTATTACAAATTTCTCGTAAAAATGATTCAATAAAATTTGATGGCCCTGATTATTAAAACAGATGCAAAGTTTTAAAAAAATTAAACAAGAAGTCTGATGGCACCACTAAATAATCTAATAGCTCTGCATTCTTCATGTAAAGTTTTTTGGGTTGGTACTACTACAAAGTTAATGTAGTTTACAAACTATAATAATTTTGCAGTGTTTCGACGCCAAAAATTCTTTAGTGAATATGGCTAAATCACAAGTATTCAAACTGCAGTTTCTTTATAAATTTTTAGCATTTCATTTTTAGCTGGGGTTCTTCAAACCAGTCATGAACTGGTGACATTAGCCATTTGTTAAGTTCGATGGTTGTTTGGGTACAGGCAGTCCATGAATGACTGCAAGTGGCCTCTCAGTAGCTAAACATAACAACTTCCAGTAAATGATCGGTGCAATCGGACCACGGAACTCAGTCCATGCCATGAAAAAGTATGGAACCATATCTCCACACTATAATGGAGTTACCACCAGACTGTACAGTGTCTTGTTGACAACTTAGGCCATGGCTTCGTGAGGTCTGCTCCACACTCGAAATCTCCCATCAGCTCTGACCAGCTGAAATCGTGACTCATCTGCCTAAACTGCATTTTGCCAGTCGTCTAAGGCTCAACAGTAATATAGTCCTGAGCCCAAGAGGGGCAGTGCAAAATGATGCCGTGTTGTTAATAACGCCATTCGAGTCGGTTTTCTGCCGTCATATACCATTACAGCAAAATTTTGCCGCATTGTTCTAACGGACACGTCCATTTCATGACCCGTATAGTTAAGGCTAAAGTTTTTGGTAAAATGTTTTGATGTGCTTGCGGTTATTTCACGCAATGTTACTTGTCGGTTGATACGTACGCGTTGGCGTTCTCCGTCATATAGTACAGGTGGTCAGCCTCAACGTAGTCCATGGTGGGAAATTATACCTGAATTTAGGTATTCTCTTCTCCCTCTTGACACTGTATAAATTTAGGAATACTGAATTCCATTTCAATTTCTAAAATGAGGTGTCCCATGCGTCTAGCTCCAGCTACCATTCAACGTTCGAGGACTGTTAATTGCTCATCTTACGTCAGAAATATTCTTAGATGAATACCTTGAACACAAATAAAAGTGCTGCCAGAGCACTACCCATATATACATTTTGTACGCGATATTACTGCTATATATAATCTTTTTTTGAGTTTAAGATCGATAAACTTATGTCAACCTACGATACCCATTTGTTAGCAGTATGCTCTGATTTTCACTAAAATTATGTGTCTGTCATTGTTCTGAAAGTAAGTCACTAGTTGTAAAATAGCCTTTCTTTTTTATAGGCGATAATTCATCAAATTACTAGAAAAAGTGCCACTGATAGGGTAAGCATTATCTGTTTTTTACAGCTTAGGACAATTTAAAATATATCAGTGAGAGTGTGCTAATCTAACAATATGAGAATTCCAAAATTGCTTTGAAGAACGGAAATCCGTATAAAACCTATACAAGATAACGTCCTGGATGAATCTCCAAGAAGACTCAAAAAATTAAATTCAATAAGAGTCAAGAAACTAGTCCACAATTCTTCCCCTACTGATCACTGGTCACTAAAATGGTACCTGTATCTGTTTAGTATAAATTTTGAAAGTGAAATACGAAGTAAAATAAGAATTGAAAGTAAATTATGTAAGATAGTGAACAATTCTGTTATCCCACGATTTTAGAAAATGAAAAAACATGAAAGTTAATATTAATAGAAAATTTAAAAAAAAACACTAGTAACAGTGTTTTAAGAAACATTTGTAACAGTATTTTCTAATCAAAAACTTAAACCCAAAAAAAGTTATTAACTATTTTCTAATTTTAATTTAAAAACTTGCTTAGTTCTCATTTGCTAATTTTCCCTCAAATAGTTTAGATTTTAAAAAATACCGAAACATTACAATGCTTATACTTTTACTTGCATTTGACTAGATACTTTTAATTTATTTTTACCTACATCGTCTTAATACTTACTTTAATCTTTATACTTTAAAAAAAATCTCTTGAAATGCTAAAAATAAAAACTTGAGTTTTTTCAACTTTGAATTTATTCATTTAGTGACTTTAGTGACCTTTTGCTTACTTTATTATGACTTTTAAACAAACTCCTTGAAGCAAATGTAATAAGAAAATCTTTTTTTTTAAATTATTTAATCATAACGAAAATAATTAGCTTAATTTATTTACTAAATATGTCCTCCATAATATATTTTTATTAAACTTTGAGACATTTTAGCTACTTAAAAACTACTAAATATTCTAAAACAAATTTCGGGAAACGTGGTTCGATTTTCTATTTTGTAAAAAAATTAGTCTTATTTAAAAGACTCTTCAAACTAAATAGAATTTTTAATTCTATAATACAAGAAAATATTTTTAAAAACAAATTGAATGTACAAAAATGTGTAATTTGTTACCTGCAAAGGGAACACTGCTTTCATCATGTCATTAAAAGCTTCTTTTTTGGACAAAAACATTTTATAAGTGCTCTTTTTAATTTATTTTTACTCTGGCATCTTACAAAAAACTTTTTAAAAAATGAATAAATCACCACAGCTTAATGAAATTACTTTTTTCGAGGAATTTATTTGGATAAAAGCTTTAACATCAAGCTGTTCAAATTAAAAAAAAGGAATAAACAGAAAATCAGGTTTATTAAAGATTTTTTTTTTGTCCCGAAGATGTTGCATCTAAGTTGAAATTTGAACATTAAAAAAAGAAGTACTCTTAAAGAAATGCATTTTCTTTAAATATTTTTGGTAAAGATAGAAAAATAATGTGAGAATTCCAATTTTACTTAGATGACAGAAAATGAAATATGTGATATCTGATCGATGAACCTGGTCTAAATACTTTAACCTTTGGAGAAGAGATGTAATCATTTCAAACCCTGATGAGTATTTTAACTTTCTTTTTTCAATTGGGTACTTGCATTTCAAGAAGATCACATATACCTGTAACTTCAGCTGCAGATGATCGTTTATAAGCAAACTGACATGTTAAAGTCAAGCTAAATTACTCCACATAAGTTAGAATATTAATTAACGTGAAATTATTTTAATGCACCGCCGTAACTCACCGAATTTGTTAAAATATAATTTTCTCTCCTCTAGGTCTTTTACTTACTTACATTTATCATTAGTTTTGTGTATTTTATTGTAATCGTGATATATATTTATTTTGTGCACCTGGCACCTTCGATGCATAACTAGTTCGTTCATGTTCTACAAGGCTTCGTGCCTGTTTTTGTGTTAAGTAAGAAATATATAGTGAAATAATTGAAATATTTGTGAAAAAAATCTTAGTGAAGGAATATAGAATGTGTCACTTAAGAGAATTGATATTTGATGGGCTTGAATTGAATAACTCGAAATAAAGTCGTAAGAATAGTTACTAACGTATACAAATGACCCGTTTCAACAACCAATCGGGATCGAGGTACACGCTGTACGTAAACTTGCTTTAAGGATATGTACGTTATTTATTGTAAAGAATTTCTAATTAAAAATTAATTTCTTTTTCAAAATTATATTTTCGTAGTAAGTTTCGTACAGTCTATATATTTATTATTTATTGCTTAAATTTACTTTAAAAACTAAACACTAACCTGTAAAACGAAGTATTTATGTTATGTGATGTCCCAAGAAAAAAAAATACATAAATTTTTTTCAGAAGTACGAGCACAAGAAGTATATTATGTGTGATGTGGAGATAAAATAGTTTTATCATTAGAGCACAAAGATGGGGTCGATTTATTTTAATTTTATATTTTTAATATTTTCATTAAAGAAAAGAAATGCTAAAGTTAGTTTCTAGCAATTCACCTGCTAAAGCTTTGCACTTTTATAATTTACTTGCCGAATACCCTTACCTCAAACGGGGTAAAAAAAATTTTAAATCAGTACTGAGAAACACTAAGAATTCATGCGCACAACTGAAAGATCCATGAAAACACATATTTAATAAAGCTGAAATCATTCCAATTTTTCTTATTTATAATCAATAGCCCATTCCAATAGATTTACATTATTATATTGAACAAAACAGGTTTTTAGTAGTTCATCCCTTCAAAATAAAGAGTAACTGCTTCAGTATGATATTCTAGGATCGAGGCCAACTCATGCTAGTAAAATTTTCCACAATCAAGTGTTTTTCTTCAGTACTTATACCTTTCAAGGGGTCATAAGAAACCTCTTTCTACTGTATTTATATTAAAACTGCCCTATATTAAGGCAGTTTCAACATTATTACATTGAACATAAATTATGAAATTCAGTACCTAATAAATCTGCACCAATTACCATTATTCCAGTAGTGCCTATTACCAAAATTAAATAAGAATCATTGGCGTTAATAATAGTATGGTGATTTTTTACGTTTCTCCTAAAGAAATTTTAGTTATCCATTAATTTTGGGTTTTAGTACATAGGTTCCTTTTTCATTTCAATTAGTACCTATTACAAAATTTAATTGAGCATCAATGGCATTAAAAATGGTATAGTGATTTTTTAATTTTCTTCTAAACGAAGCATAAATTTTCCAGCCAGTCTGCTTTTCAGTACATAGCTTTTATTTATTGTTTCAATTAGTTATAATTAACAAAATTATTACTGATCATTGACATCAACTGTTTGGCCATTTTCTACGCTTCTCTTAAGGGAATTAGTATAATTTCTTTCTTAATTTTCCTTTTCGTGCATAGTTAAATACGTCAAATAGTAAATGTTACCAAAATAAATAACAATATAGTACTGCAATTTTTTATGGTTCTCCTATACAAATAAGTACTTTTACTATTTTCACTTTATTTTTCAGTACATATTTTTTCTTCAATTAGAATCTGATACCAAATTAATAAACCATCTTTGGTGTCAATAATATGTAGTCTGGCGATTTTTTGCACCTTTCATTAAAATAACTTTATTACCACATGTTCATTAATTTTGTTTTTCAGTACATAACTTATTTTTTTATTTCAAATACCATTGATTTTAAATTATTTAGTTATGACACCTTTTCAAAGCATTAATAGAAACAAAATAATCACGTTATTTCAAATATTTGAAAGAATGCTAATTTGATAACGTTGTCCTCATGAGCTACCACGTCCACATTGATAACTGACTAAACTTGACAAAATGAATAAAAAAGAATTCTACTCTAAAGAACAAGCATTAGCCTTTTTTAATGAGAGCTATATGTTAGAAAATATCACTGATGTATTCTTTAAAATATTTTAAAAGACGGAATTGCCTGCAGTTTAATTTTTATTTAAGGCGAATTCTAAACCAATAAAAAGTTTCATTTTTCTAATGTCAATCCCGAACGATATAATTGGGTACTTGCAAGCAATGTCACGCGTGAGTAAACATGGCATAAGTTTACTCTACGATTCAGCAATAATCATGTTCAGCACACTCGCCTTACATCGCTTGCTGACATCTCACTAAATCTGATCGAAATAATTGATTCCGCTGCCTGTTAAACCAACACTTATTGCTGCAACGTTAACACGTCATTTACAACCATATAACACGCACATGTGAGCGATATTCTTTCATGTCTTAAGAACCTAAATGAAATTTTTAGGATCGCTGTCTAAAACTTTCCTTTTTCTGTCTAAATTTCAGGATGTTCACACAAGCGGTTCTGGAGAGACAGATACACGAACAAATTCTTCATTTTATTAATGTAGATTTCTAAAATCTTTTTCTCAATTGCCAGAAAAATGAGCAGAAGAATCAAAATAAGTCATAAGAACTTGGTCTTTAAAAATATGTTATTGCTGTTACAATTTTCTCCCTTGAGTATTCCGTGCTAATTTAAGTATTCGTAATTGTGAGAAAATTACGCTTCTCTCTTTATAATTCATAATCATTGATATCATTATATCAATAAATAATATTTTTTGATCAATTTTCCGGTCTTTTCATTATAGATACAGTCATCCAGGAAGATTTATTTTAGAGACTCATTATTCTTAACTTGCTTAAATGTCTAATAATTTACTTCTAATTGTTTCAAAACTTGGATCTATTGCTACACTCTATCTTAGCATGCATCCAGTTTAGCTTTTCAAATTATGTGAATTGAAGCAAAAATAAAAATAATATTAAAAAACGTGCTTGCTTAAGTTATCATTCAATATAGGACAATTTAACAGTCTGTGGGATAACAAAAAGCTAAAATAATTGGATATATGTTGCTCAAATTATCTATTGGTAAAAGTAAAAATGCAATAGGCATTTTTATTCAAATTTTTAGCTCTTCAGATTCTTAATTTACAATAAAAATTTCAATGTATTAAATTTATTCTTTTAAGTTTAATTAGCAGCTGAAATTTGCAAAGCCTATTGTTTTCTATATATTGTTATCACGTCATATCAAGGCTGTTTTATAGTGACATTATCTGTAGCATTTATAGTTTGATGAAAATTTTATCTTACAAATATTTGCGTAAAACTTAATATTTTTTACACCATACAGAAGGAAATAAGAGAAATAAAATTCAAACAGAAATATAAAAAATGAAGCAGGCTTTTTAACTTACATCTAAGATAAGTGAGTACTGTTTGAGATTATGTTTAAAATTGTTTAAAGGGACTACAACACAAAATCACGAGTTTCATTATTAGAGCCATAAAGCAGATAACTTTATGATTAACTTATCTTTAATATAAGTATAGGTTTATGAGCACACACTTTAAAATTTCTAAATAAAATTACCGTGAAAAGTACTGGCACCCTGAGTGCCGATATTTTTTATCTTAAAATGTTACGGAATAAAACAAATATCTATTATATCGTAAATTTTAAACTAATATTTACTTTTGCACAACAACGAAATAAATATTACTGTAAAAATTATGTTATAAAATTGCTCGATGAAAATGGAGTTTATGGTAAAATGGATTTTACAAATACTGCAATCAGAGTTCCAATACATTTTCTTGGAATTTGTTTCATTGCAGTATTATAATAAAATATTTTTTCTAAAATAATAAAGAATTTGGGACTTTAAAGTTTATCAGTTCAAAACAACTATGCTAAATTCAGCGTCTAATATTTAACCAGCAAAATGTTTTATTTACCTAAGTGGCATGCGTAATGCCAGAAAACGGCGAGTGGATCATTAAATCTTCTAAAGCAATTAAGTAATATTTTAAGGAATATTTTAAGGTTATTGCTCCAAAATTTAGTTTAATTACCATAACTGCATTAGCAATCGCTGTAAACTAAATATTCTCCAAGCATGTACTACTAAATATCTACTAACCACGTTTCATTATTTTGAAACAGTATGTTATATTTTTATCTACAAAACTTACATGGAAAAAAATTTGTAAAATTATCGTATTGTGCATGGTGACAATTCTGGCAAAAGACCATAATTTTGGTTAATAAAAAAATATATACAGTATTTAAACCATTTCATTAGTAATTCTTCAGTTCATATAGTAATGGTTTACCGGAAATTCTAGTTTTCAAAATTATAATTCTTATTACCACGCATTCACTAAAAGGTACGCAACTGAAAATTAAATTTCGCCGAATAAATGGTTTTTATGGTATCATGAAATAGTATAATGAATGGTTTCTAATCATGAAATGATATAATGAATGGTCTCAAAGGTATCATGATAAAATTATCAAATTTCACCTCATTTTCCAAATTTTATCACATGTTATAAAATCCTATTTTATTGTTAATTGTTTTCTAAAATCCTTATGAAAGCTCTTTGGTAAACATTTCTGAGATTCCGGTGTTCTCGTAGAGCCAGAAACAACATATACCAAAAATTTATCATAATTCTAAATGAATGGTAAAGTTTGGATTAAAATTGAATGGTAAATATTGAGTTAACAATGAGTAGATTTTATTTAATTATAGTAAATTATACATAGTCTTGTTCATATAATTTAACTCAGAGTATATTGACAAAGAGAAAAATTGCTTCATTTAACTCAAATCCTTATATTATTTCTTGATGTAATTTCTAAGGTTAATAGAAGTAAAAAAAGTTGTTAAAACTTTTACAAAAACTTTAATTAGCCTTTTATTTATGAATATCTTATTTCTGTTTACTTTAAGACTTGCATACTAATTTACAGATTTAAACAGACGCAAAAAAAAAACTTATTCCTTATTCAACGCAATTTAAATTCTTATGGGAAATTAAGCTATGTCAAACATGTAAAAGAAACTTTATATAACAAGTAACTAGACGAGAGACTTATTATTTTAAATAAAAACAAACATATTAGGCAATAACATATTTTTTTAAAAAAAATGATGAAGCTGACTATATCTTTTGGTTATTTTTTACTCCTTTTTTAATAAAAAAAAACAGTAAATTAAGTTACTAACCAATTTATTAGTTAGGAAAATAAGATGCTTTATCGAATCTAATAAAATTTTAAAAAATTCTAACGGCGAATGGGAAATAACATATTTTGTCCCAATGACACAAAATTTTAAAAATTCGCAATTTCTTGCAAAATAAAATAAATATTTATTAAATGCTTGCAAATGGCTCAATTGTAGGTAAATATTAGCATTTTCCAATCAGGCTCGACACACACGCGTGACGTCACTTACAGGTATCCAAATAAATATGATTTAAATCACATGGTTAGGCGTAATCACTTCTGCTCTTCTCAAGTTGCAAGCACTCAATTGTTACAGTTTCATCGAACCATTTCTATATAATATTTAAAGTTGCAGTGAACGAACATTATAATTGATCAATAAATATTAAGCTAGTTTATTAATATTCAGCTAGAATATAACACATTATTGTATGGTGACCATTAAAGTATTGTGATTTAATATCTTTATAAGTCACATTTATCACATTGAAATTATGCACTTTCCTACTTCAAGAGAAAATCTGCTTAAAATTTAAAAGTTTGTAACTACGCAATACGACAAAATGATTTAAAGGTGACAAAGAGCGTGCATTATTAGCAATAAAGTAGCAAAACCAATTAACACAAATCACCAAAATTAGGCGAGATCGATAAAAAAAAATTTTCTATTTTGTGAATAATCCATAATATAATAAAGAGCAAAAAAAAGCAGATTAAGACAGTGATCAATAAAAAATAATAATTAATTAGTTTTTATCCCCAAATATTACTTTCTTTTCATTTTAAAAAATATTTCTTTCAAATGTGTATTAAAATTAGTTTTACCAAAGAACTTGAATCTTATAATACAATTATTCCACTTAAAATCAATTAAATGATTTACGCCTGGGGTAAAACTAGAAATGTACATTAAATGCTTGGATGATTACATTATTACTATAAATCCAATCTTATCTTCTGGAAAGGAATGAAGTAATTAGTTTATATCATATATTATCAATCCGTAAATTACTTAAGTAAGTATAGAATACCATACATTCTGCAATCGAATTGCAAAGCTAATATCTATAGATCGACAATCTTAATTTTCACGCCAATCTTATGAAACTGAGCTGTAGCACAAAAATCTTTTACACTCTTATTTTGCAATTATGGCATTAAAACGGAGCATGATGACAACCGGAAAAATGCTCATTTCTAAAAAGTTGTAAATTTTTTCCAACGATATGTATTTATTTCCTGAAAGGTAAAAAATTTAAGCTTTTAAATATGAGATATTTAAATTTAATATTGCTTTACTTAGATGCTTGACAAGAAATAAAATCTAATTTAAAAACTTTAAAAAATACCCTGGAATACAGTGGAATACCTGGAATTTTACTCCTTCGTCAATAGAATGTAAGTACTTCTTATCCATTGCCAAATGTGTACTAATTATTAAAAAAAAATTCCTTTTTCATTAGGCCATCTAAAATGAAATTTGTAGAAGAAAAATAAATTTGATTGATAAATTATTAATATACGGGATTATTTTAGTCATTAAAATGAGCATCTATATAATCTATACGTAGTTTCTACATAAGTGGCAGGTTCCCCAGACAAGTAGTTAAAAAATCTGGTAAAAAATATACTTGAGGGTGCCCCATGGCGAAATTGGCGATTTATGTTTGCCGCCATTCCTGCTTGCGCGGAGCACCGTGGTAACAGGAATGGCGGCCAAAACATAATGATATTTCATTAAAACATGGAAATTTTCAACAAAACATTGTCCAAAACTAATATAAAATTGCAATGAACCAAATATAAGCAAAATTAATAAACCCAATAAAATGCATTTTGAATCGAAACAAAAATTAATGGAGTAAGCACAGAAAGAAAAGGAAAAAAACAGCTACTTCTTCATTAAGGTTGAATATCCTCAGATTTAGATGCACAGAATTCTCTCATAGCAGGTAGATACTGTCCAAATTTATCATGAATAGAATCTGTATACCTCCATCGCCACACAAATTCGGCAAAATACGAATCGAAAATGGCGTCTGCTGTATCGGATTGACGGTGACATATACCTTTGAACATTTAAAAATAACGCTGAAGTCTAAACGAATCAGAATTACGATTGGGTTTCAACATCGCTCAGCTTGGCGATCAACCGCGATCACAACTTGGCGAGAATCAAAGGGCACCCTCAAATATAGTCTACCTAAAAAAGCGAAAGTTAATTAAATAGTTTAAGACCAGTTTTACAGCAATGTCGGAATTAAATTTTCTTTCTAAAAGTTCTTCGATTAGTCTATATTGAGAAAGAAATGACAATGAGAAAGGGTAAGACCAAGTGGATATGGATGATGAGAGGAAAGAAGTTCTAATTTCAATTCTTATAGTTTTGCTATAGCTATTAGTCATTAGTCATCAATACCTAGCGTTGTCATTCAAATAGTTAGGAGTCAAACTTTTGACCAATTTAAGATGTTTTTCTTACGTTTTTGTATTATTTCATTCAGTTGGTTGCAGTATATTTTTACTGTGATGGTTTGAGTTGGGTCAGTCTCAACGATGAGTTTTAGTTCATCATTATTTTATTTTATAACCGGCGTTAAACCTCTGACATAATTTTGAGTTAACGATTACCAATGTTCAACTCCGTAGCATTATAATTTTAAACCCAATCCAGAAGACAAGAGAACATCAAGTGTTGGAACAAACTGACCTCCGTTGAGAACTTTTTGATAAAACTAACAAGCATTTGCGTTACATGGAGTGGGAAAATTACAAAAACATCATACAGTTAGCCTGACGACAGGGGAGTCTAATACATAATCCGTCAACCACTGAGGATTCTGTCAACCACTGAGGATATACCACTGAGGTCAACTTCAGCATTGTGGCCGGTTTGAGCCAAATGCAGACTTCACATCGACAGTAGAAAAACAGTAGAAGAAACATGTTATGCTCCAGGAACTGATTATTTGAGGACATGGGAATCAATTCCCCTTGGTAATTAATCTCCATGTCCAAAAATAATTAATTCTTGTAGCACCAAACATTTCTTTTTAAAAATATTAAGAAGAAGAAACATTAAAAACTTGGATTAAAACCTAATATTTTAGAGATCCCTCTTATTTATTAACATCCATCAAAAAGTCATTGAAACCTGATAATAAGGCCATTGTTTTAGTATTCATGGATTCAAAAGTATAGAGTTCTAAAATGAGATGCATTCAGGGAACTTTCAATCTTTTAGCTATGCATTCTTTTCATTTCCATTGAAAAATTGCTATTCATTTCCCTGTACGGAGTAGTTCAATAATTTTCAATGCAAGTCGAGAATTTAAAACTCCATTCAAAATATCCGAAATTCTTCACCCTTTTGAAAATATTGCCTTTCAAAAATATCCATAATTTCGAGGATTAAAAGGAATTTGTTAAAACAAAATTATGAATGCAGATGTTTGAAAAGAAGCCATTTATATATAAGCTAAGAACTACATTTCTATTAAAAGTTTTGTTTGGATACATTTATTTTCTTTTAAAATCATTGTTTGAATTGTAATCAACCAAAGGATTAGTTTAAACAAGAACTCAAGTTATTTTGATGGAAAATGCTTTTAAATTATATTTATAATTTACCAAACTTCATATTCAAAAATCTACATTACTTGTTTTAAAGTAACAATAAAATAACATAAACTAACGGTAAACAGCTCAATTAAATAAATTATTTTGGGGAACATAACTGGATATTTACTAATAAAAGTCTCAATATTCGAATGTAGTTTACCAGTAGTAAATATAGTTTCCTACACAATTTGGTTAGAACCATATAAGGTATGAATTCAATTAAATAGCTAGGAATATATTTTAAAATTCTCTTTTTAAATTTTTAATGAGAAAATCTTATATAATAATAATAAGCTTCATCACAATATACCATATATTAGTAAATAATTAATAAATTAGTTAAGAAAATTTCTTTTATTTTTCATCTATCTTATTTTTTGCTTTTAAAGCTTTCAATACTCAAATATAGTACTAAAGTCAAATGTAGTAAATATGTATCTAATTAAGTCATTCCCTACGCAAATTGGCTAAAACCATAATTTTAACAAAAAATTGTATCCTTTAAGTTTCTTAATTTTTATTATTCGAGAAATTTATTTACAATATAGTCAGTAAAAAGTTTTTAATAAAGTAAAACATATTTCCCGCGATATTGTACATTAACAGGTCTTTTCAAATTTCATGACGTATTCAGACATAGGCCTTTTCAAGATCAAAAAATACGGCAACAAGATGTTGCCTTTTTTAAAAAGGCCTCTCTAATTTCTGTCTCTAAAAATTAAATATTGTCTATAGTGGAACGACACTTTCGAAAGCCATTCTTTCTATTCGATAAAATGTGTCGAATTTCAAGTATATGAACTAGTTTAACATTAATTATTTTTTTCAGCAGCTTACAGAGACAATCTGTAAGGGCAATAGGCCTGTAACTACCCAGATCTATGGGATTTTTACCAGATTAAAGAACGGTGACAATATAAGACTTTCTCCAACCGTTAGGAAATTCAATCTCGGATCCTTTAAATAATCCCACAGATCCTTTAAATAATTTTAAATTAATAAAAAGGTGAGACTCGGAAAGACGTTTAAGCATAGTGTTGTTTAGATTATCAGGCCCTGGTGAAGTTGGTTTGCAGTGTTTAATAGCGGTTCTTAGTTCAGTCAAGGTGATAGGGAAATTATGTTCATCTTGTGGTGGTAATGCATTCAGGTGCTATTTTTTTTTTAATTTTAGTTTTATATTGCTGAAACTAGTTTGTTTGACTTGATACGTTTGAAAAGTTTTCAGCTAAAGTGTTAACTATTTCTTTTAGGTAGGTTATTCTTTTATTATTTATTTAAGTATTTGTAACTGAGGGAGTGTTATAACGTCCAGATATTGAAGTTTCAAGTTGAGTGGATTTTAATGGGTTTTGAGTTTGATGAGAAGATATTAGTGTTTGAGAACTACACATGAGAGACTTTTGGGACACGGTTATTTTGTCTAGGTGGCGCAATTTTATGTGGGTCGGTTTCTTTTACATTACACTGAGTACCTATTGATTTTATTGTTCAGTATTTGATACAACTGCAGAATATGGGACATTTGGCCTTGGTTATGAACTAAGAAATTTAGATCTTGTTTCATAATAGGCAAATTTCTGCATAACTTTCATATTTGTAGTTTGCTTCTCTTGTTTCCATTTTGAGCTTCGTCATGAATTAACGGAGTGCGGTTCATTGTAGTTGACACATTTTTCAGAAAGAGCACGAGTTTCGTAAGTATGACCAGATTAACTGCTACGCGAACAAGTTTATTTTCCCCTTCAATATTTAATTGAGTGAGAATCATAATGAATTAGGGACAAATGGAAATATTTTACAATTTGTATAGCCTACTTTAACGTCAGAAGGTAATGAGGCAGAATCGAAAGTTAAAATCAAATGTAGAGTGATAATCAGATCCCTGCCTTTTTTATAGTTATGAGTCCAGTATCTATTATTCCTTGTCTGGATAGACCTTGTATTGTATCGAAACCTGATAGAAACTGAAGTGATTTGACAGTAATTACTCTTTTAGATATGTTTAAGAACTCATTTAGAGTAACTGTAATAGGGATATTGTCGATTTTATGTGCTTTTAGAAGTAACGTGGTTTGCTTATCGGAATTGGTTTCAACTAATAAATCGCAAGAAGGTAACTGTTAGACATTTTTTGGATTTTCGACTTGCGATTCCTAGAATTTCTTAACAATGAACGGTGATATTGTAGAAAGACTCTTTTCGCTTGAACTAAGGAAAAGGAATCTAGCTTTTGCTGAATCTAAGTATGGCATTTGCTGAGATCTAGTCTTGGTGAAGATTTGTCGAGACTATGTGCTTCATTAGTTGTCACCATAGCATTTGGAAACAGTTCATCTGGACACTCCCGTGCCCACTGTCGGGCCCAACGAAGGGAACAGAAACATCGGCTCATGAAACCAGCCTCGGTATTCTGTCCAGCTTACCTCCAAGTATAGCAATGCACCAAGGGAGTGCTGATCCACCTGTAACAGCTCAGAGGCACTCCTCTGATGCAGGAGGTGGTTCCTATCAGGGTTGCTAAGCATGCCCTACCAGCCGATTGAAAGAGAGGGGGGCCTCTACTCCTTCCCCTCGTCTGGAGTGAAGCACGCGTCAAAGAGGATGCAGCCCTCAAACAACAATATAAAATAGCCCCCTTGGGTGCCACATTCGAATGAGAATGCAAACAGGTAACTCCAGGATCCTCTTTTCTACCTTACGATACACAGCACACGGCAAACATTCTGGTGAGCAATAGCCAAATTTGTTTGTCTGTATACTATGAGGAAAAATTGGTTGCTTAAAAAAATAAATGAAACATAATTAAAAAATCAGAAAACTCAACAAAAAAAGTAACAGAAAAGCAAGATCTGTAATCTGTAAATGAAAATCAGTATTTAGTACTAAATGAAATAAAATTCACTAACTAAGTCAATATAATTACTATTTGATAAGAAGTTGGAAACTCTAAACAGGACCGTCGCGAGAAGGAAACGGAAGAATGCTAAGGTCCAGCTCAGAGCCCCGTGTGCACCATACGCGTCACACATGAGTGTGCCCCTGAGGGGAAAGTCAATTTTGTGGAATATATTGCTCAAAGCATATTAGTTTTGAACATAGCTTATTGCATTTATACTGCTTAAAACTGACTTTAGAGGAAATTTTAAAGAGTATTCAATAGATGCAAAAAAATAACCTAGTACCGGTTTTCACAGAGACGTCAGCAATGCAAAAAGAATACAAAATTCATTTTTAGGGTATGTCTCTGGTCAATAAGATAAATAATGGGAAATGTTGTAAACATAGATATCCGATGTTAAATTAATACAAAGAAAGCTAGAAACGCTTCCATGGGACCAATCAATACTATAAGGGATATATAATTTTTATTGGAGAATACGGACCAAAGACAAACTTCTATTTTGTTAATTTTTAATACGCGGTTCCATTTTATTAATTTTTAAACTCAGTTTAATGTCAATATTTTATTGTTTTTTTCTTATTATGCTTTTTTGAAATTCTAAAAATCAAATAATCCATCAGAAAAAGTAATAAAAACATCGAAAAATTATTTGATCTTACTATTCCTTTAATACGCTTGCTTATCAAGATTAAAAACGAAAAATATAAAAATCCCTTAAGGCTCATGGATTGAAATTTTATGAGCTTCAAACAGTTTCAAATACAATTTTTTAAAGAAATGTTAACAAACGGAAATAAAAAAGATGCTTGCTGGGCGTTTTCAGAAGGGGAAAAAATGTCATGCCTTTTTTTTTCGATTTTCTTTTTAAATGACATTTCTTTCAAAATGAGATACTAACATTTCACTAAGTCAAATATAACTTTTTTTTATTCTCTAAAGTGTAAAATGTTGAAGTGAAATTGTTTTATAACTGTTAACCTTATTTTGGAAGATATTTTTTAAAAAATAAATAATAGTCTAAAAACTATGCAGATTGTGAGTCTAGAATATAATATTAGTTAAAGGAAGTGTTTGCAATATACTGAATTTAAATTTTAGAGCAATGTTTAAAATACACAAATTGAGCATTCTGGTCATTAAGCATTTCGGTCTGAATTTCAATAATATGGATAGAAATTTTCTAGATCATATTTAGTTTTCACCTATTGAAAAGACTTACTATGAGCACCTTATTTTTCCTTTAGAAGAAATAACCCAGAATATATTGATTGTTTCAATTTAATTTATATTCATATTTTTCTTCGCCGTATTCTTGTCAAAATGATAGAATTCGCATTTTTCCGGCTTCGAAAAATAAATGACATGTTTCTTTCCCCCAGCACATGTGCTTGTTGATAGAGAAACTTTCCTGCCTTACTTTCTGCGCTTGCGCGTTACCTCGCTTTCTTACACGTTTCTGAAGTTTCTCATCTTTTCCTGTTATCCATACATTCATGGCCAAAAGATAAATAATAAACACATTTTTATCGAACATTTGGAAGTAGAGAACAAAATCAATTGGAATTGTTTATGAAAATATATCAAAGTGTGACAAAAACTATGAGACAAAAACTGATGTTTAAAAAAACATGCTACAAAAAGATAATAGTATTATAAACAAGTCATAATTAATAAATATCATAACAAAATAGATACTAGAGTAAGAGTTATTATGATATATGACCCTTCGTGACTGTAATGCAGGTCAACAAAGCTGACAATGTATCTGAGATTTTGGAGTAATGAATCTTGCTCCTTCTATAAGGCAGCTCTAATTCCAAGAAGTTTGTGGAAAGAGGTTGCATGCTTCTAGTATTCTGCCGAGTTAGTTACTTTTAAATTTTTTCAAAGAGTAAAAGAAGGCTAAATTGGTTCAAATTAAAAATCTAGTTCAAGAGTGTTAGAAGTATCTAGCGTTTTTAAGATATTCAATAAGTTTTCTATGCGGATTGCCACCAATTAAGGTCGATAATTCAAGATACTCACAGTTAAAGTATCGTCGTCTATAAATATATATAAATTTTTTATATTTGTAAATAAATTAGAATACTGAGTCAAGATGTGCTGGTTAATGTCTCTCTGCAACTGGAGCAAATAGACGTTGGTTCTTTAAGTAAAAGTTCTCTGTGTGCTAATTTTGTATGACCAATGCTTAGTTTGTTTATGAAAACTTCAGTTTTTCTGTAGCTATTTACATTCTGTTTGAGAATAGGTAACGTGTTTGTTATTACTTCTTTTATATCATGTCTTAAAACAGGTCAGGTAGAAAAATTATAAATGGATTTTCCTGTTAAATTAGCTATTTCATTCCCAGATATACTATATGAGCAAGGTTTCAGGAGAACAGTATCTGAAAGATTTCTTCACAAAGACTCAATAAAAACTTTAGTACATGAATTGTGAGAGAATATAGTCCAATATATGGACTTTATAAAGCCTCGAGACAGCTTTTAGAGTTTCTATATATCTTTCTCCAAGAGCCCACTAGAGAGTATTCTCTGCCAAGAGCATCCAAAATCTGCTACATGAGATTTAAGTCTAAAAATCTGGTTTGCCACTCCATCCTTTCAATAACTTCATCTGTAAATTATTCCTTGACCACCCAGTACACTGTAGAGGCATGTAGATATTCATTAAAAGGAAATGGGGATTTAACAGACCTTCTGAACAATCTTACAAGAGAACATAAATTCTTAGTTCCATACCATAACTGCTTTATACCTCAGTGAAGTTAGCGTGTGAGTTAATTTTTGGAGAGTGAGAGTAAATTTTTGGAGCAAGAGCCATGATTTGATTATACAATGCCTAAAATTAGGCTAAAAGTTCATATAGTATGGTTAAAATTTAAAATTTCGGTTAGAATTTATAAAACTTGGTTAAAATCCAAACACTAGGTTGAATCTGAAGAAATTAAGTTATAAACAAAGCAACCAAATTAAAACTTAAGTATTTTGGTTAAAATTAATATAACTAAGTAAAAACTAGTCAATTTATTAAAATTTGAACTAAATTTAAATTATGAAATCCGATGTATTTAAGGTAAAGTATTAAATTAAGAGGATGAGGTGTGTCTCCAAGCAAAATTGCTAAAGTCGGGAAGTCACAGTTAAAGCACTGTCGCCGTTTAGTTTTAAGGCAAAAACTTGGTCAGAAAATGTTTCACCGCCAGAAAATCCGGGCAAAAATTACATTGTTGGGGTGCTGCATTTAAAATTAAATATTTGTGAGTTAAACGGGTATGTCCGATGAATAGTCAGTTGATGATAACTTGTGATTTAATAGTGTAGTTTAATAATTTAAAAGGTTTGTTTTCCAGTTTAATTTCTTACAATTTATCGTTAAGTTCTTCCAGTTTAGCTGTCTGAGCTACGTTAGGGAATCTGTCAACAAATTGCGAATGTCATACAAACAGAGAGACTTATTGGAGAGATTATTTGTTGATTTGGCTATGGAAATACCTCAGCAAAATTAGAGTTAACAACATTCCAACTCAATGGAAGTTGCATCTGAACTATTTTAACCTTAGACACTAGGTGCATGCAACATTAACTATAGACCAGCTATTATTTCTCTAACATCATGGAAATGAAACACTATGAGGGTCAAAGTGTGGTCTGCGCTGGTCAATAGTTAGAGGAACGCAAAGAACTGCATATCATTCAGGGCGATGCTCTGATTTCTTTAAGGATATAAAGCGAAGATCTTATTGCCCTATGTCTGACAGTTCAAAGACACTGACGTTTCTCAATTCCCTTTAATGAATGGCAAAGAATGTCCATAAATGATTGGGATAATTATAAGTACAGATCTTAATAAGTCCATAGTCTTCCGAAAATCAAAGAGGTTTTTGTGTTTTTAATTTCGCTTTCTTAATTATTCGTGAAGTTCCTAGACGATTTCTTTCTCCTGTCCTGTTTAAATATTAATATCCAACTAAGAACGAAGTTACTTTATCAATTCATATTTCATGCAAGATGTTTAGTTAGTTTGTTAGTTAGGTAAGAACCATTGGCACAAAAGCCATTTCTGGTCATACCGCACCTACAACTTGGTTCATAAAAAGCATTCTGCTATGAGTTAAAGCTCAACAGATTTGTAAAACTCAAAGTTATTGGGAGATTTAATCCAAATTAGAAAAGTCAAAAAAGTGTATTCAAAAAAATTTATACATACGAACAAAATGCTTTTTTTGGCAAAAGTATTTATTAGCTCAATGCATAAAGTTTGAAAAAATTCTGAAATTGCGATTGACGTTTATGTGTGCTTTTTGTTGTGTGTTTGAAGGTCCCGGGCACCTTGAACTATCAATGATTTTGTTTTTTCTTAGTTCTTTTGCAGGATAAAGAAATTCAATACTTTAGCGGTAAAATCGGTATTTTAATGAACTAATTTACTACCTGATATCATTTTTTTAAACTAAAAATACATCCATAATATTTTAAAATTAAAACATATTCTTAGGATAATGCATACAAAAAAAATTAATTTGCTAAACATATTTATTAAAACATATGCTAAACGTATGCAAGAAATATTTTCTATACAAGTTCAAACACAAGTGAAACAGATGCAAGAAGAGAATAGCATGCTTTTCTGTTGCACTACGTGCTTTAAATAGAAAAAATAAAATCAATATTTAATCAAGAACTGGTATTTTCTATGGTTATAAATTCAACCACTGTCGAGAAAGAGTTTCTCCCTGAGTATTTGGTATAATTTTTTTATCATGTACGAGACATTTTTTTAACACAAAAGTTACAATTTTTTGGAAAATATTCATCGTGTAATGATTCCTTTTCAGTAAGTGAACAGTGTTTTAGTTCAATAATTAATTCCAAACACTACATTTTTTAGAAAACATGATTGTAAATAAATTAGTATTTAAAAAAATAAGAATGAATTTGAGGAAGAAGAAAAAAACACTTATATGTATTACTCTGTTCGAATACTTAATCAAATTGAGGATATTTCAGTTTTACTTGCTTGATGATATGAATTTAAAAAGTATCAGGATGAAGTAGAAGTAGTAGTTTATCGAGCAATGTTTTTGAAACAATTTAGATTTTTTTCTTTTCTAATCAAAGATAAGAAATAAAATGCCGTGGATGAATTGTAGAATCCTTTTTTTTTTTTCGTAGAATATTAGGGGTGCGGAGTAGACCTACCTACTCGCGGTGCACCCTGGAAACGTATCCTTATACGGCTAAGCGGTCTGCAGCTTTCGGCATGTTCTCCAGCCAATGCTATGGAAACGAACAGGCGGATTTCCTCGCAAAGAGGGGCGCTGGGCTTCTCCAGCTAAAACATACAGAGATCTCCTAACACAGTATAAAGCTACATCTAAAACAAGTTTTTAAAAGAACTCTTGTTTCCAAATTACAAGAAAGAATAAAAGCCAAGCGCCCGCCGTGAAGTTGTGGCACAGTTTCGACTCCTAACGGGCCACGACTATCTGGCTGAACACTTGCACCGCATCGGTATCCTAAATTCACCTGACTGTCCGCTCTGCAACTTGGTAGAGCCCATGAATAGGACCCATCTCCGCCGCTGACTGCATTGCATCCCGGCTCTGAGTCGTCGCTTTATTGGCAAGCCAGAGAACTTTTAGGGCAATGACTTCGGTCATTCTGTTTAGTTTATTTATTCACCTGCTTTGTCTTTGCATTTGTTTTCTGTGTTATTTCTTGTTTATGCCCTGCCAATAAAAAATTTTTAAAAAAATTGTAGAATACTGTGAATTCAATCACGTATTTCATCTCTTCCTAATACAAACAACAAAACCATTTTTTACTTGGCAAGTTTTACTACTAAACCAAATTCATTTAAAAACTGTTTTAAAATGATAAAAATAAAAGATTTTTAAGTTGGACTGACATAATTTGTTAGTTTTTAATAGTTTATGTATGATAGAAAAACAGCAAAAGTCCATACTACTGTCTTTCGTAAACCTTTTGCTGTTTCTCTTCCCCCTCATTACAGATCCGCCCACCCTCCCAACCAAAAACTTGCCTCTTTTCGGTCTTTTGTCCACCGTGCTGTTAATATTTGTTCCAATATTGATCTTCTTGATGCAGAATTAAACTACATCAAAGCCATTGCTCATGACAGAGGTTATTCCCCTAGCATTATTGATAATATTTATAAAAACGTAACTAAACAATCGCCTACCGATAAACCTTCCAAAGAATTTTCTAACAATTTGGTAATTTTACCCTATTTTCCTAAAATANACTCCTAATGGGCCACGACTGTCTGGCTGAACACTTGCACCGCATCGGTATTCTAAATTCACCTGACTGTCCGCTCTGCAACTTGGCAGAGCCCATGAATAGGATCCACCTCCGCCGCTGTGCTGCATTGCATTCCGGCTCTGAGTCGTCACTTTATTGGCAAGCCAGAGAACTTTTAGGGCAATGACTTCGGTCATTCTGTTTAGTTTATTTATTCACCTGTTTTGTCTTTGCATTTGTTTTCTGTGTTATTTCTTGTTTATGCCCTTCCAAAAAAAATTTTTTTAAAAAAATTGTAGAATACTGTGAGTCCAATCACGTATTTCATCTCTTCCTAATACCAACAACAAAACCATTTTTTACTGGGCAAGTTTTACTACTAAACCAAATTCATTTAAAAACTGTTTTAAAATGATAAAAATAAAAGATTTTTAAGTTGGACTGACATAATTTGTTAGTTTTTAATAGTTTATGTATGATAGGCAAATTAACTTGCAGAACGTGCATACTTGAAATATCACGGTCAGTAAATTAAAACAGATTATGCAGCTAGTCGGATTTTATGCTTTGATCAAAAATTAGAATTGGATACAATTTTTTGGGGCAATATTAGGATTACAAAAATATTTACACTTGTTATAAGCTTTTAAAACAATTTCCTTTAACACAATCAATATAAATTCCACATCAGCTAACTAAACTTAAAAGACAGATATATGAATACTTTATTGAAAAAAGTCTGCACTTGATTTATTCACAGTAAAATTAAGGTATTGTATGGTAACAATTTTTATTAATAAAAAAAACATATTTCCGGTAAATAATACCAAAATATACGGTATTTAAACCATTCATTTGATAATTTTTCCGTACATATTGCAACGGTTTACCAAAAACTCTGGTTTCAAAATTATAGCTCTTTACGCAGTTAGTAAAAATCACAAAACTGAAAAGTAAAAACTGAATAAGTGGTTTTTATACCATGCTCTAAGGTATCATGATAAAATTAACACATTTTATTCAATACTATAAAGTCATATTTTATTATAAGACCATGATATGACTGGGGTGGAAGCATCAGCTCATCGTGATGCTCTGGAATCTTTGTTTTGTTCAGACGAATGCTGATTCTCTTGCTAACGACACTGGTTCCTCACTACTTCTCCATAGAGAGCGGAAATGCATTTTAACCAGATTTGCCCCACGTGACTTCTGTGTAGTTTTTCCTTCTTCTGTTTTTTTTTTCTCTCTCGGCTACTGAGGTTTTTCTAGTTTTGTTTCTCTCCTTTATTTTTCTATTTTTCGCTGGAAACTTTTTTTTATTTCAAATCACTTTTGTTTTTTGACATTCTAGTCTCACAAGTCTTGAAATCTTAAAAATGGATGTCTATTTTCGAGTGCTAGAAACATGTCAACTGTTATTTCCTATTTGTATATTTCAGAAGTGAATGAGGTTTTTAATTAATAATATCGTTCCACAACAGTTTGTCTGGATTATTTGTATAATTGGAAGACTTATTTGAAGCAAAATGAAACAAGCATCGTCGATATAGAGTGATAAAAAAATTTTGCCAGTTGTAAAAGTATACTTTTAATACAAAACTAACTTTTTTTCAGAAAACATATTTTCATTTATTACATTACATTAGGTACAGTTAATACATTTATTAAGTACTATGTACTTAAGTACATATGTTTTTAAATATGTGTACTTAAGTACAAGTGTGTAAGCTCATACGTTAAGCACAGAAATTTCTGTGCTTTATATTTTAAATGTATGGATTGTGTGTACGCAGAAGTAGTTAAGGCAAGAAACATTAAATATTTCTTCAGTTATGTTTTTGAACCTTTTAAACGAACATGACGAGAAAAAAAAAACACAAATAATTCCAAATACATTGAAGTATTATAGATTCAATTCTATAAAAAAGTCATTCTTCAGTGTTGAAACACAAAATAAAATAGGAATACAAGCAGAAAGACAGAAGAAAATTTTTATTAATTTTTCCCCAAAGAAAATGAAGTTAGGTTGTAAGTTTTGCAACATGTTTCTTCTATCTTTGCCATAGATGTTTCTTATAATAATTTCTAGTTTTGAAAAAATGTAATAAATTAGTTAACAGCATTTTTATTGTCATGTTCTTTCTAAACGTGAAGAGTGACTGAGAGAACGTGACTGAGAAATATATTTCCTTTTCTTTTCTACACCATGCAATATTGGGATTTTTAGCTTACCAACAACATACATGTTCTTAACATACTTCTACTGTTTTATTAACTTGTTCAAGCTTGACCCTCCTACACTATTTGTAAATCCTTTTATTTACTTATTGTATCTTGTTTGAAGTCTTCTTATTGTATTGTATTATATTGTTCTTGTAGTGTTCACATTACCTTTATTTCTATTTTATTATGCGTTACTACATTAAAAGAGGTTCTTCATTGTAGAACCAAATCTACAGTGTGCATGTTTTGTAAGAAATCAGATGAGCTCTTTCTATGTTTTTTAGCTTTATTCATAGATAACACAAAGGTAATTTTTTTTGTTAGAATTTAAACTTTTTTTCATTTAATGCTTTCAAAGTTATTTTGTCAGAATATTTATTTTAAACAAACTAAGATGAAGTTAATATAAATTATTATATTAATCAACCTAAGTTAGAGCAGCGTTTCTTAGAGCATTTTAAACAAACTTTTGGAAACTAAATATTTCCTGAGTACAAAAGAATAACTAGCATGAATTTGAAACTATCCCAAAACGCTCAACTACGCTTGTCTTTCAATAATTATTTTCAAACAATATCTCCCATTTAAAATTCCCATTTAAAATTCCCATTTCCCATTTAAAATCTCATAGGATTCCTTAAACAGATAAGAAATATTTCTAAATTTAAGTTTACTTTTCTTAGATAATGTTCCTGCCTTAAGCTACTTAACTGCCAACAACCATAACTTTGGATTTAACATTAGTGGTTAACAATCAAGCCTGTCAATTAGAATCGTTAGAAATCTTGAATTCCTTGTAAAAATCATTTGGGAATTTGGAACTTCCACAATAGATGATAGTTTGAAATAGGATCTTGTTAAACGCAATCCAATTTTGAATTTGATACAAAACTAAATTTCAATATTACAAGTACATAGATATTTAAAGATATAAAATACAGAAAGCTTTGGAGAAAGTAATATTAAATATAAAATATTTATAATATCATTGATATAGTTCATTTGGCAATTTCTGCCCAGCTTAATAGCGTATAGAATTCTTCGAAAGCAAATAACTAGCGAAAATAAATTTTATTTTATCATTTATAGTAACTCTAAAATATTATGTTAGAGGACGACGAGATAACTATGGATAAAATGAGCGAAATACGTCAGGAGCCATGCTCTAGGTTGAATCACCGTAGGCATAAACATCATTCCAAATTGAGCAATAAAGCTAATACGCAAAGTTACGAAGAATAATCAGGCATCGACAACTGCGCATGCTCCAGTTCTTACGGCCAACTTAACCTTCTAATCTAACCTCATTTTTAGAAGTTCCTTTGGGAATTGAAATGAATTATGTTCGTCGGGTTTTCACTTGAATTTGTTGCAAAAAATATGTACACGCCTTAAATTACTTTTCGGCGTGTTCACCATGCCAATTAAGGCATGCATCATACCTTGGCGCTTGTTGCAACGTATCAGCTTAGTAGAAAATGACTGTCTTTGACCTGAAATTCGGCGCTTATTCCGTGGTCTTCTGAATCGAACAAGTCTTGGTAACTCACTCGCCAAGATATAGATAATGTCAATGCTAGAGAATTTCCATTTAGCTCTATTACGTGCAGCTCAGAAACATCTTATTTACGAAAACTGCCGAATCGTTTCTATCGTCTGCTCTAGATTCCGTGAGTTATGTCTACCACTAATTTTGTTGCTCTCGACTACTGTGTCTCTACTATTGGCTAAAGACTATTAGTGCTCTAATGAACACTTTTTGACGTTAAAAATTCCAGCTTTTTACTTACATTTTTGACACGTAATTAATGCAAAAGAAATTCCTTTCCTTCAAGTTGTTAATTTAAAAGTTTTGTATACATGCTTATTTCATGGTTACATTGTTTCTTCAATTCTATAATAAAAGGAATTAGATTGCAACTTAATAATACTTAAATAAAATGGTGGAAGAAAACTTCTATTTCATTTTTTTATTACTGAGCGATTTTCATAAATATGTAAGAAATTTTCAAAGCTTTGAAGTCAGAAAAATGAAATGAAAATTATCTTGCATGAAGCGAGCTCTTATGACTCTAGCGTTCCAAGATCACACGAACCTGATCTTAATCTCGCATTACATCTCGTATTAGTACATATAAACTCGAAGAGTGCGAACCAGGGTGAACGCTTCTTCGTGAGTGACCAATATTCTTTGTGTTTTATAGTTGCGATGTTTTCATATATTTTTTAATTGACTATTTTAATATATTTATTGCTACTAAGGAACCCAGCACAGTGAATTGATTGCAGTTTTCTCATAGTTCATTCGAAATAAATTAGAATAATAAGATGGTATATCAACATTTTCCTTTTAAAAAAGGCAATATTTTAACAAAACTAGCAGAATTGATTAATATTTCTTAAGTAAAATATTTATGTTTTTTCTGATAAACATTTTTCTCATCACTTGAATTGAAATAGTCTGAGTCAGTGGGATCTTGAAGCGTAATATTAAGCGGTTTCCAGTTTATAAAATTAATCGTTTTTAATATGCTTCGAAAGCAATGTTCGGTGGACGTAGAAGCAATAAAATCAGTTACTTTCGAAGAGTACCACCAGACTCTTTGACAGCTAATCTCATTCTTCTTTTAGCTCGAGGGCCGGAGAAACTCTACGAGAAATTACTCAATCGCTCACGACTTTCTTAAACTTTTTCGCCTGATTAAAGTCAGCTACGAAAAATAACTAGTTCTGTTCGAAATCGAAGAACGCCAAAATTGTTCTAACTGAATTTCAGCTGCGCCAAAAGTTCGAATAAGCTTACATAAGCCCTTTTCCTATCGAATGTAAGCAGGCACACTCGAGACAAAATGCCACTTATTGTTGTATAAACTAGTATGAATTCTTTCGTGAATTAAGATTTAATTCTATTCAATCAGTCAACCATTATAATATATGAGGACAAAAAATAATAAAATTTCTTTTTTGTCACTTTTTTTATTTTAATATGCAGTTTATACGTCTTTTTTGTAAAAACTCTTCTTAAGTTTGGGTTAAGAGTACTTCTCTCTCTAAGCATTTTTTTAATATCACTAAATTATATTTTGAATGTCTTATCATTTGAATGCCTTAAAATACATTTAAAACATTTAAGTAAATTTTGCATATCATCTCATAATTCTCTTGAGTGTCTCCTCATACTTCTCATAGTGTATTCTAATGATACTTAAAAACAGCAGCTATCCCTTTCAATTAAAGTAATTCATTCAGTTAGTCCCAAAATTCAATAATGTAAAATTAAACGAGATAGAAATTCATGGTTTGCTTTGAAATCTACATAAGTAACTAGTTACTATATCATTACTATAGTCACCAAGTTTTTAAATAAGTTGAAAAGTTCACAAATAAGTAGCGTTGCTAATTTTATTTCATTTTTTAACCATTGTTGAACAGCTGACCTAATTTTTGATTTTACGAGTACTAATGTTCCTTGTAATTATGACCCAATCCAGAAGACAAGAGAGCTCCTGGATAAAGTTTCGGGCGAAATTTACCTTCATGGAGGATTTTTTGACAGAACTAACCCGCATTTGCGTTACATGGACAGGAAAATCAAGACAACCACCCATGATTAGTCGTCGCAAGGGGACTCTAACCCATGATCCATGTGCCACTGAGGATATTCTACGTCAGCACTGTGGTCAGTGTGAGCCGGGTACAGAATTCGAATCGACCATCCATCTCTGGGATTCGAACCCAGTTCATCTCAATGGAGCGCGAGCACTCTATACTCTAAGCCACCACGACCCCAGCATTGCTAATTGAGAAATACTATCAATGTTTTTAAAATAACAACCATATAGAATAACAAATGGGTGCTAGGTAAAGATAACTAACAAACGCCCTTGCAAATATTTTTATTTCAGGGGTCTGACTTGTGACAGAAAATGTAGGTTTTTCTTAATTATAGTAAATGGCGTCTTCCGTAGACGACCCTAAGCAGAATCTAACAAACATTTTACTTCTTCCAATTTGTTTCAATTAATTTTATAAATTTTCAGCCATTTATAAAACACCTGTTATGTAGCATTTATCAGAGAGTGGTGTTTAACATTCAAAAGTAATCAAGAATAAACTAACCGGTGAATTTGCAGTGAATTTTTTTTATTGTTTTCTTAATTTTTAGAGCAAAATCTGGATTCTGGCATCACGAGTTTGTCTTCGAAATGAAAATGCTATAAATAGTAAACATTAGACAGCAGTAAGAAAGCCAATATCCTTAGGATAAAAGTGAAAACGATCATGAGATGTTCTTCCAATCAATAAGCGTGGCGTTGTCTTAGAAACTTAACTTAGAAACTTAAATCAACGGGTATGCACACTTAACTGTCAAAGGTTTATAACAAATTGTCTGCTAAGAAAAAAAACTACCAGCTTATAGTTATTTAACTTAAGTAGTGATATTCTCGGACCAAAGATTTTTCTCTAATTAAAATGATATTAATAATATAAATATGACGGCAGTAATATGGCCAATATCTGAAATATAAAAGTGAAATTTATCACGAGTTGTTTCTCCAACTAATGAGTTAGATCGTGGATGACTTTATATTAATCTTTAATTTAAAGCACAGTATAAGAAAAAGTTTAACTTCAAAAATTCCTGGCAAAATATTTGCTTCGATAATTACTTCCAGTTTATTATTATTTGCATTATGAGGAGATAATTTCGAGCAAAACATTTTTTTCCATTCGAAATATAGTCAGTAAATGAAGGTATTTACAGAACCTTTCTATAATTTATTCCTTTTTGATGGTTTTAATAGCTTATTTTTTTTGTTAATTTAATGTTTTATTTTTTTTTATTAATAAGATATCTTTGTCTTATTAACAATTTTAATTTATTACAGAAATCTATCTGGCATTATTGATTTTAATCCTGCATGCTCAGGTCATTTTGACATATGGGTAGCAAGTAAAGGTTAAGGAGTTGCCTTATTTGTATTTTTATTTCATTGACGAATACAAAACTAGTATGAAATTAAAGTTTATTAATATGATCTGAAACACCATATTTTTTATAAGTGGTATCTTAATGTAAGGTAACCTTTTTTTCATTTGCATTTTGATTCGCATTGTGTATGCTAACTTTACTGCATTTTTATAAGCATTCAAATGAATATTGATTCTGAGGCTCCTTAGTTATGGAAAGTATTTTAAAGTTCTAAAACTTTAGTACGTTAAAATGTTTGAACTTTATCTCTTAAAAACAAATTATTATTTTTCATGAAAGAAGTTTGTTTATAAACTTTAAAGCAGATTACCAAACCTTTTTTGTAATGCTATTAAAAATTCAAAACTTCACATCATATTATATGTAAAAATGCTTAGAGCAATTGATATATATTTATTCAGAATAATAAATCGCAGTATTTTATGAAAAATATACAAAAAATATTATGAACTGGTCTTTATTTATTCATTAACGCTTTCAATAGCAAAACGTTTTCTATTTATATCACGTTAATCTGAATCCTATAAGAATTTTTAAATCTCTAAATAATGCTTTTAAATATAATTTAAAATATAAATGGTCTTAAAAAAAGATATTGTTTAAATATTTAAACAAAAAACTGAATTGTTAGTGCAATTTATTTTGCTCATTTAAACCAAATGTGGAACGGTGTTTTTTTTAATTAGTGAATTCTTTTGAATAGAAAACTAAACAAATTCTTCAATATTTGCTGAATTCGTTATATTAATGAATATTAATAATATTGTACTTTTAAATTGGAATTGACGAACTGGAGCATTTTTTTGTCCTTTGATAATGTTTCAAAAAAATTATATCCAAGTATCATCATTAGATGTTTAATATTAAAGTATTGATATTAAATTATATCAATTTTGTATCCAAGTATTATTAAGGAACTTGAATGCTTGCTGAAAATATCTTCATATCCTGAATGAATTTGTAACATCCTAATTATTATAATGAATAGCCAAATCTGAGTCTTTTTTTTTTCGTTTTCTCATAATATTTTAATAAATATTTTTTGTGTTAACTATCCAATATATTTTATAGGCAAATATCATCAAAAAGCATTTTATATCCAAGTGTGACCAATCCAGAACAAAAACTTTCTTTAACCGTTTAAAAACTTTAAAAGTTAACTCCCATTATTAATACTTACTGTACACTTTAAATGGGATGTGAATTACTAAAACTAAAGTTTAATTTCAGTTGTGTTTGACTGACACTACTATTTGATGTAAATAACTCCACAAGACAACGTTTGTGATATTACTCACATTCAAAGCATTCATGATTGGCAGGTTAAATTACCTTATCTCAGATGATGTTTACTTCACTCATTCGACTAAAGCGCCATCTAGGAGAGTACCTAAGACAAGCATCCTAAGTCAATGTAAGATTCGTGTTTCTCTGTCATGTGACGTCCTTGTTCTTGACGGAATTAAAATCCCATATTCTACCATTAAGATAAGCTTATAGTATCCCATTTGATCAGAGAGAAGGTCTCCTTTATAGTGTCATAAGAGCTTTCACACTGGCTATCAGATCAGAGCAAGGATTATGCTATTAAATGCTATCTTAAATTTTCTATCATTTAAGTCAATTTGAAATTCAAATCTCATTGTATTCTGTAACAGTAGAACTTTATGTTTAAATATGAATTGAATTAGGTATAAATCCAATCTGAATTTTTAAAGGAGGAAATATTTTATAATATGAAGATCAACTGAAGAAGGATTAATTTTAAGTTTTGCTTAAGTGGAGTACTTCTTGGAAAAGATTGAGATTAACTAATTAGTTGTTTTTTTTTCATTTCTATTAAGCTATAAATTGAAGAATACGCTGTGGGACGTATATTGCATCATATTAAAAAACTAAATAAACAATATATCATTATTATAGTTAAATTTAAAACCATCCATGAAAACGAATTTCTTTTTTTCTTTTTAGATCATGAAGCAAATGAAAAACAAACAATTTAATTTTTTTAATCAATGTAAAAAACTATCAACTTACTCACTATCACGAAATGCATTTTAAACCTTCTTAAACTTTAAAATTTTTTTGAAGAATAAGATGCATGCAATTTTTTGTGTTTTTCTTTTAAGTTTTTGTATAAACTAAATTTATATTCTATGATTATTTGCCTTTATATAATCATTTTTCCCATAAAAGAAATCAGAAATAAACACCAAATCGCTATTATACGTTTTGTAATCTTGATTTTTTCTTCAGCTTAAAGATTTATTTAAACTTAAGAGAATTTTGACTTTAGGATGATTTTAAATCAATTTTTCATGTAATGAAAAAATCCTCTGTTCAGCCTCTACAATTGAGAGCCAAAAATCAACTCTTTTCAAGATGTCCAATCTCACTCTGTTCGAAATTTTATTTTTAACACTAACACATACAGGCTTGCTTCCTCAATCTGTTATCTTTACTCTTTTTCTTTCTTGCTGTCGCTAACCGTTTCTAGTGCCCATGTGTTACTTCAAATAACTTAAATGGTAAGGAAACCTTTGAACTTGAAACTTCTTACAACCAGCACGAAGAACGAGTATTCATCTAGCATTTCATAATATTACTCTTTTTACTTTCACGTTGTTGTTAGAGACAGTCTACGAAAAATAACTAACTACAATTTCCAAAAAGGATTTTAAAAAATTAACAACGAATATAATTATTAAAAAGAAGTTGAATTTGTATAATGGCAATTTGTTACCGACGCTAGTTATACGTTTCATTTTATTTTAATCTTTAAGTAAAATCAGATTTATTAAGCAATCACGCGGGGAAAAATATCATTAACTATTAATGAGAAAAGTTTCTTCTTTTGAAATATATTTCATGAGATAAACTTGATCATTAGTACGAATTTAAATACGGTTAATTAGCAACAAAGAACTTGTTGATTATTATTATAAATTTCTTTCCTAATTACGTATTTTTTTCCCTTTCCTTTTGCCCACAAAAGCATTATTTAACAATAATGACTACAAAAAAAAATCTTTTATATATGTCAGTTGATACCAATCATCAAAGATTATATAAAAAATTAAAGTTTGCACATAATGAAGCGCTGTGACTCATATATTTTACATCTGTTTCTGTACTCTTGTTAAAAACTATTATATGCTCAATAAATGAAAACATTAAACTTTAAATTACAGCTTATATGGTTGTTTTTTTGGAGCTTTTTTGCCCGAGAGGCACAAATGGCTATTCTGAGATAGTCACTAAATTCTAAAGAGTCACTAAACCAGATGAGGATAAAGACATATATTTTTAAATTATAGACTATAATTCTATTGCTTTGTTAAACTTTATAAGATTGTGATGTATAAGGTCAAAAAGTAATCTAGACTAAAATTGTCAAACAGTTTCTTTATCAAATGTTTCATCTATAGTCAGTAAGAATATGCTTAATGGTGATGGCAACTGGACATAATGAACAAATAGGAGCAAGTTCATTTTTCAAAAAGTGCATATGGGTATAACAGAAATGGCCAATACGCAGCCTGTTCATTAAAACCTGAATTTTTCAATTTTCGTATATTCTTTAATTGTTCTTAACAGAAAGGAAAATTTGAGATAATTTGTTATCATTTAGTGTATTCCAATGGTCTTCCCAGGCTTGCTGTTTTGATTATTCATTTTTTTTTAGTCTAGAGGTATAATATTCTAAGACCTTGATGATGGATTGTGTAGAGATATTTTAAAACAGATGAACGATCTGATGAATATACGGCAATGCCATAGCCAAATTTAGAATGTATAACTGCGGGATATATTTTTAATATTGAGTCCATATCAGCCCCCACGAACAGTTAAAGAGGATCTTAAGATTGCTTAAAGACGGTGAACATTTTTTCCTTAAGTAACTTACTAAGGGCCTTGAATGTCATTTTCGAATAAAAAATTACGCCAAAGAACTTTGTTCCGTCAACAGCCGGAATAATATTGTTATTTAGTGTGATTTCGGGATGTGGATGAAGATCATGTTTGCATCAAAAATATGCACAATGAGTTTTTGAGGTAAGAAAGTAAAATCATTTCCATTCGCACATTTAAAAAAAATGTTTACAGAAAGTTGCATTTGTCATTCAATGATTGCATTCGTTGTAGATCGGCATGAAATCAGAAAATCATCAACAAATAATTCACCGTGTACTGTAACAGGAAGCTGAAATAAAACACAGTTTATTTTCAATATGAAAAGCTTCACACTTAAAACACTTCCCTGAGAAACATCCTATTCCTGAGGGAAAACATCATATGAAACGGAATCGAATTTCACTCTAAAAAATCTGTTAGATAAAAAGCCTTTTGTAAAATAAAACACATTGCTGCCACAGTTGATATGGTCCCTAAATATACCATACCTCCATTTCTATTGCATGCCTTCTCCATGTAGAAAAAATTGAAACTAAGTGTTGATTTTTTAGAAAGACACGGCGAATGTCAGTTTCAAGTTTCAGCAGATTGTCCACAATACTTCGTCCTTAACGCAAACCACTTAGGTACTAGGAAATATGGTTCTGGGTTACAAGTGTAAATATGCCTGTTCACCATTTTTACAGAAACTTAGGAACTTAGTTAGTTAGCTTCAAAGTAGATTTTTTGATACTTGTTTAAGATTTGTTTTTCTTGTTTCCATTCTAAACATCGTCTGGAAATTGCAGAATCATCTTCATTACAATTGGCACATTCTTCAAGAGATGAGCACGATTTGAAAGAATGCCCAGTTTGGCAGTAACAGGAGCAGGTTTCTTTCCCTCTGCAATAATATTAGAGTGGCCAAACTTCTGACATTTAAAACAGCGGAATTTTCAATGTATGGACAAACTTTTCAATTTCAGAATGCAACTTTGATATCAATAGGTAGAACAGCAGAGTTGAGGGTCAAAATTATATGCTGGGTAATAAAATTACTCGAACCTTTCTTCATTGTTATGTCGCGCACATCTATAACATCTTGATCAGAGCGACCAAGTATAATTTCAAAGATGGGTATGGATTGTAATGTTTTGTCTGAAATGACGCCCTTAGAAATATTTAAAGTTTCGTGAGGGGTTACTACAATTTTAAAGTTTTCAAGTTGATTCAATTTTAAAAATGAAGTTGTTTGTTTGGTAGAATTTGTTTCGATTAAAAAGTCTCCTGATAGCATCTGTTTGATATTTTTTGGATTCCCAATGTATATCTTGAGCGATGTTTGAACTAAAAGTGGTGACATAAGAGAGAATTTCTTTTCTGTGAAACTTAGTATTAGAAAGTTTGCTTTAGAGGAGTCATAATTCTAGCATTTAGATAAGTTAAAACAAGGGAGGGAGATTGTCTCTCTTTTGTTTTGGTGTGTGGAACTAAACACCTGTTTATTTTCAGACAAAGAAAAATAAACCAACATCCAATATCAGCTGCACCACCCACTCAGGAGTCCAACTTAGCAGACGGAAGTAACAGATAGGAATCTGTTACTTAAATACCAATGTTGACCAATAGGTACTCCCGAAAGTCACCCTTGAACCCTTGAAGAGGCCTTCTTTCTTAACGGGGTGCCAAGTAAGTGACTCGGTGATTGACCCCAGCCCACAGATGACGTTTGCGACTAACCGATTGATGCACACAGGCCACTATGCACCTCCCGTTTACCTGAAGCACGGGCCAAAGCAGTGTGTTGGGGTATCAGGATGCCCCACAACAACCAGGATCTGGTCCGGGTTTCCGGCCCGGTGCAACCCCGGGTGGCTGCTTCCCATCAGGATCCGATACAACTACGAACCAAGACGGAATGCCCTTACCAGGTAACCACGACAAGGGGAAATTGATAACAAGTAAAGAAGTGCAGCAAAATTGATAAATATATAAATGCAACAAAAATAAAAGAAAATTAAAAGTCTAAAGACCCATATTTGGTAATTGATAACCAGAGTTTTAAAGTAAATGAAATAATGTTCGCTCACTAGGTCAATGTAATAATTAGTAAAAGTCAGAAACTCAAAGCAGTACTCTCGCAAGAGAGCAACAGAAGAATACTCATAGCCTCGGTTGCACAATACCTGACACACAAGAGTGTGTCCCAGAGAGGTAATTTTTATGTTACTCAGATGATATCAATAGTCAAATGTTATTTTAAAAATTAAAGTTTGCATGTAATAGAGCGTAATAGCTCAGATCTTTTACATTTGCTTCTTACGTACATTCATTTATACTATAACTGAACACATTCGCTGAAATGCAAGTGTTCAATCCATGTGAAATTTTACAATTGGTGTTTAAACAAACTATGAACTTTTACTGCTATAACATTATGCGTAATATTATTTTTGAAAAAAACACCGAAGGATTTTTAATTTGATAATTTATTTTCTATGCAAAAATAGCATTTTTTTAGTTTCATTAATTTATTCTTCATCAAATTGTATTTTAAAACTATTTGCATATATGATTTCAAAAAAGCTTTTCAGAATAATCTTGGTATTAAATTAATAAACATTTTAATGCTGCATATCTTCAGAAGAAATAATTCAGAAAATTAATGCATTGAGTGCTTTAAAAGGGAAAAAATTATATTTATTTTATTAAAAAATCGCTGCATTCTGATTGAATTAATTAATGTTTTTATTTATTTTGATATTAATTCCTTACATTTTAAAAATATCTAAAACTTGTGGTACTTAAAAGCAAATTGACTCTTTCTAAATATTTAGGAAGAGTGCAATGTATATAACAAACAAAATTAAAGTAACATATAAAACTTTGAAATTCAATATTCGTCTGTAAGTTTATTAAATAAACATGAAATTTTGATTTAGTGTGTATGCAAATAATATTCATTCATTCAATATGACAATTTTTTTATGGATATGGTTAATTTTTGAGTATCAATATTTTAAATATGTTTCGTTACGTAATTAAAACAGAATGCTTTTAAAGAGAATTTTCTTTTCAACTTGCATTATAAATTTTAAATACTATATTCAAATCAAAAAAGTTCTTATGCATTATAAGACAATGTAAATGAATTTGTTTCACATATTTCTTACTAGGAAAAATGTTTCGTTTCTCAAATTATTAAATACTATATATTGGCATTTATTTTCTTTCTTCTTATGAAAACAAAGTAGGAAATATCGCTTTAAAAATTGAATTAGTTTATTATTTTAGCTCTCCGAGCATTTAGTGTTTGATCAAAATTGCACTGAAATTTCTCTGCAGCGAAGAACTTTTCCATTGAATAACATTGGGAAAAGTTTTTCTTTTCTTTTTAAAAAAATTTTAATTTCTTTTTAAAGTTAACTTGCACTTGAATGATCGGAAAAGCGAATTCAAACGTTCAAGGGATTGTAAACAATGAAATAAAATAGAAAAAAAGTAAATTTTTTTAAGATAAATTTGACTAAAAACCACATAAAAAGTATACTAATCAGTGTAATATTTGTCAGTTTAAATAATTTTTCTTGTTAAAATTCACCCTTAACTGCATAAACATGCAATTTCTCGTAGTTATAACCTTTAATAACACCTATAAGCCTTTTTTGAATTTCAAATTATGCAATGATGTTCAATAAATTTTAAAACTTATTGTAACATGCCTTTAAAAATAATTTTAAATCAAAAATTGGATACCAAATACAGAATTAAAAGCCATTTTCTTTTCCTTCATTGTTTAGAATAACAATTTTTTTTTAGTAAAATGTTTAATTGCACTTAAGCCATACTATAGTTGTATGCAAAGAATATAATGAATATTTATTGTATATTTGACGTCTAAGACAGTAAAAAGAAGAAACTTATTTTCCTGAGGACTTAGTCGTGTTGAAAATTGAAGATCCGTTAAAAAAATATATGTACGCATTTTAATTGCTTATTTTAAATTACTGGCTAAGACATATCAAAACAAACTTTTCTTAAGATATATTACTTTTTAATTGTGTTTTTGAGAGTTAGATGAATCTCTTGAAATGAAGTTACTAATTAAACTTAATTAGAGCCCACTCGAAAGAATGAGCATTGTTTTTAATATTTGCTTGAAGCAAAAATTGGAATAGTTAAAAGAATTGTTGTGGAAAAGTATTTTGAGAAAAAAAAAGAAATCGTGACGATGACATAATTAAAACAATCTATTTGCAAATTAGAAGGTTTAAAAATATAAAATTTGCTCTCTTAAAGCTTTAGAGATTATGTTTTCAAAAATTCGATAATATGAAATAAAAGAAATTAAAAAAATTATCTTCATTTAAATTGGTTTCGAAAATCATGCCTTAGGAAATATAATGAAATAAACAAAATTATCTAATTATACTTGACAGTAGAATTTTATATAATGAACATATGACACACTTGTTGAAAATGCAATTAAAAAAATTAAATAAGTCACCAATCATTATTGATATTCTTCTTTTTATCAGTATATCAAAAAAGAATATGCATTAACTTTCTACTCTATATAATTCTTCTAAGAATTAAAACGAAAGAGTTAAAAGAAGAGCAACCGACCAAGCAAGTAAAGATGTAGCCTGCATGTTTTTAATGCCTAAGTGTCTAGTTTTGTTTAATTTTGTTTTGATTTCCGAGAAGTTGGGAATTTTTGCCACTAATTTTGAATAACTTGCACCGAAGAGCCATTACATTATGACCACCCTCCATCTATAACAATAGGCTTGCCAAGATTTTCATGGTTTCTCGTCCAGGAACAATGTTTTCATGGGGCTCATTAGGACACATAATCCTCATAGATCAATCCCTGACGTCTGTAAGCTACTTGAACATAGTTGCACACCAGGTTCACCCATTCATGGCAACAGTTTTTCCGGCGGGGAATGGTGCTTACCAACAGGATAATGCACCATGTCATAAGGGTCGAATCGTCGAGGAACATTCCAGTGACTTTCAAATCATGTCTTGGCCCCCAAATTCACCTGACCTTAATCCAATAGAGCATTTGTGGTCCTATGTGGAAAACCAAATTCGTACTGCCACGCTACCCCCTCGCAATGTGAAGGAATTGCAGGACCAGTTGGTGAGTGCTTGGTACCAGATACCTCAGACTACCTATCAGCACCTTGTGGAATCAATGCCACGGCGGGTGGTAGCAGTTTTGAGGGCTATAAGGTGGTCCTACATCTTATTAGCAGGGTGGTCATAATGTAATGCCTCTTCGGTGTATATGAAACCGAGAGGAAGAAAATCAGAAATTTTCACAACTTGCAGAATGCTACCAATGTTCTGGAACAGACAATCCCACTTACCTTATAATTAGAAGGCTTCCATCCCCGCAATTAAGAACTTCAACAATTGGTGTAAAGGGCCACATTAGATGTCCCTACCGAGTGAAATGTGTGCAAAATTGAAAATTCTCAATACAAATCATGAAGAAATGGAGTATCGCAAAGAAGTCACTGTAATGAAACGTGTAGCTGATGAAGAACTTTAGTTAATGCAGAAGTAGAATATCGCAAGGAAGTCGCTTTAACAAAATGCGTTGCTGATGAAGAGCCTTAATTATTTTATTTTTTTAATTTCATAACCGTCGTTGAACAGTCAACACAATCTTTGGGTTTACGACTACTAATGTTCAACTTCGTAGCCTTGTAATTTCGAACCCAATCCACAAGACAAGGGAACTCCTGGATCAAGAATTGGGAGAAATTTATCTTCGTGGAGGACTTTTTGATGAAACTAATCCGCATTTGTGTTACATGGAGAGGAGAGACCACGAGAATCTTCCACGGTTAGCCTGACGGCTATAGGACTCTAACCCATGATCCGTCTACCTCTGAGGATATTGCATATTAGCACTGTGATTGTTGCGAGCGGGATGCGGAATTCGTATCGATCAGCCATCGCTGGGATTCGAACCCGGTTCACCTCATTGGAAGGTGAACGCTCTATCCCCTGAGCCATCGCGGTTCAGCCTTAGCTAAGTCTCGTATCGCAAAGAAGTCACTGTATTGAAATGCGTAGCTGATGAAGAACTTCAGTAAATAAACATCGGTGATTTCAGAAGTCTAGAAAAAATTATTAGAATTATAGCTTGGGTGAAGCGATATTAATTGTTTAAAGGAAATTTAATCCAACTTCGACGGCAAAAGAAATTCAGACATCGTTTAACACTTTGGAAAATTCCGAATTCAAGGTCTTCCTTGAATCAAAGCGAATATCATTGAAATTTATTTTGTAACTTACTCCATAGTGGGAGGTTTTTATGTGATAAGATAGGATAAGAGTATTAAAGAGCCATTCAAAAAATTTTGAAAAATTCTTTTGAATTTTGGAAGAATGACCACTGTATTGAGTAAAATAGAAACTGTTGTTAATCTTTACCCACTTTCTTACGTCACCAATAAAATGGGCAAGCCAGTTCGAGAGCTCGCCGTCCAATAAGGTCACCCGGGTTCAAATCCCAGCGTTGCCTGGTCATGCGAATTTTGCTCTCGACTCTCGACAGCTACAATATTTACATAAGTATTTTAATAGAATTCATAAAAATTCTAATGTCAATATTATTTTTTATGGAATAGCTGAAATAAGAGAGTGTTTTCTTAAAATAACAATGCATTTGAATTCAAACAACCGAGTTTATTTGTTTAAATAATAGTACTCATTTGCGTAAAAAGCAGACTTTCGTTTTTAAATTACTGTATTTTTCTGTGAAATAAATAGTTTCATACTGGCACACCAGTCGACAGATTTTGTTCATTTTTTTGTGAATTTAATATGTTTTTTACAGTTTTATGAAGATACAAGTGCCGAACTTCAAATATAAAAAAATTGATGAGTTGTTTTAAAAAATAACCGAGTTCTTAACTGCTTAAAAAACAGGCATCCTTTTTAAAAAGCAGAATTTTTTGTGAAATTGACGGTTTTATTCTGGTACAACAGGTGACTTTTTTTCCTGTAAACTTAAGATTTTTTTCAGTGCCTTTTAAAAGATGGTAAAAAACAGCATTATATATTAAGAATATATTTACAGTGTTATAATTTAAATATATTAACAAATAAGCTTAAATATCTCAAACAAAAGTGCCATAAAGATTGTTTTATAATATTTAATCATCCTTTTTCTTTTAATCATCCCCACTATATCATATAAGCATTTTAAATCATCTCAGCATGTATCATAAAACAATGTAATCTTAGCATAAAGATGTACGCGCACTTTCTTACATAAAAAGGAATAAATTGTATTGCTACAATTAGATTTAATAATAATAAAATCACAACAAAATGTTACTTCTAAACGAAATTATGTCAATTCGTTTTAAAAAGTTTCTTGTGTAGCCATAGTAAATCAATACCAAGTTATGTCTTTGAATGACATGAAGAATTTTACTTTTATTACCTGCCAATTCAAAGCCATTCTTTGTTGACATTCTCCGGAAAATGTTCAGAAGCAAGTAAAAGAGTTTCCTTGAAGTCAATCTATAGTCATAGATATAGGTCAAACTTCCTTTTCGCTGACATGTCAAATGTTTAGACAAACAAAAGAAATTTAAATTAAGGATGTATGATATTTTTTTACTTAAAAGGCATTTGATTGATGTTATTGATACCTCAATCAAATACTAAAACATGTTTCAGGATGATAATTATCTATTTTATACATTCTTGCTTCATCCAACTACATATTAGGAAGGGATAATTTACTGCTCAAGATTAATTAATTTCATTAAAGTCTTATTGTTCCTAATAACACTTGGACAATGCAAACTCGCCAACCACTTACCTTTCGCGAATTAAGTCAGGTAGGTCCGTCTTTCTTTGGACCAGAGAGCAGCGCATGGATGAAAGTATACCTTAGCTCAAAACTCCTCGAATAGATAGTAGCATCACTCATTCATGAGGCCACTTCCTCAATTTAGACATAGATATGCAGGGGAAAGAAATTTTTCCAGTTCCCCATACCCATGGTACCGCTCAGCAACCGTCCACTGGACTTTCGATTCCCAAGATTTTTGCGAGCATGTATGTCACTTATACTCGATGGATCTTAGTGGAGGATCGAATTGATCTTAAGAGATCGAACCCCGGCCCCTCCAGAATTTTTTACGTATACAGGTAAAGAAAGAGCGTTAGATCTTGGAGCAAATTTGACTTTCTTTATTTCTTATACGAAATAAAATAATTCGAATATTTAAGAATTTTCATAAGAACATTTATTTCTTGAAACAATTTTTTTGTGAACAAGCTCTTTTCAGGAAAAATATTTTTTTTACAGCAAGAAAAATCAGTCCAATGTAAAACATGACCTTGTACATAACTTGGACGATTGAATATATTTAGTGGTGAATCGTTTCTTTTGAACTTGCGAGTTGATTAAATTGGAATAATCATGCAATTAAAAAATCATTTTTCGCGTGAATTGTGAAAATAAAAATAATCCGAGTTATCAACCAATGAACATTTAAATAGAATACTTCAAAAAAGTATAATTTTACGGATTATAGTGGCGTAGTCAACAGAGAAATACGTATGTGCTAATTGAATTTTCTGCACATGCCTTGGAGCAGTCAAAAGTACTATACAGTGACTAGTCCAAGGTGCAACATGTCTACACTTTTTTTGATTTTGTTACGCTAATGAAAATAATTTGAAAAAAAAATGGTATGTTATCTTGAGAATCACATTTTAGCACTTATTCGCATTAGTTCTTTATTATTTTTTAGTTTTATAGAAATTCATTTTCATGTTATATGAGTCTAAAAAATGAAATATTCTACAAAATTTTGGTCATGGGATAATTCTAATAATTACCAAATAAATTAAATAAGAACTATTCCTAATCATCAGTAGAAGTCTACAATTAAATGTCAAATATCTATTAATTTTCAATTCACATATTTTCAGTTTTAACTGTTTATAGTTCAAAAATGCATTTTCTTAAAGAATCTCCCCGAAATTCCATTAAATTTTTATAAGAGTTATAAATATAAACTTGTGGAAAAATGTAGTGTCTGCTTTAAATTAATCTAACTATACAATGCAATTATCCTTTTAAGAATACTTGTGGCAAAATAACTCATTCATTTGACAAAATAGCGATTTGAGTCAAACTGCTATCATGTACAACTTTCCAGCATTATAATCCTTACTTAATTACGAAGTACTTAGAAACTTTTCCGTTTGAAAGATTTTTTCGACTCTGAATGCACATGAATGTTACATTTATCTGACTCTCTACAAAAAGAAGCATTACTTCGTAAAAAAGAAGTACTTTTCTTTGAGAAATGAGAAGGAAATTCTCTTGGTTTTTTTTCCGCTATTCATTATTCTTAATTTACAAAACAAAGTGAATATTTCTTGAATGCATTATCCATTGCTTTCTAGTTCATTGAATTTGAGAATTCAATTGTTTTGCCTTAATGTATCTTAACAGCAAGTAATTTACTAATTACTTGCTGTTACAAAGTAAAGCCTTGAACAAAAAGGCTTTTAAGAATGGTTATAGTGCTTTACACTAAGCACTACTTCAAAAAAGTCTAAAAACACACGGTTATTAGTTTTACAGAAAATATTTCAATTTATACATGGGTTTTCACAATGATTGCTGGTATTTAAGCTAATGACTTATGCGGCTCATGAAATTTATGCAATCGATTGCATGTCGTATTTCTACGTTGCTTAATAGAATGGTGTATTATGCATTTGCTGTATTCCTTTCAATTAACATGAAACTCTCGTGCCGCTATCCAAAAATTTTCTAGCATCTCTGAAAGATAAACTGGCTCCTTACCACTAATGGTTAGTCGGTTCCCAGTCAAGTATAAATCTGTCACAACTAAATACCTCGTAATTGTTGAGAAAGGAAAACATTCGTCCAACCCAAATATCTGAGCTCCCTTCATCAAAACTGAAATTAAAATTGCGACCCGAAATTGGAACTTGTTGGCAATTAAAAAAACTGTCATTGTGCGAGCAATTGGAGAATACCACCTAACCCTCTTCCCGTCTGAGGACAACTTGCACCAAACACTTAGTGTTGTGACTTTAGGGATGAAAATATTACAGGATTATCTTGCCACACTTATCAACCGATTCTCTGGCTTGAAACCATGAAAGACATGAACCACATTTATTCATTATTTATTCTATCCTGTACCACAGCCAGAAGAACAACAATAACCTCTTGAAAGAGATTCATCCTGTACTGGAAGGCGTGCCACAAACTGACTAAACAAAAAGTGGAAGGCGTTGGCTAGATAAAAAAAGTAAGTACGTAGGAGATTAATGCTGATGAGACGAGATATGATATGAGATACATGATTTAGAGCAGCATATCGATTTTATTGATATCATCGAGTTTTTCACTGATTCGCAAAACTTATGATGAAAATCAGAAGCGTGATGAGAATTTTTCCACAAAGGAGAGGTAAGCCTTTGTTTCCCTTTTATCGCCTTCAAATCATATCACTGGCATCGGTATCTGACTAACATTATCATTTACTGCAAATTTAGGTATTCGTTTTAAATCTGACGAAATTAAGAGATTATTGCTTATATTTTGAGCGGTTTTAGTTACAATATCAGCATGGTCAGTACTGTGTTTTCCAACATGGAATGGAATCCAGCAAAATAAAATTTTGAATCTTTCCCCATATTGTGAGAAGCAACTTTGAAGTTTGTATATCACGGAGTTTTGTCTAATGCGGGGAAAGTTTGAAATTAAGATACGCGAATCGGTATAAATATTTCGCTTGTAGTAAGTTTATACAGAAATAAAATTAAGAACTAGCAAAATAGCATAGCATTCTGTAGTAAACACTAAAGAGTCATCATACAACTGTCCAGATATAGTCAAATTTTCCATAACAACACTACAACCAACATGGTTACCGTATTTTGCTCCATCTGTAAAAATTGGTTTGAAATCAAAATTAGCCTTACGATATTCATGAAATGTTTGACAAAAACTCTGTGTTATATTTAATGGAGGTGGCGTAATTTTTTTCCAGGCTATATTTGGTTAGTCGGTACCGATTCAAGTATAAATCATGGGAGTGATATTCGTACTATAATGCACTCCGGTAATTCCACTTAAGAGAAGCAGCACATGTTTAACATGCTGGTAAGCAAAGGCTAGCGTTGCAAGTCTGTGAATTTTGGCAAAATCAGTCATTCTTAAAAGTAAATTGGGCAACTAAGCACACAAACCAGAAAAATGAAACAAAACAAGAGCCAAAAATCTTAAATCTGTAATTATAATATANATGGTTAGTCGGTTCCCAGTCAAGTATAAATCTGTCACAACTAAATACCTCGTAATTGTTGAGAAAGGAAAACATTCGCCCAACCCAAATATCTGAGCTCCCTTCATCAAAACTGAAATTAAAATTGCGACCCGAAATTGGAACTTGTTGGCAATTAAAAAAACTGTCATTGTGCGAGCAATTGGAGAATACCACCTAACCCTCTTCCCGTCTGAGGACAACTTGCACCAAACACTTAGTGTTGTGACTTTAGGGATGAAAATATTACAGGATTATCTTGCCACACTTATCAACCGATTCTCTGGCTTGAAACCATGAAAGACATGAACCACATTTATTCATTATTTATTCTATCCTGTACCACAGCCAGAAGAACAACAATAACCTCTTGAAAGAGATTCATCCTGTACTGGAAGGCGTGCCACAAACTGACTAAACAAAAAGTGGAAGGCGTTGGCTAGATAAAAAAAGTAAGTACGTAGGAGATTAATGCTGATGAGACGAGATATGATATGAGATACATGATTTAGAGCAGCATATCGATTTTATTGATATCATCGAGTTTTTCACTGATTCGCAAAACTTATGATGAAAATCAGAAGCGTGATGAGAATTTTTCCACAAAGGAGAGGTAAGCCTTTGTTTCCCTTTTATCGCCTTCAAATCATATCACTGGCATCGGTATCTGACTAACATTATCATTTACTGCAAATTTAGGTATTCGTTTTAAATCTGACGAAATTAAGAGATTATTGCTTATATTTTGAGCGGTTTTAGTTACAATATCAGCATGGTCATTCCCGTGTTTTCCAACATGGAATGGAATCCAGCAATATAAAATCTTGAATCATTCCCCATATTGTGAGAAATAACTTTCAATTTTGTATATCGCGGAGTTTTGTGTATTGTAGGGAAAGCTTGAAATAAAACTACTCTAATCGGTATAAATATTTCGCTTGTAGTAAATTTATACAGAAATAAAATTAAGAACTAGCAAAATAGCATAGCATATTGTAGTAAACACTAAAGAGTCATGATACAATTGTTCAGATATAGTCAAATTTTCTATAACAACACTACAACCAACATGGTTACCGCATTTTGCGCCATTTGTAAAAATTGATTTAAAATCAAAATTAGCATTACGATATTCATGAAATGTTTGACAAAAACACTGTGTTTTATTTTATGGAAATGGCGTAATTTTTCCAGGCTATATTCCTTAGCACTAGTGGTCAGTCGGTACCGAGTCAAGTATAAATCATGGGCGTTATATTCGTACTATAATGCAAACCGGTAATTCCACTTAAGAGAAGCAGCACATGTTAAACATGTTGGTCAGCAAAGGCTAGCGTTGGAAGTCTGTGAATTTTGGCAAAATCAGTCATTCTTAAAAGTAAACTGTTCAACTAAATTCACAAACCAGAAAAATGAAACGGAAAAGAGCCAAAAAATCTTAAATCAGTAATTTATAATCAGTGTTAAAAAGTAAATAAATTAATGTTCGCTCACTTGCTCAATTTAATAATTTGGTGAAAAGTCTGAAACTCAAAACAGGATAGCCGCAATAGAGAAATGGAAGAATGCTAAGGTTCAGCTCATGACGCGGATGTGCCATGTTCGCCACACAAGAGTGTGCCTCTGAGGGTTCAAGAGGGCAGAGTGGTCCTATAAGATCGATTGTATAATTAGATTGTATAATTTACTCAAAAATTAACTAACATTCCAAAAATACCTCTCTCTCTCAAAACTTACTACTATATGTCTTTTATAAAAATACAATAGATAAAATATGAAACCAATAATACACAATAACATGAAATGAATAAAAATTTTGAATTTCAAATTTACGAAATTGTAGGCATAAAAATTTTTATATTAATGATATTCAAATTTTTAAAGCTAATGTTTAATTTTTTATATAAAATGGGTAAGTAAAGTTAAATTATTATTGCAACAATTAATTCTTATATAATATGCTTATTTAAATATGTCTTTAATTTGCATTTGTCTTTTGTATTATTATTGAATTACAAATAGTTGTCACATCTCGTATCTAAAATCTCTACAGGCTCTAAAATAATAGAATTTTCACTTCTTTTTTCCTTTCGAAATATTTTTGGTTTATGTTTAATTAAAGTCACAAGCACTAGAAACATTAATTATACACCCATCAAAATTCACTGTAATGCTTTTTTACCTTTCTTTAAAATCAAAGAGCCGTATTTAAAATTTTTGCCAAACAAATGATAAAATCAAAATCTAACAACTTTAAAATAATTATAATTGCATTCATTTTAAAATCCACGGAGTATTAATTAAAGAAAAAAGGGAATTAGAAAAAACACTTTTTTGAATTCAAATCTCTTTTTTTGCACATTCTTTTAATGCATTTATATCTAAATTAATTGCATTTAGTTTATAATGAATCAGTGGGGAAGAAACTGAAGCTTTTAAGTTCGAAAAAAACTAATTATTTATGAATTAACGAAGCGAAATTTTTTTCGAACTTTTTCATACAAATTTTTTGCTTTCGAATAAATAAAATTTAAAGCTAAATTTTATTATTTAAATATAGTTACAATATCATAGCATATTTAATCAAGCTAGGTGTATAACTAATTTCTTTATACATGGAATTCATGTGAAAGTAGTGATTGAAACGTGCATCATCATTCAGCAGATTAACCACATGTTCTAATCCAGTTTTCTCCGGCAATCAAGCAAATTTTTATGTTTGTGAACCCACTTTCCTCAACAGTGATTTATTAGTTTTTGTTTTTTTCCCTCTTTAACTGTTAACTTGCGAATCTTATTTTGCATGTTTATTACTTCTTCACTATGATAAGGATTCTAATAATATATTTTAAATGTGGTCATTACAAAGTAAACACCCTGTATAAATGCAACTATAATTGAACATAAATTTATGATTTCTTTCATATTTTCTGGTCTTTATTTAAGAAGAATCTAAGATTATTTCCTAAATTATCTACCAAATTTCACATCATAACCAAATTAATTTGATATGTCATGAAATAATAGCATTTTCTTCAAAATGTTTCACAATAAAAACTAATGAGATACGTCAAAGCCGTAAATGTCTTTTTTTGAAAAAACAAGATTCCCTGTTTCAAAGGAAGTTAAAACAAATTTGTACAGCAAAATATTTTTTTTTGAAATGAAAAAGTATAAAAAAAAATTAAAAGCATACAATATAAAAACTATTATTTTTCATAACAAACGCTTTAACTAACGTCAACTGACAAATCAAAAGTACTTCTGTTGAAACAATAATCACAGATATCATTTTAAATGTTTTCAAAGAACCATTCAATCCACTGAAATTCCAAAGGCTTTCTAAAAATGACAGGAAATCATATATTTTTTCATAGAAGCCCTTAAATATTTTTCAATTTCACTTTTCTCCTTAATATTGCAGGAAAAAAAACTTTCTTATCTTCATTTCCAGGCATTCTCAAACTTAAATATGTGGTAGATATCTGTCTTCATTCTCTTTCATTTCCATCGACATTTGGATTTTTTTCGATAATTATATACATTTCTATGCTTAATGTTCTTTTTAAATGAGTTCTTTTTTAAATATCCTATAGGAAGATTTTTATATTCTTTCAGTAATGGCAATGATATACCAAGTTGCATAAAAGACATTTGGTTATCTGAAAATGTTAGAATTCTTAAAAAAAAATTATCTAATTCCTCTTTTAGAAAAAAAAGTGTCAACTTTTAAAAACAATTTTGAGATTTTCTTCCTTACAATAAAATATATATAAAAACTTCAGCAGAATTTGCTCCAATATTAAAAACTTTTTTTCAACTACTATATAAAAAGAAATAAAGCTGAAATGTCCCATATTGACAATATTGAGTTTTGTATATTAGATACGTTTATATATATTAGATAAATGATTTCTGAAAAATCATTTGTTAATATGTTTAAAATAACTAATAATTTTTTTTAAGGAAAAATGCCACTAATTTTATTCAGCCACATGAAAAACTAATTTTCTTGACTTTCTTAATTTGAGAAACATTAAACACCAGCGTTGATAGTGAAACCTAAATTTCTGAGAAACTTATGATCTATTTAAAATATGTGCATATAAGATTCTTACATTTTTTAGCCACATGAAAAATCTGAACAAAAAAAATCGCTTTATGTATAATTATTACATTATTATCAAACTATACATATATAAAAATTTAAAAAGTAAAACTATAGTAAACTCAAATAAGTAATGTGGATGTCAAGTGCTTTGCTTTTCGCAAAAAATTACATGAAGTATTGGAGAATTAAAAGCTAAAACCAATAAAATTATGTTTCATTTTTCAAAAACATTTATTAATGTATTTGCCAAATCAACACATTGGCTCACCACGACTAAATTGAAAGACACGATTATTTGATTTAGACCTTTTATTTAATTTTCATTTAGTGAACAAAACAACTTTAAATTTAACTTTGAATAGTAAAATCAAACAAGGAAAAAAATTCCGGTAAAATAGCCATAATGAAAGATTATGATATTTCTGGTAAAAAAAACTATTATTCAGAATAATAAAAACAAAATATACTGTACTGAAACTACTCGCTTCGTAACTTTTCTGCTAGTAAGGTAATAGTTTCCTGGAAATTCTGGTTTTCAAAATTATAGTTCCTGTTACTACACATTTAGTAAAAAATGCAAAACGTAAAGGTAAGTTTAACCAAATAAACGTTTCACACGTCACATTCTAAGGTATCATGATAAAATTACAGAATTTTACCACATTTACCAAAATTTAAGACATACTATAAAAACATATTTTACTTTTAATTTTACCAAAATCATTACCAAAGCTCTTCGGCAAAAATTATCGAGCTTTTTGAGGTTTCCATAAAGCCAGAAATACGGTAAATCTTATTATATTCTAGTAGTTTTGATCAGACTTTCTTATTAGTAATAACATGAAAACATATTTTTCTACCACTAGAAAACATTGTCTCCCAAAAAAGCGATTTGGCATTTTTGAAGTAAAACATTAAAAAAATGTTATCTACACAAAGAAAAAAAAGTAGTCTGAAACTACCAGAGTATAATAAAGTTTACAGTAGTTACCACAAAAAAGCACGGTAATTTTTATCAAAGTGCTTTTGTAATGATTTTGGTAAAAATAAGAATAAAATATGGTGATATAATGTGTGATAAATTTCGGTGAATTTAGAAATTTTATCATAATACCTTAGAGCATTGCATACAAACCATTGATTCGGTTAAATTCACTTTTCAGTTTGGTATTTTTCAACTAAATATGTGGTACTAAGAAATGTAATTTTGAAAACCAGAATTTCCGGTAAACCGTTACCACAAAAACAGGAAAAATATTAAACAAATTGTTTAAATACCATATATTTTAGTTTTTATAACCAGAATTAACGTTTTATTTTCTCCAGAAATGTAACTATGCCAATTTTTTTTCTCATCATAGGTTCAGATTTATGGAGACATAACACTAACCTATAATGAATTCTCCTCGATTGGATATCTGTAATCGACTTCATCATGGCATTTGTCGATTCAGAAGCCAATCAGGTTCGACGCACACACACGTGACATCGCTCAAACATATTCAATTTAATCTGATTTATATCACTTGGTAAGGCATAATCTCTTCACTTCTTCTCAACTTGCAAGTACTCGATTTAAACGATGGAATCAAAAATGCACTTTAGAGAGTTCCAACTATTTACTCGTGGCATTTCGCAAATAGACCACGATTGTTTCACCAGCTTACTATTCCAAGAAAACAAAAGACGGCTCCCTCAGTGTTCTAAAGTGACAACACCAAAACTCTCACCTTCTAACAAGGAAGTTCTTTACTGAATATCATTGGTGCAAAACAGAATAGACATTCATCATTCATATACATAAATTTATAAATTTCACTATGCTTCAGATTTTTGAAGACCTTATCTTCATAAAGAGTTTTGGTTTCATGGAGATGCTATAGCTTAGCTCTACCAACTAGGATTAGAATCAACAGGTCGTTAAAAGCGTGAGATAATAGACTTCTTCATATCCAATGTAACACCAAAAGCAAGGAAGCTCTTAATCAAAGGTTCTCATTTTATTTTTTTCTACCGTAAAAGTTTCATGTGCACAGTATGCAAAAAACTAAGCGGACCACCCTCTACAACTTTTGATCTAATGATCGATTTTTACATTCTGGGACTCAATCTTTAAGTTCAAGGGTACCCCAAAAAATAAACGATGTAGCTGCAATCAGGGAAATACGAGTATGATCATAGTTTGGTCAGGAGAGTGATCCAAAGTTTGGACACCTTAATGCTAATTTTACTTTTTGAAAATTTCGCCATGTATCGAGAACTTATTAAGTGATTTGTAAAATCTTTGCGCACAATTATATAATTCGTGTATCGAAAGATAACTTTTGCAAAAAATAACTTTTAATAAATATTTATTATTTTTCCTTTTTTTTATTTAATAATAGTCAAAAAATTTTAAATTGCAAGGTATATAATTTTGTACATTATTTTAAAAAAATTAATCGTTAAAGGCAAAATACAAAATTTGAGTTTAATCGGTCGATTAGTTCCTGAAAAAATGAATTTTAAATATACGGCATTTTTATGACTATATTTAAAGCCATATTTCCCAGATTAAGGCTGTTTCTTATATTTTGGGAGTCACAAATCAAAATCCATCATAAAAATGTTTATTTATTTAGAAAAAGTGCGTTTTTGTGACATATTTAGTAACTTACAATATCGTCTGCTCTAATTAGTTAGCATATTTGAGTTCACCTCCTCGAACCATTAAGATTAAGTCCCAGACGGTGAAGATACGGTCATTAGATCGAAAGTTATTAAGGATGATCCCATTTCAAGATTTTTATTCGTGTAGGACTAGACGCTTTTGCTTTAGAAATCTCCCCCTAATTACCCTACATTTCTGTCTTACACACAGTTAATTATTTCTTGAAATTCCCGACATAGAAATAAAAACGCTTCATTTGTCCTAAATTCGATTGTTAAAGTTCACACATGCGGTAAAAGAAGTAGAAATATGTTATAAATTCAATTTAATTCTTCTTTCACCAATTTTACTGTCATCCATAGTGATCCTTTTCAACTATCAATTTCTCAACATAAAATGTAATTGTCAAAACAGTTACGTCAGTATCATTTATCAAAACCCTTACTGAAACGGAAATTTGACAAATGATGCTAAAAACATCAAAGAGTAGCAGTGAAAAAGAGCTTTTTGATCCATATAAAAATGGTTTTATTACAAACACCAGTGCTGTTTCGTTAGGAATCATAAATTTCCGTTCCTTTTTGTTTTCTTATGCATTAAAGTTCCATTTTATCGGCAGTTATTAATTTTCTTTTTTACGATAAAAGGAAACAAAAATGAAAAAACGTAGTTTAAGCAATTGGAAGAATTAGACGAGTAGTTGATTTTACTTTTTAAAACTCAAAACATTCAAATTTTTTGATTTTTTTATCGTAGAAACAAACAATAAATGAAATAAAGAAACTGGGGTGCAAAGAATCCAAGTTTATATATATNTTTTCCCATAGATTTAAAAAACAATAACTTACCAAACCATTTTCATTTGTCATATGAAATATTCATAAACTTTTAAAATTGTCTTTAAAAGCTTAAGACTTAAAAAAAATAAATCTAAATTTATTTTAAATTATGAATAACTAATTCTTAATTTTACATTTATGACTAAACAATCTCATCATGTATGGCTTCATTTATTTCAAAAAAAAGAATACAAATAATTACGAAATTTAAAGCAAAAAATTTACAAAACGTGTTTTAATGCACTCTTTACAGCAATTAACAATTTCATATGTTCTATCAATCAGTTTAATTTTTTTGTTTACAAGTTATTGGAAATCTAGACTAAAAGTTTTAAAAATAGAATAATTATTTTTTCTACTATTTCTTACAAAAATCAGAAATAAAATAATATGAAGCTAAAGTGATTTTTATTTTTATGAAATATAGCAAAAAAAAAATTTTTCGTTCTGTGCATTTCAACTAAATTGACTTTTTCTTGGGATTAATTTTACGCTCTAATAAATTTCATTTTTTGTTTTTGCTTAAGCATTATATTTTTCATTTCAAAATTTTTTATCACTTAGGTAATTTACAAGTACTTTACACTCCATTAAATAAAACACTGAAGTGTTAGAAAGTTAAAACTAATTAAAAAAAACTTCAAAAAATTAATTAACGATTTCAAATATTTATTATCTGAAGATTGTAAACAATTCCAAACATTTAATATGTTCTAAAAATAATTAAAAATGTTTGCATACAATAAAATACAACGTTTATAAAATCCAGCGAAATTTTTATACTCAATTTTAATACCTCTTTAATAAAAACAAGTTATCTATAAAATTTTAATGTACAAAAAAAAGTTTTATTTGGGGTCTTGCTTCTTAATTTACAAACTAAGTATTTAAAATCCTCCATACATTATTTACATTGTATTTATTTATTGATAGCAATTTTTAATATGTGTTTAATAATGCTTTGTTATTTATTAATAGCGATTAATAATAATATGTTACACTTAGCAAAGAAAATAAATTCACAAATACTCTTCAATTTTCTATTAAACACTTTTAAATACAAATTGATGGAAAAGTTTAAAACCCAATGCAAGGTTTGTACAAAAAATTAAATTTTATGTGATGTTCAAAAGCGTAGTGGCCAAATGGGGCAAAATAAGTTAAACCAAATGAGTTGATACTTATTAGTAGGTAAAAAAGATCATAAATATCTAATTGAATCGTAAGTCAACTTACCGTATAATCTTTTCTGAACTGTACAATCTTTATAAGCAATATGAAAGGATATAACTTTTTTCAAGTAAATCTCAGCGAGCAAGAAAAATTCAATAAGTAAATTTTATGTATATATTTATAACAGGATAAGTTTTTCTTGCAAGAATGATTGTTAAATTATCATACCAACAAAATAAATTTTTGCTTAACATATCGATCTTTCGAAAAACAGCCATTCTACGCTTATTGAGTTCAATGCAGTAATGTTACTACAGTTTATGGTAACCCAGTTTATTAAAGATTTTCTAGTAATTCTACAGTTTTCTTATGGTGAATATTTAATTTAATATGCCAACCCACACAGACTTCCAATATTTTTATTTACCATACGTAGCGGTCACCTCACCAAATTCGTAAAATGATAATCAGTCAATTTAATTTATTGTTTTATTTTCACTATTATTTTAAAATTGATCTTAAAAGGCTGACTGTCGGAACAATTTTTTGATTTCAGAAACGATAGGGGAGAGTGGGGTCAATTGTAACAGGGTACGATTGTAACAGAGCAAAAAAGTTCGAGTGTCGGATTCTAGATTTGGTTCCCAGGTGACGCACAAGGTGTAAGTGGACACCTTAATTAACATTTCAAAAAAAAAGATTAGTTTTGTTAATTAACTAGCATTGTTTTTAACAAATGAAGCTGAAATGGCGTCTTGGGAACGATTGTAACAATAAGTAAAGGGACGATTGTAACAGCTGAAAATAAATAATCTTATGTTTACAAACCATTACTTAACTCTTCAAGAACCACCAATAGTTTCTTATATCACTTATCTTATGTTGCATGTACATTATTTTATTTGTCACCTTTCACAGCATAAGTCAAAATTTTTAGCCCCTTAAAGTTAAAAGTTTAACCCTTTAGGTCTCTGCTCATTATTATTTTTACTCCTGAAATATCACTACTATTTTGATCAATAAAAAATATATCACAACTATGATAATATGTATAATTAACTATGTTTTAGTTGAATTTATGAACTGTTACAATTAACCCCGTAAGTGGGGACAGTTGCAACAAGTGCACGACTGTCAAAAATTGTTAATAACTAATATAATAACATTTAAAATAAGGTATTTATTTATTTTTCTAGTAGAGAATGGTCTACTTTACTCGTCTGTCAATTAATACTAATTATATATTAAATTTTTGCTAGTTAAAAATAGTTAAGTAAAAATTTTTACAATTGACCCCTCTCTCCCCTATAAATTATAACTTTTATTTTAATTTATTAAATAAACAGCTACTTGTTATACCGAAGCTTTGTATAAATTATTTAATGTTTATAATACTCTAAAGAATTTACTATTAAAGCTTTTTTAAAAAGACAAAATGATGTAGGTCAAGAAAAATTACTTACCTTAGAAACCGATTAGTATACTTTTAAATAATTATTCGATAAATGTTATCTGAAAAAAGTGCTATTATTTTTGCCCACAAGAAAAATTATTGCTCTCGTACTCCGTTAGAAAATATCCGTACGTCTAGACACCAAAAATGGTGGCAACTACTTTACACAAAAGGGGTGTTCCACGTTAGATATGATGCACATGTTATATTATAACAAAATTATTTTCACCAGACAATCAGTTATTTAGATTGCATACATAGACTAATTATTAAAGTCAAATTAATTTTAAATTAGAAAAACGCGTAGTAGAAAGAATATTAAGACGAATTCGAACAAGGCTTAACTGAGCAGGAGCTGGGGAAATTATACAGTATAGAAGTACTAATTACAGCTTACAGAAACTTGAAAATTAGAATATAAATTCCTTATTACACAATTAAAATCATGCATACATATTTTAATGGCGAACTAGAAATTCTGCAGATGAAAAGCAACATTGGAGACTTCCGCCAACTCTCGCCAACGCGATATTTAATACAGACGAGATTAATATTAGACAGATTAATATTAGACAGATTTAATATTTAATACATTTACAGAAGAAAGCAAAACGCGCCAAGAGTTAGAGCTTTTAAGAAGCGAAAGTATTGAACGTATGGTGTGAAAACGAGTAATCATGATGTAAACTTTTTGCATTTTTGGTGTTTTGAGCTTTCATACACCTTTTCAATTGTATATGAAAGCTCAATTTAGAAAAAATTCTTCCACGCAATTTTTAGCGTTGTTAAACATTGAATTCGGAAAATATTACACCAAAGATTTAACAGTGTCTAGCATATGGAGTAGAGGAGTAAGCTTTGAGTTACTACAAATATTATTGTTGTTATTGTTTGTGCTGTTTCACTTGAAAAAATAGGTTTTCGTCTCTAGCAATTTTGCTGATAAATCAATAAAGCAATAAGTTCATATACTTTTGTTCAAGCATTTGAAATTTAAACTAGCTAGTAAAAGGGGAAAGATCTAGAAAAGTTATCAGAAAATAAATTATTAAAGCCGCATGAATCGGTATTCAATATTAAAGGCTACGAATATCAAAAGGATTAATCTAATTTCCAGCTATTGCCAAATCGAAAACTGTTACTCTTAGTTGATTATCTACTTCACAGCTCATTTATTTCTGTAAAGGATACGATAAATTTTTAAGTAAATAATAATTAAATACTTTCATCGCTCAATTACTCTAATTATCACTTTATTCTATTTAAATTATGAAAGTACTCATTTCTAAATCGAATAATAATCACCCTCTTTGAAAATGCATTCAGAGGGATTAACAATCTTTTGAATTCGGAATTATTCAATCGGTAAACTTTAGTTTACAGAATTAAATTTTAGTGCTTAAAACGAAAGGGCACTTCTAATATTGGAAATATTTATCGCATGCCGTGTTCTACAAAACTTTAAAAAAGTGAAAACGAAAAATTAATGTGAAAAGTCTTTGCAGTTTTGCTATTTTGCACAGTTTCTAATCATAAATTCTTTAATACAAATCTTTTGCAAGTTATGAGTAACAAGTGCCAATGTACAGTGTGCAGAAAAAGGCATGCACCCTAAATAACTTCTGATCTAATGATCGGAGCTTTACGTACTAGGGCTCAATCTTAATGGCTCGAAGGCCTATTCAAATGTGATAATAATTTGTTGTAGATGATAATTTAAGTTACTAAATCAAACAAATAACTTGCTTACATGTTATGATATTTTTTTTTACTTATTTGAATACATGACACTCATATGGGATATCACTGCAGTCTGGAAAAAATAATTCCAATAGTTAAGAGAGAAAAGCGGTCAAAAGTTTATGCCTTATAACATTGATTTTACTTTTTGAGAATTTCGCCAATTCAAAGAAATCCTATTTTGATACTTTAATTTCTCCCGATTCTTTTCAGTATTTGTATTATTTGACCTATCAATTTAACTTTTTTTCTGAAAAAAATTAAAAAAATATTAAAAATACATTTTTTAAGGAATTTTATTTTACTGGAATAACTGAGACCAAGAACATTTTGATTTGTTCCATTATATCTGGAGATACTGCGATATGCGTGAAAAGTAAACCTAGCACTAAAGGGCCCAAAATTTTGATATCTCTCTCTCTCTCTTGCTCGAACTATTGGGAACCATATTTCAAATAATACAGCTATCCTCTCTCCCATATTTTGAAGGTCACAATCTAACTTTTGGTCTAATGATGGTATATCCATGTACAAATAAACAATCTTAATAGTTAGAAAGGTAGACCTCAAACATGCTAATTTGTTGGTACTACGTATGAAATAGATTACAAAATGGGGCGTTGATTCATATATAATATGTACTACTTCATATATTTTTCTGCGGATTTGAATTTTCAAATAGCAAAATATGGGGAATGTAGGTGTAGGCTGGGATACATTGTCCCAGTTGTCCAATTATTGGAAGTAAAATCTTTTAATGTATTTGATCAGAATACCTCTTTTCCATATCATTTTACAACCGTCGTTGAAAAGCTTCACAAATTTTGAGTTTACGGCTGCTAATGTTCAACTATGTAGCCTTATAATTTTGAACCCAATTGTACCAGTGAAAAAATTATTTCCAATAACACATGTACCGAAATTTAAAGTAATTATAAATTAAAAAATAAAGTACCGTAGTAAATTAAATGATTAAAATATATTATATACAGAGAATGGGTTGTAAAATTTGATAGATGTATTCAGTCGATAAGGTTTAAGACAAACAAAAAAAAAAATGAGATTAATTAAATAATAAATTTTGATCATCATTAATTGATGGAAAGAAAAGGCCGAAAATGATCGAAAAATAGTGGAAGGACATGTTGCTTAAGTGCCACGTGAATTAACCCAACAGCAAGGGCTCGTGGTCAGGATAAAGTTAGGGGACGACTGAATAACAACTATGAAATTTATACACAACAATAAATAAGTTGTAACTATCCTCTAGTCAAATAAATACCATAAAAAAAAGTGAGTTACTCACCTCGATGAACAAACATGAAGACGTCGAGGGACGACAAAAACGTTGAGAAAAGAATACAAGGTATTCAGGTTCACATGTTTAATTTCTAAAATTTTTTTACAGAGGACAATCGAATCCCCTGAGTGGGGAGGGATGTAGTTAAATAATAAATGGTTTTTTTTACAGAGGACAATCGAATCCCCTGAGTGGGGAGGGGTGTAGTTAAATAATAAATGGGCAGTAATTGGCCAAACTCAAAATTGATATAAAAAGAAAAAGATAAATCAGAAAAAAAATGGCCAAAAAAATGTAGCTTTGGGGTGGTTTGGCATGGCTCGCTGACCAAGAAGGTCAGCTTACCAGCCGCACCGCAATCCCCGAGAGAAGTGTGTACTTTTCAGTACCAAAAAAACGTTAATAATAATGGCGTCACTTAAGCGCGGGAAAATGCGAGTTGAAAAGCAGGAGAGAGAAACGACTGTGATTGGATGGGGGGATTACTACACGATTAGGTCACCACCAATCATGTGCCAAATGTACTCCCACACATACAAAAAGGCGTGAACACGCTAAAAATTCTGGAAAAATCTAGAAAAACCGACCGGAAGAGTCACTACGTGAAAAAATTTGAAGGTTACTTGAAAGTGATGGGAAAAGAATTTAAGTGGTGACGTAAATAGAATGTGAGGGAAAAGAATTCGTCCTTGACGGACAGTGGGGTCAGACGACCTTGAATTGTAAAAGGTGAAAAAGAGAAAGACACAAAAATGTGTTGCTAACTTAAGAGGAAAAGGAACATTTCCAATTCTCTTCACAGAAAAAAATGAAGAGAAATAAAAAAGGAAAAGTACAAATATTATAAACTATGAAAGATTGAATTAAAATTAAATTAAGTTAAATTCCGGACATAAAAAAAATCGTACCACGACACTGTGACATTAAACAACCAACATTAAACTAAAAAGGGATTAAATTAAAACAATTAGAAAAAAAAACGTCACACATCACTGTGACACCAATACATGAGACAAGAGAACTCCTGGATCAATTATTGGGAGAAAATTGCCTTCGCAGAGGACTTCAGCAGAGACCTCACGCAGAGGACATGGAAATAACCCACATTCGTGTTACATGGAGATCAAAATCTCCCAAAGTCAATCTGACAGCAAAGAGACTCTAACCCATGATCCGTCTACCACTGAAGACGTTTTGCGTCAACCCAGTGGTCATTGCAAGGCTTGTGCAAAATTCGTATCGTTCAGCCATCGTTGGGACTGAATCTGGGTTGCCTCATTGGGAGGCGAGCACACTATACCTGTGTCAGGCTTTTTCCGTGTCATTGAAAACAACGCGATTCAAAAACTTTTAGGTTTTGTCTTTTTGTTCAAGAGCTAAAAAAAGATCCTTACCACGAAGAAAGTCGATAAATGACTTTAGAAAGTCGATAAATGACTTTAGAAAGTCGATAAATGCTTTAAGAAAGTCGATAAATTGTTTTAACGCAACACTCTAAGAAATCATGATAAAATTATAAAATTTTGCCATGTTTGCTAATTTTTATCACATATTGTGACATTATTTTCCGTATATTTACCTAACATCATTACCAAAGCGCTTCCGTAAAACTTTTTGAGCTTTTTGGTGTTCCTATAAAGGTGGAAACACGGTACATTTAACCATATTCTAGTAGTTTTGCCCGTACTTTTTTTCTCAGTTACAGACAGTAAATTTTCTAATTTTTGTTTGGTTTGATTGGTTGTTTTCAATTTTAGAATTTTTTCCTTTAAAAGTGAACTACATAAAATTACGTTAGCATTTTTTTACCCTACTTGTATTTAGACCACACCACATGAAGTTACAGCTAATTCTAGATTTATATTTTGGAAAATTATATTTAATTAATGCAGAATAAAAAAAAAATTCAGTCTTCTTTTCAATTATAATTATACTAATTAAAAGCAATTTGGAATAGCTGAGTTAGATTACCAACGATTTGGAAAATTATCGTCATATATATAAACTATTTTTATTTGTTAAACCATTCTCTCTAAAAGAAAGCTCCATTAGCTTTAGTCATTTAGAAATGTCATTGAGATTTAAGTGCTTAATTAAAATCATCTCGAGAGCCTTTAGTTAACGAAGTTATCAAGTATTAAATAAAAATGCTTCATTAAGAAATGAATATTATCAGAAAGATTTCTCTACCTTCTTTCCAAGATATAAGCTTCTAAGAGAGTTTCAATAAATCAGTCAATGAAAAAAATTAATTAATGAAACGATACAATAGAATTTAATGATATCTACTTAGAATTGAAAAATATTTTGTCAAAAATTAAAGAAAAATGGGGAAAAAAGATTAAGGATCTTAAGAAAGCATAATTGGAAATGATTTTAAAAATTCTAAGATTTCATTTAAAGCGTTGCTATGAACAATATACCATATTTGCTGTAAACTACTGATAATGAAAGATTTTACTTTGAGAAAAAGCTATACACTTTAAACAAATAAAAAAAGCAAAAGTAAATATTAATTTCAAGTTAATAGACATGGGATTACGGCTTATTTAACCGAAGTTATAAGACAGATTATTAATCAACCATAATAGCTTTAATCCTTCCTTAATTACTGAGCACATTTGCATATTAAAGCATCCATAAAATTTTCCTCGCAAATTTTACGGCATATTGATTCCTTTTTTTTATTTTCAACATTATAAATCTTTTTAAGAGGATTTGATATCCATTTAACTAATATCACACTAATATATAATGTTTTTTTTAACATCACACACATCTTAATTGACACCAGTTTAGAAGTAATAAACGCACATTTATTGAATTTAGTTATAATAAATTAATTAATTTGTTTTTTAAAAATTTGTATCTCTTATAATCAAACATGAATCCAAAAAAAAAAATTTTTTTCCAAATAATAATGTATTTGTAAAGAAAAAATGGGAGGTTAGATCAATGATCAACCTTAACTTTTTCATATTTATTTAACTGACTACCATATCAAGAGTTTTCCAGCTAAATAATCAAGCAGGATCCAATGTTGATTCTGTCCATCAGTCGTTTGCTAGTGAAATCAAAGAGAAATCAGCTGTAATATCATTTTCGTCCAGAAAATGAATTATTCTCGTACTCTTTTGAGCCCTCTGTCATTTTTTTTTATCAAAATAGGTTCAAAAATTTAGCATTACCTAATGCATCTTTCAAATCTACATATATTTTAGAGTTAAACTAAACAAATTTTTTGGAAAAGGAGTTTTTTTTTTCAACACAGAATTAAATCATAAAAATGCTAAATTGAAATCAAAAATAATCAAATAATAGCAAAATTTTGAAAATTAATCTTAATCAAATTATGATTTGTTTAAGGAAATTCAAAGATATAATGTATGTACTAGTAAAAATATGCAAATTACTAGCAAAGTATTTATTAGAATTGAACTTTACCATTACAAACTTGCAAACAAGGCTCAATGTAGTCTTACCTCACAATCTTTGCACATAATTTGCTTTTTTTGCAGTGTTTTGCAAACCATACTTGTATAGTTTGCAACCAATGCCATATTTTAACCACCATATTCGGTGTAGCGTGAAAAAAGTTAAACTACAGTGCCTTACTTATCTAGATAGCAACATTTAAATTTTTGCTCTCTTCATTCTTTTTTACCATTATTTAAAAGTTCATCATTTCTTTTTTATTCACTAATGCTTGAGGAAAAAAGTGACAACATTCGCAACAAATAATCATAAAGGTTCCCTCGAAAGCTACTAAGATTTGGATTCCAACTCTAGCTGTCATCAATGTTGATCAATGTTGAATAACATTACTATGCTTTCTTACTCTCGATTGCACAATTAAATAGATCACTTTGAATTTAAACAGGGTTGAATTTAACACCCACTCGAAATATATTAGTAATGATGGTTGATATTGAATAATATTAAGATATCTTCTTTCTTTGGATTACGTAATAGAGAAGTTCAATTTAAATTTAACCATTGCTTATTTCAGTATCTAATTACGTACCAGCAAATTTATATAATAAAATGCGAATAATATTTACAATCCAATTTTTATCACTATAAATATTGTCAATCTAGTAGATTTCAGATTTTATTAATGCAAGAATTATTATAAAAATATTTACGCATATATTTATTTAATTATCTAGTAGATTTCAGATTTTATTAATTCAAATATTATTCTACGAAATATATACGTATATATTTATTGAACCATCTAGCAGATTTCGAGATTTTATCTACGCAAATATTATTCTACGAAACATATAAGCATGTATTTGTTTTAACTAATAGATCTCAGATTTTATTAGTACAAATATTATTCCATGAAGTATGTGTCTATGTTTATTTTTTAACTAATGCCACTTGTAAATCTAGCACTCATATTTAAATGATCGGCTGCCATAGGTTCTCGTGAATCACTTCCTTCCAATGTTTTAAAAGTTCAAAGAGTGAAAACTTTAATTAAATTAAATGTAGGTTTTAATGACAAAATGTCCAAAGAAGTGCATGTTGTCCTTTGAGTTTAGAAATACTAATTAATATTGAAGATATGGGGAAATTTTAGCAGATTTAGCGTAATTCGGGGTTTACCACAAGGAAACCTCATCTGTTGCACCTCACAAGAAAGTATTTGAGGAAATATATATTATTATTATANTATAAATCTTTTTAAGAGGATTTGAAATCCATTTAACTAATATCACACTAATATATAATGTTTCTTTAACATCACACACATCTTAATTGACACCAGTTTAGAAGTAATAAACACGCATTCTTTGAATTTAGTTCTAATAAATTAATTAATTTTTTTTTAATTTGTATCTCTTATAATCAAGCATGAATCCAAAAAAAATTTAAAAAAAATTCAAATAATAATTTATTTGTAAAGAAAAAATGGGAGGTTAGATCAATGATCAACCTTATCTTTTTCATATTTATTTAACTGACTACCATATCAAGAGTTTTCCAGCTAAATAATCAAGCAGAATCCAATGTTGATTCTGTCCATCAGCCGCTTGCTAGTGAAATCAGAAAGAAATCAGCTGTAATATCATTTTCGTCCAGAAAATGAATTATTCTCGCACTCTTTTTTTTAATCAAAATAGGTTTAAACATTTAGTATTTCTTAATGAATATTTCTAATCTACATATATTTTAGAGTTAAAATAAACAAAATGTTTTTGCAAAAGAGTTTTTTTTCAACACAGAATTAACTCATAAAGAAATGCTAAATTGAAGTCAAAAAATAATCAAATACTAGCAAAATTTTGAAAATTAATCTTGGTTAAATTATGATTTTTTAATGAAATTCAAAGGTATAACGATACTAATGAAAATATGCAAATTACTGGGTAAAACATTTATTAGAATTGAACTTTACCGTTACAAACTTGCAAACAAGGCTCGAGGTAGTCTTACCATACAATCTTTGCACCTAATTTGGGTTTCTTCGCAGTGTTTTGCAAACCATACTTGTATAGTTTGCAACCAACGCCATATTTTAACCATCAAATTCAGTGTAGCATAAAAAAAAAGTAAGCTACAGTGCCTCACTTATCTAGATAGCAACATTTAAATGTTTGCTCTCTTTATTCACTTTCACCATTGTTTAAATGTTCATCATTGTTCTTTTTATTTATCAATACTTGAAAACAAAAGTGACAACATTCGCAACAAATAATCATAAAGGTTCCCTCGAAAGCTACTAAGATTTGGATTCCAACTCTAGCTGTCATCAATGTTGATCAATGTTGAATAACATTACTATGCTTTCTTACTCTCGATTGCACAATTAAATAGATCACTTTGAATTTAAACAGGGTTGAATTTAACACCCACTCGAAATATATTAGTAATGATGGTTGATATTGAATAATATTAAGATATCTTCTTTCTTTTGATTACGTAATAGAGAAGTTCAATTTGAATTTAACCATTGCTTATTTTATTATCTAATTACATAGCAAATTTAAATAATAAAATGCGAATAATATTTACAAACCAATTTTTATCAGTATAAATATTGCCAATCTAGTACATTTCAGATTTTTACTAATGCAACAATTATTATAAAAATATTTACCCGTATATTTATTTAATTATCTAGTAGATTTCAGATTTCATTAATTCAAATATTATTCTGCGAAATATATACATATATATTTATTGTACCATCTAGCAGATTTCGGATTTTATTAATACAAATATTATTCTATGAAACATATACGCATGTATTTATCTTAACTAATGGATGTCAGATTTTATTAATACAAATATTATTCTACGAAATATATACGTATGTATTTATTTTTTAACTAATGCCACTTGCAAATATAGCACTCATATTTAAATGATCGGCAGTCATAGGTTCTCGTGAATCACTTCCTTCAAAGAAATTGCAAAAATGGGAGGGGGGAAAAAGATGAGATCTCAAATAGCAATGTTTTAAAAGTTCAAAGAGTGAAAACTTTAATTAAATTAAATGTAGGTTTTAATGGCAAAATATCCAAAAAAAGTGCATGCTGTCTTTTGAGTTTAGATATACAAATTAATATTGAAGATATGGGGAAATTGAAGCAGATTTAGCGTAATTCGGGGTTTTCTACAAGGAAACCTCATCTGTTACACCTCACAAAAAATTATATGAGTAAAAAAATATGTATTATAAAAATACATTTTACNTATATATATGTTATTTAAAAAAGTTATAGTTTCAAAGTCTTACTAAAATTCTAGACTTAGCGACGTATTTCGATAAATAATGAGAACATTCGGTATTGAAAAGAAAAGAAGCAACTATATGACGTTGCAAGAACATTGAGTTTAATTGAACCACTAAAAATGGCGCGTCTTATACTCACATGCCCGTGACAAATCAAATGCCAGATAAGAAATTTTTACTTTTGTAAAAAAAAATAGTCTGCAAGAAACATCTAATATATATAATTCTCTTACGTGGCTCCGAAATTTTGGCTGTATTTCTTTTCCGCCGGTGGCAACGCTTGCTTTGTTTTGTTTACGTTACTATTTCTCTTACACGGCGAATCGACCAATGATTGCCGTTGAAAATGTCACATGCCAAATCTAGCTGAGGTGGATCAACATACAGCGCTTTTAAAAACGGAAATTGAAATAACCAGAGAGCATCAGCTGCGGCAATCTCATACTATTAAGCTAGGCAGAAGTGAGTAGTCTTTGTCGATAGATCTCTATTTTAGTATTTTGTAAAAATCAAATTTTTTTTTTTTTTTTTTTAACGAATTTATATATTACGAATATTATTGACGATTTTTGATTTATATTACGAATTATACTATAGCACATTTCTAATAGGTTTAACGAATAAATGTCATTCATTTGAATTCAAATTTATTTTAATGACTTAGTATTTCCTAAAAAGATGTCATTACTAAAACTTAATCTACTGTTAGCACGGTGGTTATCCAGATACTGGCGGGCGTCGTTCCTATCCAACTTAAGATAATTGAAGACATTTACATTAAAAGAGTCAAATGGGGCTGGAGATTTGAGGATATAAAGTACGTCTTCCCAACTAACTTTGACCATACAATGAACTTCGATAAACCAGCCCCGGAACACCCTTCAAAATATCGATCCTTGACTTGGGGATATGATTGCCCATAAGATCAGGGCACGGAGATCTTCAATACGGATGGCTCTAAGATGGACACAGAACAACCTAATCATTATAAGACAGCCTTTGCAATGATTATTAAACAGAATGGTATCACAATACATAAGGTCTCCACCAGAGTCACCGACAACAAAAATATCTTTTCAGCAGAACTCATGGCAATTAAAACAGCTCTAACATGGATCAATCAGCAACATATCGAACATGTAACAATCTATACTGATTGCATGTCCTCCTTACACGCCCTGGCTGACCCAGAACCCAGTTCAGTAATTATTGAAGAAACAAAACAACTATGGCGCAACAACATAAAATTGAACTGGGTCAAAGCACTTGTGGGGATCCAGGGCAATGAGAAGGCAGATGAGGCAGCCAAAAACGCCATTAGCTCTAAGACAATAGATCTCCAGGTACTGAGGACCCCCAAACAGGTTTAGCAACAAACCTGTTTGGATGTAAATCTTTATCCTATCTTTTATCCACAAATAATTTTATACCTTGAAATTTTATGCATGTTAATGGCTTTGTACAGTCAATTTCTTATTTTAACAAAATGTTTTAAAACTGTAATGTTTTTTCAATTTTCATTTTTACTGAATTTTACAAATTTTATGTCCTTTTGGACAGGCTTGTACTAATGTGTACTTTTACCTTATGTGTAATTCCTAACTATTTACTTTCACACTGCAACTAGCTCTAGCTCTTCATTCGATCCTATTGATACCTTACTTCAAATGTAGTATCTAGTAAGTAAAAATGGGTTTGTGATGTTAGATATATTATGTTACTATAAGGGTCTGTTGGCCTGAACGTAACAACACCAAACACGACCAATATAGGTTTAGTTTATTTTTATGTTAAATTTTTGAACGATATGTTAAATTATAAGTTATGTTAAATTATAAGATATGTTAAATTATAAGATATGTTAAATTATAAGATATGTTAAATTATACGATATGTTAAATTATACGATATGTTATATGTTAAATTATAAATAATAAATACCGTTGACCTTCGTTCTCATGTATTTCAATGTTTTAGAGGCTTGTTGACATCGTTGTTACTGTAAAATTTTTAACATTTTATTTCTGTGTACTTGCTGTCAAGTTAAAAATTGTTGTTCCATTGTATTCAGCGTATGGGCCTATTGGCCTAGGTCGCTGTAAAATTTTCAATACTAAAGAGATGTCCCTCGTGTCCCTTAGAATTCGAACGAGCCAACTAAGTATTTCGAGAACGAATACTCGCAGCTGAACAACGGCCAAGAGTCTATTGCCTGCGTCGATTTCTTAAAAGGTCTACCAATTACCATCATAATCAGCTTAATTACACCTTCTTTGCACCTCTTCGCGGTACGAGGGAAAAACACCTTCTGGTGGCTAACGCAAATAGAGGGGACGGTAGACCGAAGACAGCTCATCTGACTTCGAGCTCTTAAGGTTTCCTTGAACAAATTTTTTTTTTCTTTTTTTAAGAGAACTTTCATATACGATTATGACATCGATTGTGAGACGAAGACAGATTGAAGGTTGTCTAAAGAGACTCAAAATTTTAGCTTACTCTTCAACTTTCGTTTTATCTTGATCCAAGATGGATAGCGATTCGGAGTCTGAGTCCATCCCAGACGAATTCAATGACTCATTTGAGGACTCACAGAGAGATTGGACTAAGGCAGCGACAGTTTTGAACGGATCCTTTATGAGATTTTTGTGCGAAAATCTTGGGAAAAAACTTACCGCAGCGAGTATAGTAAATTTAACTAAAATTGCATTTGATTACATGGATATAGTTTCAAGACAAAACGAAGTGTTGTCATACACCAAAGGGAGACAGTTGGAAGCAGAAAGAGCATTCAATGAAATTATAAGTACAAAAATTAAAAAAGCGTCAAAGACGTATGCAGACGCAGCAAGAGTAATCACTCCAACTGCTCCGAGGGGGAAGACAGAGCACGTAGTGCTGGTAAAACCTAAGAAGTCCGGGACTTCTGAAGAGACAGTAAGATTTTTAAAGAAAAACATCGAGCCCTCAGAACTTGCTTTAGGAGTTAAGAAGGTAAAGAAAATTCAAAAAGGCGGAGTACTTATCCAAGTAGAAACCAAAAGAGATGTTAGAAAACTAACTGAAGAGTTTGAAAGTGAAAAAAAACTAAGCAAAAGCTACATTTGCCAAGTACCAGAAAAGAAATCGCCCAGGCTGATAATATACGACGTTGATCCTGAACTCCCGAACGAAGAGATAAAGTCAAAATTAGAAGAGCAAAATTATGAGATCGAAGAGAAATCTGAGATAGAAGTATTATTTCCTGTCAAGGGTAAAAAGGGAACCCAATAGGTAATCAGTCTTAACCCCAAAACTTTTAAGAAATTGATTAGGAAAGTAACCATCAAAATTGGATGGAGAATACATCGAACTAAGGAATACCTTAGGGCCTTACGATGTTATAAGTGCAACGGATTTGGCCATATGGCCAAAGACTGAAAGAAAGAGGAAACCTGTGCGAACTGAGGTGATGCAGGATACCAAATGAAAGAGTGCAAACAAAAAAGCAAATGTGTTAACTGTACCATTGCGAACGAAAAGTTCGGTATAGGAGTAAATACGAATCATCCGGCTACGAAAGATTCATGTCCGGCGTACCGAAGAGAGCTAGACAAGTTAAAGAAGAGGATCGGCTACTGAAATCGTCACTGCCCCATGACTTTGTGAGCCAGTTTTGGCGTCCCATGACACATTCAAATGGAGTATTTTTGTAACTTTGATCTATTTTAATTTAATTTTGGTATTATTATTTTACTACAATACAATAGTTTGCATACAATAGTTGCCTACAATAGTTTGGCATTGCTGTCTGTTCTTTGATCATTAAAAGTAAAGCATCAGTTTTAGCTCCTTCCAGGCAGAGGATGACTTGATGGGTCAGGATGGCGGCTGGCTCTCCTTGTGCAGCGCTCTTTGCTGAGCGTCTACAGTTGGGTTTGGCACCGCCGCTGAGTGGTCGACTCGGAGCTTTGCTCCCTTCAGGCATCCTTTATCCGTCGACGTCGTAGTGTTGCTCAGACGTGCGTGACTCGAGGACATGCATTTCAAGTGTCCATGCACCTCTGGATCCGCCGTCTGATACGAAGTTACTCTAACGATAGTTTTCATGTAATACCCGGATGCCCCCCGTGGAAGCGGGACGGGGTCAAGCTTCGCTTACTAAAAAGATGTAATTTTTTAAAAAAAAAAAATATTTATATAGATTTAAATGATTGTTTTGAATTCTTAGAATTTTGTGCATTTGCAATGTACCTAAGTTAGTAGCGAGCGAAGCGAGCTTGGTTTGCGAAGCAAGCCATACAAGATTGCGTATTTCGGGGGTTGGCGAGCGTTAGCGAGCAGGGAGCGCAGCCCACTAGTTTAGTATTATTTCATTATTGTCTTTAAATGTGAATAGAAAGGCGTATATTCGTTACCATTTTTAGATATCATTTTTATTAATTCCTATTACCTGTTAGTTGAGTATTCAATAAGTTTTGTTTTCCTCATTTTACACTATTTGTGAAAGCAAGCAAAAAGAAGGCTGTGCAACGTACTTTCAAAAGTTGGCGATGTTGATATACGTTTACGTTGCGAGCTTGGCATTTATTTGGCGTACACTTAGAAGCAAACAGGCTCTCTCGATAGGTATACAACAAAGTATAATAGATCAAATGGTTAAGTTTCCACAATATTGCGGCAAACAGTGTAATAGTGGCAGTGCAGGCATCAATGCGCAACGACATTCCAGATAGCCTGGTAGTCACCTATCTGAAGTTCGAAGGACTTCAAACAACCATTCTGGATCTCAAAGACAACTCAATGCTATCGTGGATCAGAAGATAAAAATAATAACACCAAAAAAGAGCTTTTCTTTAAAAAAAAAATTTCAAATCTAACTTACGAGTAAGCCTTGAATATTCATCAGAGTTACAAATAAAGCTTATTTAGATTATACAGTAAATCAAATTCTAAGAAAAAATAAGTGGTTTTTTTTCATCTTCATTTTTTTGCTTTTTATCTGTAACCTCTGAAATGAAACAAAAGTATAATTTCTAATGTTTACTAAATGACTCTAGGGGATCCCAAGTCGAAACTAAATTCTACGGCTACTTTCGCAACAATTTTATAACTCAGGTTGGCAAAAAATAATTGTTTTAGTTCACGTATTTTTATCGAAATTCTTATTAAAGATATTAGCTTGGGAATGACAGTAAAAATCTTTTTAAAACCTTAATCTTTCGATTCCGCTTCAATTTAGAACTTTTTCTTAAGGTCTAAAAAATTATTCTGCTTGATAAAAACTATTGCATGCGATAAAAGTATTTCAACTTTATTGTGTGCATACGTACATTGTGGACCCTTAAAGTATATATCTCATAAAGGTCCAGCAAAATTTTTAAAAAAAATTTAGTTATATTTTGGTGAATGTAATTTAATTATTAGAACTTCATCTAATATTTACATTTACCCTATCTTAAATTATTAAAAAAATTGAGATAGTGAAGCACGAGGCGTTGATATTTAAAGTTCATTGTTTCTATCATTGAAAATAAAGATGAAAAATTAAAGAATAAACGAAAAATGCTTATCATTTGAGGTAATAACATCAATATTGTCGTGAAATGGCATAAATGCCTTTAATAGTACGTTTTCATTTAATCTTTAAAGAAAATCTATACACATTTAGCGTCAGTTTGAAATTGTAAGTAAATTTCCTTAAAAGGATTTTCTGAACAAACAAGCATTCAAGAAATTACAAATAAAATGTAATGAATATTTAAAACTGTTACTTATTATTATTCATTTCTTACTGATTGAAAATACTCTAGAATAGGTTAAAAATAGAGAACTCAGTAATAAATAAAAGATGATAATCAAATAACAAATATTCAATTTTGAAGTTCTTATTGATAGATTCAAACTTTTCCAAATATACAATGACTATTTTTCTTTACTTTAATATTATATTTTTCTTTTAGTTTCACACAGGGGGTCAGCTTATTTTTCTTTCTTTTTTGCATGCCAGGCAAGTTTAAAATACTACTTTGATGTCAATCACATTTATATTAAATAAAATAATTTGTATTAAATAAAGTTATTTATATTAAATAGAATTAACAGTGCAAATTTTGTGCAATGTACTATTTTAAATGCCGAAAAGTCTCATTATCATAAAAAACAAGATTATCATTATAATCTAAGATTTTATAACAATGATGTTTAATTAGGATATTTAATGTTTGAAAACTATTCTATTTAATTGTTTTGGTTTAAAATTTCTACTATGCTTAAAAGTACAATATGCAAATTCTAAACTTTGTCTATTCTAAAAGTATTCCAATTCTAAAAGTGCTAGTTTTCGTCTATATAATATTGAAAAAGATGGGTCATTTAATGTATTAACAATTAAGAGACTTAAGAGTTCTTCATAAGTATTTATCACAATTTCTTTTTACTTGATTTGTATTGATTTCTTAACTACGGGGAAAAAAAATTTTAATTTCTGAACTAAACTTATTTACAAAAATTAAAAATTGTGACTTTCTTTTAATCTAATTTTAAATACATAAAATTAGTTTCCTTTAAATGTAGAAATTCTCTCTAAGTCAGTATATAGTATTTTCTTCGGTCCTCATTAAACTTTTTGCTGTGAAAATTTTCTTAAATGTTTGCTATTTAGGGCAGAAGTGTAAGTTAAAATTTATTCCAACGAATACATTTATTAATAAGAAGAATTATATTATGTTTTATTCGTTCAATCCCAGAAATTTAAATTAAGTTTTATTCGTTCAATCCCAGAAATTTAAATTAAGTCTTATTCGTTCAATCCCAGAAATAGTTATGGGCTGATATCTTCAAACATAAATAAAATATGCATAACACTACTCATTTATATTTTTATTTTTAAAAATATAAATTTTTATTTTAATCTTATTTATATTTATATTTTAAATTTTATTTTAATTTTTATTTTAAAATTTAACTCGCAATCATTGAATTAATTAAACTCAGTTTATTTCAATGCATTAAACTCAATCATCACTCGAGTGATGATAGATCTATATAGTATAGATCTATACTCTACATGCGAATTTCTATAACAATAAATAAACTTTAGTTTTACTTGCAAATCATTGTTGCATTATGAAAACCAAAACTAACAAAGTATTTCGAACTTTTTTAATGAGTGTTATCTAAAACAATCAAATCGTTGATACCATAGAGTAAGACATAACTTTTTAACAAAACAACGTGTTACTAAATCAAGTTATAATAAAAATCGTCTTTAAAATAAATTGTCTTAAATATAATTGTTTAAAAATAAAAATTAGAAAACGATATCAAAAACACAGTATATATTGAATCGTTTGACAGAAAGTGGTATTTTTTTCTCACTTTGAGGTATTAATAATAGTTTTGAATTTTTAAAGATGGAAAATTATTCCAAACCACTGATTAAATCGTTTGCTCATGAAATAATATTTATTTTTACTTTCATTTTAAATTAATATTTTGGATATATCAAGGCACTTTTGGGATTTATATTAATAGTTTCATACTAATAGTTTGAGAAATAATAAAGTTTTAGAAATAACATTAATAAAACTATATAACTTGAGTGTATTTTCTTTAAGTTTAAACAATAAAATACGACAGCTTTAGACTATTAAAAATTAATTGAACTTTGTCTTCTCGATGTTATTTCCTGTCTAGTTTAAAAATAAGAAACTCAAAGTGAATACGATGAAAAACCTTGTTATATATATTTCTGAAAACACAACCTTATAAAATTTAAATAATCTTGCATTAGAGAATATTTAATATATACTGAAATGATTTGGTTCTTTTAATCAAGGTTAAATGAAAGATTTGGCTCAGGAAATTTTACCGGAAAGCAGACATTTTCTCATTACTTATAATTCACTCTCTCATTAAGAATTCCCTTTTTCATTCAAAGAATTTAGTTGAGTTTGAAAGTTAGAATAAAAGTTTTACATATTTTTAGGATAAAATTTAAGAGTAACGCTTCCTAAAAATTAGACTACTTATTCTAAGTAGTCAAATTAAAATAAGCACATGAAAATTAAAATATGCTAGAGCAATAATGAGTAACGAAAATTACATTAAACAGCTTGAAAACTATTGAGATTAGATTTGCAAAAGAAATTGATTAGGTAATCAGTTTTTAAATCTAACATATTTACTCTGTGTCAAAACTATAGTAGCTATATTAAGCTACGGTTTTTTTTTTTACTGTACCAGCCAAAAAGCACGCCAAACCATGAAATTGAAGGAAATGTAGATAAATTGGTTTAATTCTTTAAATAAAAAATACAACCTTTTTTAAGTCCATTATCTAAATTTTCTACTGGAAATAAATTTTATCGAGAAAACTGAGGTCTTATAAAAGAATTAGCAACTGTTTGCCATATAATATGTAAGTAACTTAACAAAAGCTCAAATGTAATTTTTGTAGTTTTCAAAAGCTAATTATTTCAGAAATTAAATGGTTATATACCATTAACTAAGCATGTAGATACTTTTAGTATCTGAAATTAAATTTAAAGGTAGAAAAGATTTGTATCTGTAACTCTTAGATTCTGCTGGATTGGATTGGATGTAAGGTCTAGTGGCACAAAGTTCAAAAAAAGGTATGCTGCGTCAAACAATACGGTAAAACAGTTCAAATGACAAAGTGTATGCAGTGCTTTAATTGTCGTACAATTATTACTGATAAAATGGTATAAGTTGATGAACAGAATCAGATGAAAAGGTATGAATACGATATAAAATACACGAAGTAAAATGTTTAGTTGTAAAAGTTGTTTTCAAAAGCGAATAAAATTGCAGACGTAATAAAAAAAAATTTCAGTTAAAATTACTAACAGCACGTAAATACGCAAAAATGTCCTGATGGGGAATGCTATTGAACAAATCCTGCATGCATAAAATAGAACTCCCAAAATACATTAAACGATGTTGGTTAAAACCACGTTATTAAATTGTGATGGACTGTGAGAGGAACGTTACAAGCATGGCATTGAAGAGTTACAAATGAAGGTTTATTAACCGGGTATGACCAATTCGAAGACGGGTTACACAAACTGTAACCCGATTTTTCTCATAGTATTATTATTGGTTATTGGGTGAACAAATTATCTGAACTAATCATCGGTAAACAAGGAACAAATTATGTAGTTCTTTGAAGAACAAGTTGATATCATTTCATTGCTATGATATTTACTTTTAAAGGTTTATTTATTTACATTTTCCTTAACATAATTTTAAGCCTGGATGTTTCAAATCCAGCTGTAACTTTAGATGTATCCTTGTGCTGTATTTGCCTATTTCGAGTTATCGGTTCTTCTAGTTGTTCTTATCTTGTATTGTCTTCCATTAAACCCGTTCTTTAAATTGGGAAAATAAAAGCCCGTATATGAACGTAAATGAAAAAAAATTCTATTTAAATCAATTTATTTAACTTACTTTCAAGAGCAGTTTGTTCTCTTTTTCAATTTATTATGAAATATAAAACAATTATTAACTTTTGGTTTTGATTTAATTTTTTAATTTCGTTACAATTGTTAATTGAATTAAACAAATTTTAAAAAAATATTTAGTTATACCTTCAAGCATTTATTATACTATGGTATGTACATAGGAGTGAAATTTGCAAAGTATTAATGCTTTAGGTACATACATTCTAAATATTTTTTTATTGTCATTATTATCTTCTGAAATAAAATTATTAATAATAAGACGCATTCTATATGCAATATTTGAAACTCATTTACAACTAATCTAATTTATTTGCAACATATTTGCATTCACTTTGAATGATCTTGAAATTTACATGTTTTATTCTGAAATTTTAAAATAATCAAACATAAAAATGATTGGATATAAATTGCTTTAAAGTAATAAAATAAAACTCCTCTTAGAAGAAATGCATTCCTTATATTTCCTAAATAACCTCTTATAAAATAAGATTTGCAAATATTTATATTTCCCTATATTTTATTCCATGAAAAAAAAAGCTAAAGTTCTGTATAAATTAGTTTCTAATTTCCTACTTAGTTATTATGAACACCCCCTATCTATAAGCGTAATGTTATGTTCCGTAAAAGTATTTTTATTTCGCATAAAAAATTCAAAAAAATATGCATCAGGCCTGCAAGATGTTTTTATATAATAAAAGGAATTATCTCAACAAAAGAATCTTTTTTAACATAATCTTCCTTTATCAANTACACACAAATAAAATTTTGGAGCCTATTTACAAAAGAATAATTGTTTTTCCAAGCACAGGTTCTTCATTCTCAAAACTTGAAACTATACACATTCCTTGTTTGTAAGCTGTTCTTGAAACTAACACTTTTCAAGTGTAAAAAAACTGTTTATAACCTTCTGGAATTCTGGTGATTTTAGCAGAATAAATATTTTTATCAATAGGTTCGGCACTGGGTATAACAATGTTTTTTCCTGTGTCTCTTTCTCAATTAAAGTCATTGAAGTTGTTGGTACCTTTGTGCTAATGAAAGAAGATTCAAAATAATGTAATTTATGCTAATAAAATGTACAGAAGAAACAAAATTTGAATCCTTACTTTTTTAAAACATAGAAAGATAAATCAAAGCAAGTAATATTTTAATTACTATTTTTAAAATACAGTAAAAAGAAAATTGAGAAATTGTAGTTCTCATGTAAAAAAATTTTAAAACATTTCCCTACCTTAAAAAAATTTTTTCGAGACCAACTATTTATACAGGGGGGGGAGGGATTTTTATCTTAAGCCTCCTTTCACCCACAAAGATCCCGGAAAGGAAAGAAAGATATTGATATTTTAAAATATTATTATTATTATTTTTGCTAAAATGCGCTAAAGCACCAAAATAGATTTCTCCACCTGAGAAATTGTGAATTGAATTTTATGCAGAGCGGCACAGTAAAAAATTTGCTGAAGGAACTAAATGAACAAATTGATCATCACTTGTATAGATAAAAGAGTTCGTGTTGAGTCTAAGAGGGTGGAATCTGACTGCTGATTAACACAAGCAGTATTCACGTGGATAGTATTAAAACTCCACATGTATACTGTTTGTGAGGATTGCCTTTTTAACTAAAGGTCTTTTGTTTCATAGAAGCTTATATATTTCAGAATAAAAAAAATTTCACTTTTGTAACTAAAATGAAACTTTTCAAAAAAAATTATTTAAAAAAACAAAAACAACTGTAAATATTATAAAGAATACGTATGACATTTTTGATGATCAATGAAAACGTTCAATTTCATGGTTATATTATCCTTCCCCTCACCCACAAAACACAAATGTGGGCTAAATTAATATACATAAAGCTACAAAAAAATAAAAAAATATGTAAAAATAAAAAAAAAACATCGAAAAATAAGTATCTAAAGCAAAGCCTCTATGAGTATCCAAGTATTTTTTAATTTGTATTTAATAAAAAAAATATATTTATTATCTTTTTAAATACAATACTTTGTTTCATTGAAAAAATTTTTTCGCTTAGTTAAAAAATATTAATAATAAAATATATCTTAAGAAAAAATTATAATAAGAAATCAGCTTATTTCTAAATGTTCTAAAACGAATATTGTTCTTGCCGGTGTTTTGTTCTAAATTTCAGTAAGGTATTCTTGGCGAATTAAAAAAAAATATATATCGCTTTCTTTTCTTTGAAGCCAATATTACCCACTACGTTTTTCTTCTACCTCGTGCGCTCAACTAACCTAAAGAGAAATCTAGTTTCCATGACAACAGTTAGTATTAATTTGAGGTGAATAATTCGCATTGAAAATTTTACAACAGAAGCACTTTAGAATTTATAGACCCAAATTCGTGTCATTATGTGACATTACAAACGAAAATGAGCAAAATAGAACATGAAAATCAAAACAAAAGCATAGATATTGATAAAAAGTTTTAATTCTAACAGAAAGCACCATACGAATTTTTTCGTTCGGTAGAATAAAATAAAAACACGAAACTAGAAAATTTTCACCGGCAGTAAATTTGGCGGAAAGCTATGCTCCTTTATCCAAATAAACTGTAAATGCACTTTCTGTGCACATAAAATCGTTGTATCTCCTTATTTACTGAAAAAGAGCTAATATAGATTTTAAAATATTTAATTATTCATACAACGGATACAGTTTCCAAGAAGAAATTTGAAGCTAACACTTTCAGAATAGACAACAAAATTTTTAAAGTTGATATTAAAGAAATGAACTGTAATTAATGCAAATAATTAAGAAAAGTTTACTTACCTTCAAAAGAAATTGACAATTTCAAAGACAACTTGCATAAGATGATATCAAGATTCAACAACAAAATCGTCCATCTTGTCAACAACTACAAAATAAGTCATCGGTCACGTGCCTGTCATAGTACGAAAGTTTGGCGCAATCGATTGCGCCATAAACGCCTTTTTTGATCATATTTTCCAATTTATGGTGCAACCTAGATAAAATAATTTTCAATTTATCCTATTTATGGTGCAATTAGCAAACTTTGCACCAAGTATTGGATAAACATAAACCGAGATTTTTTACAGTGTAGCTACAAATGAAGGTTTGTTAACCGGGTATGACCAATTCGAAGATGGGTTACACAAACTGTAACATGATTTTTTCGGAGTATTATTATTGGCTATTGGGTGAACAAATTATCCGAACTAATCCTCAGTTAACAAAGAACAAGTTATGTAGTTCTTTGAAGAAGAACAAACAACAAGTTGACATCATTTCATTCTTATGATATTTACTTTTAAAGGTTTATTTGTTTACATTTTCCTTAACATAATCTTAAATTTTAAGTCTGGATGTTTCAAATCCAGCTGTAACCTTAGGTGTGTCTTTGCTGTGTTTGTCTATTTTGAGCTATAGGTTCTCCCGTTGTTCTTATCTTGTATTGTCTTCTATTAAACCCGTTCTTTATATTGGGAACATAAAAGCCAGTATATGAATGTAAATGAAAAAAATTGTATTTAAATCAATTTATTTAACTTACTTTCATAAGAACAATTTGTCCCCTTTTTTAATTTATAATGAAATATAAAACAATTATTAACTTTTAGTTTTGATTTATTTTTTTAATTTCGTTACAATTGTTAATTGAATTAAACAAATTAAACAAATTAATTTAGTTATACCTTCAAGCATTTATTAATCTACGGTATGTACTTAGGAAATGAAATTTGTTAAGTATTCATAATTTACGTTCATATATTCTAAATATTTTTTATTGTCATTATTATCTCCTGAGATAAAATTATTGATAATACGACGCATTCTATATTCAATATTTGAAACCCATTTGCAACTAATCTAATTTATTTGCAACATATTTGCATTTACTTTGAATGATAAAAAACTTGCATGTTCCATTCTGAAATTTTAAAATAAGCATATATAAAAATGATTGGATGTATATTGCTTAAAATTAATTAAATTGAACTCCTCTTAGAAATGCCTTCCTTATATTTCCTAAATAACCTCTCGTCAACGAAGATTTGCAAATATTTATATTTCACTTAATTTTATTCCATGAAAAAAGAAAAAGTTTTGTATAAATTAGTTCCTAATTTCTTACTTAGTTATATATTGAACACCCCCTATCTTTAAAAGTAATTTTATGTTCCGTAAAAGTATTTTTATTTCGCATAAAAAATTCGAGAAAATATGCATCAGGTCTGAAAGATGTTTTTATATAAAAGGAATTATCTCAACAAAAGAATCTTTTTTAACATAATCTTCCTTTATCAAAGAATATTTAGGAAATAAGAAAAAAATATTTCCAAAAATACCTCGGTAAAATTTTTCATATGTTCCTTAATGTATTATTAATGACTCATATTATGCACCAAATTAGTGAAATAGATACCGATGGGTAACATTGATAACATTGGAAGTGCTTATAAGGATTCATTTAAATGTCAATTTAAATGTTCATTTTATGTTTATATATATATANTATATATATATATATATAATCCCGTGCAATCAATTAGAAAATCACGTGCTACCAAATTTATTAAATTAGAAAAAGATTTTACAATAACTATTTCTACGCAAAAGTAAATGATGATTATGTATTACAGAATAAAGGCGTATATTATATCTTTATCGATATAAGATTTGTTATATGTATAACATACTTTAATATTGAAAAATATACTGAATTATAAATATTTCACTAAACACCTTCTTTAAATCTGGATATTTTTAAAATTTTGACGCTGGATTAAGAAAATATACTACGGTCATATACTGTCTCATAATATTATAGAAATTTCATATATGTTTTAATTTAATTTTCAGAATTGCTTAGAGAGTGACTCGCTGAATTAAAAACAAAACGATTAAATTTTCTACGCTAAAGGGCTTAATTTTATTTTTCGAATGAATAAACTAAAGTGTTCGAGGGAGCTTGAAGCTAACGTTCCTATCATAGCGAATGCTTCATAAAGTCTCTAGATTGCTTAAAGAAAGATTTGGAATTATTTTTACTGTAGCTCTTAATATGTATTGTTGTTGTTGTTTCTAATGCCACTTGCCGCACGGGCAAGCCTGCTTGGTGAAACCGAGCAAATTTAAGGCAGAGTGTACGTTTCTTGTTTTCTCAGTGGTGCCATCCATATATGGCCAAGAATTCGACTTCTGTCACACCATACGTCGCACCCGTTTATAGGGCGGATCCATTCATACATCCATTCATTTATCCACAGATCGTAATTTTGACCTGAATCAGAGAACGATCGATCTCCAATCCAGTACCCCCAGAGGTATTGATTTGTTATGGGAACATGGAGGACTTTTGCGACTCGACAGATTTAACGTGCATCAGTCACTTTACTACACGGGGAGTCTTCGGTCGGCGGGGTTCGAGCCCACGACCCCTCGGACATGGGCCCAGTGCCCTACCGACCAGGCTATCCCGGCCCTCTTAATATTTACTCTATCCTCTAAGGATTTTGGTGTTCTATTATTGCATTCACTATATCTTTACCATGTGTGATTCAGACTCAATTTTAGATAACTGATGCACATGCTCATAAGAAGGTACCGCTACTAGTTAACCATACCATTAAATGATTTAGATGACTGGATGACTACTCTCGAGATAATGACTAGATGTTACCACATCAGAAACTTTATTAGTCACATTCCAACTACAAGTTCGCTTGGATACTAAATCGCTGGTAGCTAATGCTCCCATGGTAGTAAATGATTCATAAAGCTACATCGTGAAAATTCCGGATCAAATTTAGTAAAAAGAACGGAATATGTTACGGAACAGAAAAATCTGATAAACCATAATTTTTTCAGTAAATAATATCCATAAAATCACTAAATCACTCTAATTAAATTGATAGTACCGTAAAAAGTACGATTTAAAATTTCATAGTTGGTTAAAATGATTTTTACGGTAAAATGCATTTTAAGGATGATGCACCTAAACTGCCGGCACTTAAAACCGTAATTTGATCCGGAATTTTTTTCAGTGGGGCTTCGGTGTTCTATGATTTTCTTCGCTAGATATATACCATTTATGATTCAGACTCAATTTGAGCCATCAGATAAACATGTTCGCTAGATTGCTCCATAACTACAAGTTAACCACAATACTAGAAGATTTAGATGATTAGACGACTACTTTCGAGGTGATGGCTAGATGACCACATTAGTAACTCTATTAGCCACATTCCAACTACAAGAGCTCTTTGATACAAAATTGGTGGAAGCTAATGTTTCAATATTAGTAAACGATTCATAAAACTACGAGATTGTTTAAAGCATAGTGATAACGTTACCCTGATATTTTATCTACTGGTAGTTTCGGGATCCTATATTTGTCTTTGCCACATTTTTCCTCATAACTGATTTTGAATCAATATGAGCCAATTAGAGAGCAGGTTAATTAGGTGACAACATTACTACACGGGAAAAAATCATGCTAAAATTACCATACTGTATGGTAATGACATGCCTGGTCCATAATTCTTTTTTATAAAAAACCCATAATTCTAAGTAATATATATACTGTATTTTAAAAATCCATTTAATAATTTTTCCGTTCCTATGGTTACAGTTTACGGGACATTTTGATTTTCAAAATTGTATTCTTATTAGCACACATTTATTAAAAAGTACAAAACTGAAAAGTAAATTTAACCGAATAACTTGCTTTATGCCATGATTGATGGTATCATGTTAAAATTACCACATTTACCAAATAAATTTTAACACATATTATAAAAACATATTTTATTTTTAATTTTACTTAAATCATTACTGAACTGTTTCAGTAAAAATTAACGAGCTTTTTAGTGTTTCCTTAGAGCCAGAAACGGTAAATTTTACCCCGGTAAAAGTTAGAACCGGTAAATTTTACCATGTTTTGTTAGTTTTGACCACACTTTTTTCTCAGTGTACATGGTCCATCGCATTTTACTAGATGACCACAACATGTACTCTATAAGCCAACATTCCAACCACCAGCTCTCTCTTTGATGCAAAATAACTGACTCTTAATTAACTACTCTGACTTTGATGCATAAAACCCTGATACCAAAGGCATCATTCATTCCGTTCTCTGAAGTGAAATAATACCTCAGCGCGCCACAAAGATGTTCGAAGCTTTGTAATTAACAGCAAATCAGTCTATCGATCAATATTTCCTGTCCCTCAAAGTTAACATCATATTTTGTATATATGTATATACATATATATATATAGCACGATAAAAACAAAGAGAAAAACGAAGAAAATTAATAAGTTTTATATATATATATTCGACATTATAATAAAATAATATTTGGGAAAAAGTGTGAAATAACATTAGATTTTACACTCATATTCAAATCACTTCCTACTTTAAATGGACAATAAATGATTTTAAATTTAAATTATATAAAGAATCATTTAATGTTTTTGATCTTTTAAATAAAAATTTAGCCGATGAAGTGAAACATTTTATTTTCTTTGTGTTTTAACTTCCGTGAACAAACACAGACTTAGCCCAAGAACTCTTTTTTTTCTTCATTTTCTTTCAAAAGCATATTTATTTCGTACTTTTTCTAAAGGTCAGCTACGGCTTTATCTTGAAAATATAATATTTTGTAAGATATGAAACGCGTCTTTCAAAAAAATTCTTATCTCAGTAATTGTCTATATTTACAAAAAAAGTGTTTCTATGACTTTAACTTGCAATCATAATGTTTGGTAAAATATGAAACACCCTTTCTTACAAAAAATTATTTTAGTAGGTATCCTTTTCCTTTCTTCAAAAATGGCTTTATCCCTCAAATATAATATTTTATAAAATATGAAACTCCACTTTTTTAAGAAAAGTTCTTAGTTTTTAAAAGTAATTTTTTATGAGTCAAGCAAAAATAAATAAATAAAAGTATTTTCGCTGTGCTTTATTTGTTTACAGAATAGTCGATTCAAAATCTGCTGGGAGATTTCTGTAAGGAACTTATTCTCTTAAAATGAAAGAGTTATTTCCCCTACTCAAAAAAGAGTTAAATTTTTTTAACTCCACTTGAGTGAAATACATTCTTATTTGAGCGAAATTCTTGCTTTGCATTAACTCAAACTTGAGTGGTATTTATTAAGCAATATTTTAGTGCTTTCAGCTCAAACTTGAGTGATTTATTTATTATTTAATTGTGTGCGAGATATAAGCTGGAATTTCTATCGTTTTATTTTAAAAAGCCAACAATAATAAATCTAAATAAAATTGTTATGTTCTGTGATCTAAATAGATTATGTCTTCCTTTTTATTTTACGTTTAATTCTTTTTTTTCTGGAGAATATGTCATTTAATATTTTGAATTAAGAAGAATTAAAACAACTGTTCACACCGGTATTTCTGAAGAAGACGCTGCTTTACTTTTCAGTAAGTAGATATACTTTGTTGTTTTTATTTTGAAAATACTTTTATTTTGAATGTGTTATATACACATTCCATTTAATTTAGCTGTTTTTCAGCGTTTTTTAATAAAATATACTATTTTTTTAAATTATTTGTCAAAAAAAATTTTTAAAATTGAAAGTGTTAAATGTGGATGATTATGAAATATTAAAAAAATTTGATTCCTTGCTAGAATCTTTGTCAAAGCATGAGGATATTATATCTGATAAGAGTTTTAGAATTTTTTCAGATTTCATATTAAAGTTTTAACATTTTATTTTAATATTATAAATTTATATCCATGTTTTAGTTTTTTTGATGTATAATTTTGGTACAAAACATTTCTGGATAATTAATTTCATATCATTATATACTTCTTTTATAAAGGATATTTACGAAATTATTGTTCATACAGTCNAACTCCACTTTTTTAAGAAAAGTTCTTAGTTTTTAAAAGTAATTTTTTATGAGTCAAGCAAAAATAAATAAATAAAAATATTTCCGCTGTGTTTTATTTGTTTACAGAATAGTCGGTTCAAAATCTGCTGGGAGATTTCTGTAAGGAGCTCAACATTTAAACAAATACTCATAATTAAATCGTGAGTTATACTTGCTTCGTAAGGAGGAAAAAATCACGAAATTATAGGTGAATTTTTTATAAGTTTGATTTCTAAATGGAACCATATTTACTGCAACACAGCACTTTAAACCATTTTATGCGTTTTCGCAATGTTTACGGTCATTCCACTTAATCAATTAGAGTAAAGCTCAATGACAAAATGTGTATAATAAAAGGAATTAAAAAGGCAGACATTTCACTGGTTTAGTGTATGAGCAAATTAAGTTTTCTCGAGTTTAATTAAACATATTTTGAACGTTACAAATTTCAAAAACTTCGTTTATGATATTATTTGTGCTAAGAGGGTACAATCATCAGGCCTGTATAAGACATATTTGCATATGCCTGATTGGCTGGTTAAGATTTATTGGCAGAAGAGCCAAAAATGGATATACCGCACTAGTCAATAGGTTAAATTTAAAAATGTAATCCAGCTATTTTTATAAACTTGATAAGATTGGGATGTATAGGGTCAACAAACAATGATGAAATATCTGGATAAAAGCTGCCAAAATGTTTATTTCTCAAATACTTAAATCGTCTACAGTCAGTTAAAATGTATTTGATGGAAATGTCTGCTTTACATTCAGTACATGGGGGTGCTGGTACGGCTTTCAGTAAATGCATATGGGTAAAACGAGATTAATCGATACGTAGTCTATTAATTAAATCCTGGGTTTTGCGATCAACCTTTAATGTCTTACAGCTATCAAGATTAGGATAAATTGCATGTAATTCATCATGGATTTGTGTTTTCTAACATTCTTTCCAGGTTTGATGAAATGAGGATTTACCAATAGGTTTAACGTCCAAAGTTGTTAAGAGATTACTGTTTAAGCTATGATTGGTTTTAACTGTAATATTGGCAGGGTCATTTCCAAAACTGCCAGCATGTGAAGGAATCCAACAGAAATATGTACTGAAACCTGTAACTTGTAATTGTGTAAAGTGACTTTGAATTTCATGAATTATGGGACTTTTTCCAATGTGAGAAACACTAGGCATAAAACTGCGAGAGTATGCAAAAAGTATCCATTTATGATTAGTTTAGCTTGATATAAATTTAAGAGCTAGCAAAATAGCATAGCATTTTGCGGTAAAAACTTATGAGACTTGAAGCAGTTTTTTAGATATACAGTCAAACCCAGCTATAATTAACACAGTTTATAGTGAACTCCCGGATATAGTGAACGAAATGTCCCCTCCCGTGCCTTGCTAAACACGTATAATGTTATTTTTTGTGGATATAGTGAACCAAAAAAAGAGGCGAAGTTGAATATCATGAACCTTTTTCTGTCTTCGATTGATTATTTTTCCCTCAATTTTCGGTAATTATGAAATTTCTGCATAAAATACATATAACGATTTCTAAAACCATCTATTGAGTGAAATGTAGCCACAAGCATTTTCTCTTGTTTGCTTCTTCTATCTCAGTTTCTCATCCCTAAATAAAGGTCATCCCTTAAATTTTTTGTACGCAAGACGAAGAGTAATAAAAAATAAAGTTAACACATTTTTTCGTTACTACATATTGTTTAATCATTTTTGTATTTCGTTTTATTGGTCATTCGCTTATTTTAATAATGTGTAATAAAAGGGAGCAGTTCGGAAAAAATTAGTCAAAATTGCTTGCAGTGCGGATATAATGAACTCCCGGTTATAGTGAACCGAAATTTCGATTCCTTGAAGGTTCACTATAACGGGGTTTGACTGTATTAAAACCCTACATGATTATCGTATTTTGAGCCATCTGTAAAAATCAGCGTAAAATCCATACATTAATGACGGTGTTTGTAAAACCTTTGGATAAAAGCAGCTGAGTTTGTTTCGGATTTTCTAAAACTGTTAAAAACATCTAAAACACAAACTATAAGATCAACCCAAGGTGGTGTTATCTCTGTGTTAGCAAATACCCCAAAATTTAAAATGTTAAGGTTATTTAATATGTAGGTGATTCTAATTGGAAATGAATGTAAGATTTTAGTAATAGACTGAGTAATAAATTGCGAATTTGTGACACACGAGAAGAGAAGGGATGGAGAAGGTACGATTTTATTTTAAAATAATAGTTCAGAAAGGACACAGAACAACGAAAATGCAGAGAAGGTTCAGAGCATGATACACACAGATTCTCAAGAGTCAGCAATGAAGTCCGAAATTCACCGGATAAAATTCTTAGAAAGAGGCCATCCCCGATTTTTTATTGAAGTCAAATAAGATTTCGGGCTATATTACACTGAGAAAAAAGTATGGTCGGAACAACCAGAGTATGGTAAAATCCACCACGATTCTGATGCTAAAAGAACAAAAAATACAATAATTTTTAAACCGAAGGGCTTTGTTAATGAATTTGCTAAATTTAACAATAAAATATAAACCAACAACCTCTACGGTATATGGCATTTATTAGAAGGAGAAAAAAACGAGTCAATAGAGGCCACAGTAATTTATGGTTCTCTTATTTGCCCCTCGTGGTGTAGTATTACTGTTCTACTAACAGCTATGAAGCGTAGATAAAACGAGTTTGAAATTTCCTCTAACATTAGATGTGTATTTTTCCTGCCTTTCGTAAAACTGCACTCTCTGTTTTTTAAACTGAGAAGAGTTTTTAAGCCATTCTTTGTATTTACAAAGAAGCCTACACATGTATTTAACTCTCACTATCCCCATAATATATGAATAAAACAGTCTTCCTATTTTGAAACATCTGAGTTCGGTAGTTTTCCAACATTTTAATTAAACATTGGAAGCCATCATTCATGACCTCTGACCCGTTGTTATACTTGAGAAATTTTATTAGAATAAGAGATAGTTAAGAGTATTCTCCTATCAACTATTTAAATAAACAGCTATTTTAAATAAACGTAGTACAAGTATAAACACGAGTATAAACTCATTATTACCATTCTGTTTGGAGAAACGAAAAATTTTACCATTTATTTGATCAAAATTACAAATAAATGGTAAAATGAGTGTCAGTTCTGAAGAAAGTTTCGATAAATTTACCGTGATACTTTCGAGTATGGCATAAAAACAATTTATTCGGTTAATTTTACTCCTCAATTTCGTACTTCTTACTAAATGTGTAGTAATAAGAACTATAATTTTAAAAACGAGAGTTTCTGGTAAATCTTTACCATATGAAAGGAAAAACTAGCGAATAAGGAGTGTAAATACAAAATATTTTGGTTTTTAACGCCAGAATTATGCTGTTTTTTTTTACCAAAACTATCATTACCATACAGCTCAATAATTTCGTCAGAACTTATTTCTCGGTGTATTTATATCATGCTTATCATTCGTTATTTATAATAAGTATACATAATTATCATTTATTTCTATTTGTATTATTTGTACATATTATTCATATACATTATTTATCTTTTTCGTAAAAATATTTATTTGTATTTGTTATTTATATACATTATTTATCATTTGCATTTCATAATGTTATTTATCATGCTTATTATATTATTCTTGACATAATAAACCTGAATTTTTTTTTCGAAAATAGGTTTCACGGAAACAAATATCAGAAATAATGCATTATATAGGGGAGAGTGGGGTCAATTGTAACAGGGTACGATTGTAACAGAGCAAAACTTTCGAGTGTTGGGTTCTAGATTTGGTTCCTAGGTGGTGCACGAGGTGTATTTAATAAATCTACATGTACACCCCTGATGGCAACCATTTTTATGTACTTTNCTATAATTGAGAAATTATATTAGAATAAGAGATAGTTAACAGTATTCTCCTATCAACTATTTAAATAAACAGCTATTTTAAATAAACGTAGAGCAAGTATAAACAAGAGTATAAGCTCATTATTACCATTCTGTTTGGAGAAACGCATAGATGTCAAAAGGACAAAATTACAAAACAAATGGTAAAATGAGTGTCAGTTCTGAAGAAAATTTTAGTAATTTAACCTGATACTTTCGAGTCTGGCATGAAAACAATTTATTCGGTTAATTTTACTGTTTAATTTTGTATTTCTTACTAAATGTGTAGTAATAAGAACTATAATTTTAAAAAGGAGAATTTCTGATAAAACTTTACCATATGAACGGAAAAACTAACAAGTGAGGAGTTTAAATACCAAATATTTTAGGTTTTAATGCCAGAATTATGCTGTTTTTTTGCCAAAACTATCATTACCATACAGTTCAATCATTTTTACCAGAACTTGTTTCTCGGTGCATTTATATCCTGCTTATCATTCGTTATTTATAATAAGTATACATAATTAGTATTTATTTCTATTTGTATTATTTGTACATATTATTCAAATGCATTCTTCGTCTTTTTCGTAAAAATATTTATTTGTACTTGTTATTTCTGTACATTATTTTTCATTTTCATTTTATAATGCTATTTATCATGTTTATTATATTATGCATGACATAATAAACCTGATTTTTTCTCTTCTTTGAAAATTGGTTTCACAAAAACAAATATCGTAAATTATGCATTGTAGACTCTGTATCCTTATTTATTTATTGAACAAAAATAGAAAAAATTTAAAAGAAAAGAAAAAAATAAGGATGATTTTAAAATGCTATAGCATATAAAAATTTGTTAATACTATCAAATTTATAATGGAATAAAAAAGATACTAAATCTACTGAGAAATTTTGTTGATCTTACATTCAGAAAATGAATTATGTTCCCGAACTAAATATGATTCCAGGAAGAAAACTCATTTTTCAATCATAATCCTAGTGAAAAATGAACTGCCTAGAAACACTATACGCTATGAAATATTTAATCTTGTACGTCCTAGAGTTTAACGCAAATAAATTAATTTTTCTCTCAGCAGGCGGATGCTCCCGAAATTGGAAACTAATTTTAACGAAATCTTGTAATTGAAAACTAAACGAAGCATTATCCCAGTGGCGTAATGCTCGTAAATTTTCGATTTATGTAATGTATAATTTGGGAAGTTTAATAATTAAACCGTCTGAAAAGCACAAGATATCTAATTAAAATGAAACATACCATCATAAAAATATCTCAAAATCGTCTTAAGAGTTTTTAACAACTTTTCTAAACAATTTGAGCTCTTAAAATAGAAAATATGTTTGAAGGAGGTGTTTTAAGAAATTTATTGTAAAACACTGAGGACATATTTTAAGTGATTAATTAATTTCTGTTTTCCAATGATCTGAAAGATAATATTAATTGCTTTTGATATCTTACAACTCTATTTAATCAAAAATGAGTTTCGTTGGGATTTTATTACATATTCAGAATAATTGTTTATTTGTTTCTTTATTTCAGGTAAATAATGATGAATTGTTTCCATGAAATGTGGCTGTATGCTCCCCAACTAGTATTTTAAAAGCTCTGCGTAACCGCATGTTTTTTTTTAAAATTCTTTTCGCATGCTTATGCACACCTAAAAAAAGTCTACGGATTAAAAAAAAAGGAATTGAAGTTGCGAACTGCGAAAATTGTGTATTTAGAGGTGATAAATATTAATCATCACTGACTAGCCATAATTATTGTAAAATAATAAAAAGATAAATTTTTTCATTTGCGCCTATTTCTCATACCAGTAAATTTTGCGATGGGGTCAAGAAATCAAATAGCTGATGAAAGGGAAAATATTGACTCCCTATCCAAGAAATAATTTTAAAATTTATTATTTTTTAATTATCAAATGTTAAAACTGTATCTTACTCCTTTTTGCGATATTCCTGCTACTCAAAACCAATCAGACATGACACTTTCACCTGGTAATTTAGCAACAAATCATTTTGTTATACTCCTCATTCTTATGATTGTCAAAATTAAAAGTAAATGAATTGAAAAATTATAAATAATAATATCATTAATTAATAATATTTGAGTGTATCTACCACTACAAATATACAATTCCAATACACTAGTACATAAAACATCATTTTGTTATACTCATCATTCTTATGATTGTCATAATTAAAAGTAAATAAATTGAAAAATTATATATCATTAATTAATAATATTGTAGTGTATCTACCACTACAAATATACAATTCCAATACACTAGTACATAAAACATGTTAACTCGATTCTATGNTTTTATTCGTTTGTTTTGCTATGTTGAGCCTTAAAATAACCTGCAATTTATACAACAATGACAACGTTTCCTTATAAGGAGTTTTCCTATACCTATAACATTCAGTAAAAGAAATATGCTGCATGTATCTAAATACTGTAGTGTACCTACCACTATAAATATAAAATCCCAATTCACTAGTTTATAAGACATATTAACTCGATTCTATGATGGGGTACCTTTTCATAGATGAAGGTTGACATTGTCGATAGCTCCACTCCCCACATTGGTAACCTTCGGACAGGATGTAAACACAGCTACCTTGGCAGTAACGCCCACTTCGATTTAAACACGCCTACTTCGATGGATGGTCCACATTGAACAGTTGACTTACTACTTGTAACTGCGACATTATCCACTTCCTCGCACTGTTGCTGCTCAGTCTCGTCTCGATCACACACAACGTCAGCCTGCATACACTCGACTGCTAAGGGCAACACAGGAGCGACCGTGAACTTAATACAGCTCTCACGATCAGCACTAAAAAGTACGGTGATCTGAATACAGCTCTCCCAGCTTCTCACAAAACTGCGATGAATCAACTAGTGGTGTCCATTCATCGAATTCTATCACACCTATAATTCTGGTGGAGGAGTACTGTAGTGTATCTGCCACTACAAATATACAATTCCAATTCACTAGTATATAAACCATGTTAACTCGATTCTATGATGGGGTACCTTTTCATAGATGAAGAGTGACATTGTCGATAACTATTCGCCCCACAATATCGTTAATAATTAAAATTATACCTAGTAGGATGTACACTTGAAATGCTACTGGACCGTTAAGGGTCAATACACTTTACTTCAAAACAATGTCTTTCAACTTTTTTCATTTAAATTTTTGACTAAATGATTTGATAAACCTTTTCCTGATATTTTTAAATTACGATAACCAAAAATCTATTACAGACATAAATTTGAAATTTTGATTTAAAAAAATGTGAAACACTTCTTTGGCTCCATTTTAAAACTCAAGCAGTGAAAATATCAATAGTAATTACCCAATTATTACTGTTTACTATAAACAAAGTGTAAGTTTTCTCAAAGTGAACAAAACCAAAAGAAAATGCTTCTTCAATCATTCTTAGCTTCACTCTCTTTCGTGATGCCATCGCATCGAATCAAAAGCTCTATATTTAGTTAAAAATTAAAATAATCTTGATTTAAAATTTTAAAAAAATTTATTTTTACTGTTTCTTTTATATAATACGGAGAACAAGTTCAAATAAATGTGTAACGAAATCTTTTTCTTCTTTTTACTTCCTAAAGCATTCTAAACAAAGTTCGTAAAGTTATAAATAAATGTCCTATTTAAACGCGAACAGTACTTTCTTGATTCAGATTCCTAACTTTCACATCAATGACCAATGAAATTTATTTTGGGTAAGCTTAAATAGACACCTCATTTTTGCATTAAAGAACCAGCATTAAATAGATTTTTTAAATGGAAGCGATTTTCTAACTTCGCCTATTGTGATATTTATTTTCTTCGCTAGAATAGATAAAAAATTTAGATATCATCTAACTGAAAGATATCATTGAAAGAAAAATAATTTTCTTTAAAAAAATGATAATAAATTCTGCTCTTATGCATGTTTATGGTTTGCATTTGCATAGAAATTGTTAGTTCGAAATGAAACTAATTTTAGGTTTGTAGAGAAGCACTTTAATAAATTTTTAATGCATTTTAACATGCCATAAAGATGAGCTATCGGTGCAATTCATCGGATATTGCAAAATATGTTTTTTTTTAATAACTGATTTGATTGTAATCAATAAGTTTATTGTAAATGATTAGTTTTACTTTGTATTAACTGAAGGATTTAAAGATCATAATTTATTTATTTATGGAAATATAAATAAACTTTTTTTAAGCTCGTTTAAAATAACTTTAAATAGTTCCAAAAGTTCACATTTTCTATTTTAAACAATTTCACCAATTCTAATCATAAAAACGANAATATATATATATATATATATATATTTGATTCTCTCTCGACCAACGCAATTTTTCAGTTTTTGTTTTTTCCCTTCATTTTTCTTTCTTGCTGATTTTACCTTTTTTTTCTGTTTCAAATTACTGTTTTTTCTTTGATTCACGTCTGTCAAGTCTTGAAGAATTATTTTTCAGGAATTATTTGATAATTAATGTCAAGAATTGTTTGATGCATTAAATGTTGGCAAAACGAAGTAGAGAAAAAAAGTATAGTTAAAATTACCAGAATATGATACAATTTACATTGTATCTTTCTCGTTGGGAACTCCAAGAAGCTCGGTAATTTTAGCCAAAGCTCTTTAGTAATAAATTTGGTGAAATAAAATATAATATGGTTTTACATTATGTGATAATTTAGTAGCGAAAGAAGGCTATACCGCGCTCAACACTTGGTCAAAATTAAAAGTCTGTTTATAGATTTTGGAAGCATGAAGTGTCTTTAAGATATTCAACAAGGTTTCTGTGTGAATTGTCGCAAATTAAAGTCGATAAATCAAGATATTCACTGTTAAAATATCAACGTCTCTTAATTTTAACATTGGAACACTGGGTCAAGAAGTGTTTTATACTTAATGGTCCACTGCAACTAGGGCAAACAGGTGCTGGTTCATTTAGTAAGAGGTGCTTATGTCTAAATCTTGTATGACCGATACGTAATCTGTTTATTAGTGTTTCAATTTTTATCAATCAATTTAGGATTTTAGAATAGGAAATTTGAGATTTTATTTAATACAGTTTATTATTTATTTTCGTGTACCATTCTGTCTGCCAATTAGTATTCAAAGCATTTATCATTTTGGTTTGAGCATTTTGTCTTAAAACTAGCCTGTTAGAAAGACTATGTGAGGATTTTGCTGTAAAAAAATGGAGTTGAAAAATTTGGAAATTTGATAAAGAAAAAACAATACAACATTGAAAACAGAATTTCAGCATTTGTTTGAATGTTTAATTGAGAAAGTTCGTCCCTATTTATTTATGTCCATGGCATTTAAAAATAAAACAAAGTAAACATTTTTGTAATTCGGTTTACTAGTTTTTAATTTAAAATTCATTTAACGCATTCTTTAATATCCCTTAATACTTAATCTTGAAGGATTATAAAGTTTAATTAACACATTATTTTAACATTCCTATAAGGTAAAGAACATTTGCATTACTGCCAAGATTGCAGAAAATGTATAAAAAATTTTGAAAGATTAAACGTTAACTCTCCCCCTTCCCAAATGTTTAAGCACTATTAGGTGTTTTCTCGAACATAAAAAAACGTTACGATGCTCTTGAATAAAAAACAATTTCATTATTTCATTAAGTTTCAGTAAAATGTTAAAATTTTTAATTATTTGACCATCTTACAAAATGGTATGTTTATTCGGAGAAAATACCTTTTACTTAAAATATCATGTTAACAAATTAATTTGCATGTTAAAACTTAGCTCCTCGAATCATTACCATTTCATAGTACTGCTTGAAAATCCTACCATCAGATCAAAGTTACTCAGTTGCCTCTTTTTTATTTTACGCTCTATTTAATAATAAACTTGGTAGTAGTCATTAAAGTTGGATAGAACAGTACTAAAAAGAGTAAATGATTATACGTTATTTATTGAGCATTTAATTTGAGAATTTAATTCGAGCATTATTTATGGAAAACTTTCAATTACACTGTAAAAAATTCCTGATTAAATTCCGGTAAGAAATAATGGCATTTTGGATGCAGCATCCATGAAATCCGTTTTACCGTGAAATCTATTTTACCAGAAAATCAATTTTAACGTAAAATATTATAGCATTATTTTTTTAATAATATTTGTTTAATTACAGTGATTTTGCGGTAAAAATTACGGCATATCAGAGTTTTTGATCCATGACATGTTCCGGTAGAAAAGGATTTTGCGATAAAAATTACAGGCACCCTGAGTGCTGTTATTTTTTACCGTAATTTGATAAAGAATATTTCACAGTGTAATTAAAAGTTTTCCATAAATTAAATAATAGGCCTTCAATGCACAGTAAGTAAAGTGAAACACACAAAGAAATATTCAATAGGTAAAGTATATCCATTACTTAATTTACTCTTTTTAGTATTGTTCTACCTAGCAAAAGTTTAATGACTGTATCGCGTGCAAAATAAATACGGAATAACTTAGTAATTCTGATCTGAAGGTCGGATTTTTACGCAATAATATGCAATCGTAATGATTGCAAGGGCTAACCTTAAGTATGCTAATTAATTTTTGTACATTTTTTTGTATAAAAACTTCTTTTAAAAAATACTGCTTTAATAACTACTGGTATGTAAAAAAATACATGCATTATAATTTCTAAAGCGAAAAGCCCTTTATAAGAAAAAAATACCCTGTGTGCATTTCAATTGCATCTTCTTTTGTTTATTTTTAACGGAAAGAAAGACGCAAAAATGTTATACGTATAGAGGGAGCTGAGTATAAGTAAAGGATTTCATCAGTCACTGAATACTGAAACATACTTGGCGAGGGAAAGTGTTTGCAAAGTTGGCACTAATGCATGTTTGCTTTTGCCCCACCCTCAGTCTAACTTAAGATATATTCTCTCAGACAAGGAGACGGCTTAGTAGAAATGTCTCAATCTTAAATACACAGCCCAAGAAATACAGCGGAGGATGAAGCATTTACATTATATACCGTTACGAAGAGGTAAAGAAAATACAAGTGAATGGATTGTTTTAGAGCGGATAATCTTTGAGTACAGAAGAAAGTATGAGGCTTTATTTATCGACAATAAAAGTTTCTTTTCGGAAGTGTGTTAGTATAAACGGATTTTTGAACAGTTTGATTAGTTTTGCATTGAAATGTATTATTTAGACAGAAACACTTATCTTTTTAAAGGCCACTAAACTCAATTCCTTACGGAATATTTCAGTTTTTAATCTCTAAAGTAAAAATCATTAAAACAATGTATAAATTTTTAAAGCGATTTGTCTTTATAACTGTAGTAAAATTAGGGCAAGCATGAAAATAGAAAATAATTCTAGGGGTGTAGATGGTTTTTTCGAGCAATATTTTCCATTTTTGAAAAAACTGTTATGACCTGTTTTATTCTGAGCTATTTGACCCCAAATATAAGATAATGCTTAAAGTATTTCCAATGTTACAGCAAAAAATACTGTAACGTAACTCACTCAAAATCGAAAATACACTTAGTTTCTAAACTGGAATCGTCTGCAAACTCTGGTATTTTATTCCGATGCTTTTATTCAAAGAGTTACCTTTAAATCTGTTTTTCTCAATTTAAGTTCTTTCACCTTGTGCGCAAGATTACTAGACTTCTAATGAGCCTATTAAGCTCAAAACTTGGTAATTTGTCTCAGTGGAGCAGGATACTTAAATTTCTACCAGCACTTTATTGGTAAGCATTTTATATTTCTTTCGGATAAAAAAACTTTTTATTTTTCAATTTTCTTGATCTTTCACAATTTTAAAAACATCATGTTTCACTACCATTAAAACTTATTTCAAGTCCTTAACATAGTTTTTACAATTTACATCGTATGTGCTAAAAATCATAGAATCTCTTTTTATTCCATAAAATTTTTGCTCTGAAGAAAGTTAAATTATACAAGTTCTTTTCAATATCTTAGAAAAGCGCTTGCATTAAATAATATCAGTGCTTCTGTTAAACTCTTTTAAAAAATTTAGCCACCCTAAGTTAAATGTTAGGTGAGTTATAAATGTAAAACAATAAGTCGTACGTAAAGGTTTTCTCGATGAAATTAAAAGCATTTATACCCTGTAACAAGCTACGTCAATATAGAGAGCAATAGCGAAGTCGTATCAAGTGATCGGTAATGGTGCCACTGCTAGGGTAAAGCTCTATGAAATTATGCTAGAAGTTTTTAAAAAAGAGAAAATTTACTTTTCACTTGAGTTATTAAAATCGTTTAATTCAAATAGTAAAAATGTAAGTCTATTAAAGTGCTCATTTCATATTTAATACTTTTTTTGCAGACGAATCTTGTTTACTGACCAAACCCTTCAAGACATGCAAACAAACATAAACATTTTAAAGGTATAGGCAAAGAAAATGTGGTTAAATATCAACAAAAATAAGACTAAAAAATTAGAAGATTAATCCTTAGCAATTAAAAACCATATTCTTCGAAAATAATAAACTGGAGGAGGTAAGCAGTTTTACTTATCTTGGAAGTAAAATTAACAACAAAGGAGAAACTGATGAAGGTATACTAAATTGGTTAAACAAAGCCCAAAGCAGTTACGCTATTCTCAATAAATTCTGGAAAAACAAAAACGTAACAAATTCAACGAAAATTAGAATTTTCAATACGAATATTAAATATGTTCTGCTATATGGATCTGAGGTAGGGCACTGAAATAAAAATAACATAAAAAACTCAAGTATTTATTAACTTCTATTTGAGAAGAATTTTGCAAGAAACGTGACAAGTGGTTCCATTAAAAATTTGCAATGCAGAAATCCTTAGAAAGGCAAAGCAGAAACCGATTGATCTGGAAATTGAAAAACGTAAATGGAAATGAATTGGTCACGTTCTGTCCTACGTAAGCCTGAAAAATTTGAAACATAAAAAGTTTTTGATTTGGAACCCTCAGGGCAATAGAACAAGAGGAAGACCTAAAAATACTTGCCTCAGGACGATTGTAAGCGAATTGAAAACAATAGGAAATACATGGAGAGAGGCAAAATATCTGGCCACAAATAGAATGAGATGGAAAGCTATGATAGAAGTCCTATGCTCTAATTTTGAGCAAAGAGGAATGTGTATGCATGTACATGTAATATTTAATATTAAAACCTCGCTAACAGCTTCAAAAAATTATTATTTACTTTATTTTATTCATTAATCTGCGCATTTAACGTCCATTGCTTAAAGAAAAAATAAAGCAACCACTTTCAAAATATTCTAATGAACGATTCGAAGCGTAGAAATAGAGATTATCATTCCCGCAATTTCTTGTTAACTTTGAATGGCTCCAAGTGCTATCAATTATCCACAGAAGTACACAATACTGCATGCAATAAAATAAATTTATTTATTTTTTTGCGCATAGTTCTCTCTCCCTACCTCTCCATCTATGTATATATATATATATATATCTGTTTGCTTCATTATTTAACTATATTTTGATTGGCAGATTTACTGTTACCCAAGTATGTGTAACGCATGTCATTTAAAATTTTTTATCTAAGTGAGCAATTTTAATGAGTCACTATTTAAAAACAAACAGAAGACGTAATTAAATGTTTTATATTTTGATTAATCCTTTTTGTTTTCTTATTTTTTTCTATATTATCTGTTTTCCACCGCATTTCTTTGGAGGAACTTCAAATCTCAACTTTCCTTTTAACAAAAAATAGATTCTTACTGTCTATTTCTTTTTTTATTGTTCAAAAAGATGAAAGACAAAATTTTGTCTCCATGTCTCTTTTTTCGAAAGACGCAATCAAGTAAAAAATAAAGCTTTTTAATACATTTTTTTTAAATTTTTCATGGAAAGAAAAGGAATTTGATGATGAAATATCATCTTATTTCCCAGGAAATGAAATGCGTACCTTTGTTAGATCGAAGTTGATGTCTGTTCGTAAAGTTTGCTTTCTTTGTCTGACAAAAATTTATCAAACAAGAATTTCTCTGAGAAATTACCTAGTCTGAAATTACTTTGAACATTCTCTTATATTTTTCAATAGAATATTTTTTAGACAAATATAAATAAAATTGACTGACTAAATTAGTATATAAAGAACTTCTTTTGCCTTTATTCCAAACTTTAATCATCATTCTTTACTTCCAACAAGTAAATACTTTCGCGATACACAGCGTGTTTATAATTGAACTTTGGAAAACTCAGCGTGTTTCACATTCATTAGAGTTTTTATTTATTTATATTATAACCACCAAATTTCGTGAATGAAAACAAATGTAGAAATCTAAATAAATAATCATTTTTAAAATATAAATGGAGAAAACACACTTGTAAAATTACCGTACTCTTATCGCAAAGAAAGCAAACTTAATTTATTTTTATATTTTAATTATACACATTTAATAAAAGTTAAGAAACTGAAAAGCTCTAAGGTATCAGGATAAAAACTGCCAAATTTTACCCCAAACAGCTTAAATTTTGCCAAATTAAGCCAAATTTTGTTGCTAATTTTACAAAAATCATTACCAAAGTGCTGCGCTAAAAATTACCGTGCTTTTATGTTATTTCAATAGAGCCAGAAGCACGAAATATTTTACGATATTCAGATAGTTTTGACCATAATTTTTTTTTCTCGGTGTATAAGGAACATGTATATTTTTAATTTTAGGTAGAATATCTGAACAAAAAAAAATTATAATAGTTTATAGAATATTTTTGATCAATAATTTAGTAATAAACATTCCAATATATAGTTCTTGATAAAGTATTCATAAAAGAAAACATTTAGCAAATGTGCAAAGATTGCAATCAGGAAATTACAGCGTATAATATTAAGAACAATAAAAACTTTTTTAAATAAAAAGCTCTTATAAAACGGATCTAAATTTTATTCCCCAAATAGTTATTGATAATCAAATATATATTCAACGGTAAAGGTAAAAATAAATTTATAAAAAAAAGGTTTAAGCATACAAAACATATAAAAATGCCTCAATCATTCAACTGTTTTTTGGAACCTACAATGTTAGAAATTTTTCTGAAAAAATGGTTTAATAACAATTTATTGAATGGTTATTTTACCATATTTAATTAAAGCATTCAAATAACCATAAATAAATGTTAATCAAACTGTTAGGTTTGAGAAAAACCGTTTATTCACTGCTTTCATCTAATACGGTTAAACAAACAGAATTTTATCGCGCCAACTAGGACCACCTAATAAAGCTACTTAGTTCTTTGCATACCGTAGCCGAGCGATCTTAAGGCCTGGTTTCTTAGGACAGGACGCCGTCAGCTGGAAATCAGCGCTAACCTCTGATTGGTCCATTTGAGAGTTTGATAGTATACGTCATCGAACGCTCATCTTGAACTACAATTGCCGTCCAACTCAACTGCAGTTGGATTTCAACGTGACGTTAACCACAGAAGCAATGGCGGACAACATCCAACAGCACATTGAAATCAGTCAAGATTTTGATTTTGACATTAAACATAGCTTCTTCATTAAACATAGCACTCTTCATTTAGCTCAGCTATAATGTGTTTCTTCTTGGACAAAGTCATTATTTGTTCTCTAAAACACTGGTCGACAATAACAAAATCAATACAAATTCAAAATAAATATTTGTTTACGTTATTAACGCATGCGCAATGAGAGATAATGTCTGCGTTGGGCCGACTGCTCACGCTGAGCTAACAAAAAAGTATTTTTTTGGCATCAGCTCTACGTCAACGTCCCGCTGACGCCCAGATAAGGCGCTTGTCCTAAGAAACCAGACCTTTACCTGTCAATCTCATGACCGGCAGAACTAGAGTTAAAGTCCTAGTGTTGACACCACAATATTTCCTCCATTCACTTCAACATATGAAGAATTTCCAGTATCCGGCACTCTCCAATGCCCATTACCTTACGAAAAACCGAACTCCTATGTCTAGTTAAACAATTATTTTTTGTTTTACGTTCTTGAAAAATCCTAGTTGTAAATGATTAAAAAACCGTATAGTTTTAGATTCATGGTTTTATAACCATACTTTTTGTAAATGGTTTCAAAACCATAAAAGAAAAAAATGTTCTTTACCGTAAACTTAGTTTTGGCGCAAGAGCCAGTTGTAGCTATACCGAGACTTCAACTGGATTAATGTTATACATCTAGGTTGCGAGTTAAAAGCTAAATTGATACCTGGAGATCAATGTCCTTGAGGCAGCAGAAAATGTCATAATGATGATTACCTTCAATTAATAAAGTCAATGATGGATTTAAGCTTTTTTATATTTGCATTGATATTAAGTTAAAGCTTTACAAAATTAGCACTTTGAATTTAAGCATAAAATATTTCCCTGTCAGTATAAAAACATATATTATAACTTTATTTAATTTAAACACTTATATGAATAATAGTTGTAGCTAGAATGATATAGTTTGTTAAAACTAGTGTAACAAATCGTATACGTATCCGTTAAAAAATTTAAATGTATGAATTCTAAATTTCCACTTGCTTTTAAGATTTTAGTTTCATTATGACGAAATTTTTTGAACATTTGTATTGTGAAGAAAAAGCTGAGGACTTTAACTAATAATTTCATATTCAAATTTCCCAGTAAAATAAGTATCCTAAACACTTAAATAAATTCTAAAAATTCTTTAAAAACCACATTAATAATTTTTAAGAATAACTTAAAATACTTGAAACTAAATAACTTTTTAAGATCTCGGTATTGAACTCAATATACTCAATATTAAACACAGAAGCCGTGTTGACTCAGGGGATAGAGCGTTCGCCTTCCAAAGAGGTGAACCAGGTTCGAATTCCAGCGATGGCTAGTCGATACGAATTACGCACCCGGCTCACAACGTAAGTGCTGACGTAAAATATCCTCAGTGGTAGACGGATTATGGGTTAAACTCCCCTTACTATCATGCTAACCATGTTAGCTCTCGATGTAACGTAAATGCGGGATAGTTCCATCAAAAAAGTACTCCACAAAGGCAAACTTCTGCTAATACTTGATAAAAGTGTTCCCTTGTCTTCTGGATTGGGTTCAAAAGTACAACACTAATGAGTGGGAATTAGTAGTTGTAAATCCCAAAAATTGGGTCGGCTCTTCAACGCGATGGTTATAAAATAAAACATTAAACCCAAGAAACTCAAAAGCCATTAAATTTAAAAGCATGATATTAAATAGTTCTTATTGATATAGTTATTAAAGTTATAATAAAATTATTCTTAACTAGATGCTTCACATTCAGTACAAAATGTATAACTTTAATTCCCTTAAGAAAGTAAGTTTTATCAATGCTAAAAATTACATATCATGCATTATCTAATCAGTGCACTTGTTTTATTGTATTTGAGAAGGTAATATAACTAAACTTAGAGACAGTTATCATAATCGTAAGGTATTTATTGCTTTGTGAATAAAAACAAATTATATTTTCTGGAATAATATAGTCTCATCTATAAAATTTTAAAATTCTACGTGTACCAATTTTGTGTCATTAGTTTTTATTTATTTATCAAAAATCTTAGCATCGCTTTTATTTTATTCATTTTTTTTAAATTATAAAAATAGTTTTCAAGTACATCGATTACCTATAAAATATATACTTCATTAATGTAGTTGCTCCTTAATGACTTATAAATTTAAATTTATGAAGCAATGGTCTTTAAGGACTTGAAATTCGCACATCATTAAACATTTGTAAATCATAGTCGTTCGCAAATATTTTCTTTTTGGTACATTTTATGACTTTCAATCAGAAACTTAATTATAAATAAAATACTCTACTTTCATTTGCGACTAAAGTAATCCTACTCACTCTTGCAAGAATAAGAGGCTATTTAAGAAATGAGTTCATTTTCTTCACGCGAAGCTGAATCCATTTATTTAGAAAGTAAATGTTGTAGTTTCTCAATAATCATTATAATATTCATTTAAAAAAGTATTACTAGTTTGAAATATTTAAGCACTTCGAATACTTTACAAATAAAATCTTCATGGATTAATCAAAACCCCATTTTCATTGATTAATCAAATACCGTGGATTAATCAAATCAAAGGATTAATCAAATGGCTTCATAAATTAATCAAAGATCCAACTGACAAACTGCAGGATGCTTGAAAGCTGCAGTGCTTGCAATACTAAAGCGCTTGATATTTTTAAATATTTTAATCACTTTTTTCTCAAAACTGTAAAGCAATAAAATCATGCAGTTAGAAATTCAAAGTAGTTTAAAACGGCAAGTAAAATTTTTGATAGTGTTTAATCGCTGCGTTTAAATTCTTGAAAAGTTTATTCTGTCATTATTTATACTGATGAAAACCTATAAGGATGATGCTGAAATATTCTTTAAAAAAATTTCTCAAAAAGAAAGATGTTTATCAAAACCTTAAACACAGGAAAATGAAAATACATAATTACCCTACAAAGAATGCTGACTACAGAATATTCTATTCTTGAAAGTATTTTATGTACTTTTTTCTGTTTCAAAAGTAAGATTAAATGAAAAAAAGGAAGAAAGTTTTAAATAATGGTCTTATAATTTCTTGTTCTGAATATTCTTATCTTGATTTAAAATAAATTTTAGAAAAAGATAAATTAAGGATAACAAATTATTCTATAGTTATAGATTGGAAACTCTGCAAAACTTTAAAACTACTTAGAAAAGTTTTTTTTTCAGAACATCGAAAGTTTTGGAAATAGAAATGTGAAGTCTTAAAAAGAGTGAGTTATATAAAATTTTGGAGCAAGGTCCGTGTTTTAGTAACATCACGCCTGAAACAAGAATAAAGTTAAAAAACCTTGGTTAAAATCAACGCAACGCAGAGGAAGATAAGATTAATTTGAATTTTAAAATGGTATCTATAAACTTGATTTTAAAAAAAAACAGAATAATTTGCATCTAAAAGGGAACTTAAATCATAGAACGAAATCTACTTTTCTGAAGTTAGAAGAAAATATTCATATGTAGTTCGTCACGGATTAAATCTAGAAAAATTGAATAAACACGTCCAAAATAGTAATCTTAAAAAGTATAATACTACTTTAGTTTTATTTTAGATTCTCAAAATATTGGTTCCACAAGGTATACTATCGGTACCTTGAACCAAAACATTTTTATGTCTACCTCCACCATACTGAGGTATAATCAAGTTGAAGAAAAATTAGTTTGTGCACGGTTTCATATAATAATGGTTTAACGGAGAGAAAAATTACAGTTTCCTATTACCAAACATATAGTAAAAAATACAAAACTGAAAAGTGGATTTTACCGAATAAATGGTTTTTATGCCATGCTCTAAGGTATCATAATTTACCACATTTACCAGATTTTATTAACAAATCAAACCTCTGGGGGTACTGGATTGGAGATCGATCGTTCTCTGATTCAGGTCAAAATTGGATGCATGAATTGGATGTATGAATGGGTCCGTCCTAGTAACGGGTGTGACATATGGGTGTGAAGTCGAATTCTTGGCCAAAGATGGTGCCTCTAGAAAACAAGAACAATCGCACCCCTCTGCCTAAACAGGCATACGTCAACAACAACAACAACAACCATATTTTATTAAATATTATAAAACTGTATTTTAATGTTAATTTTACCAAACTCATTACCAAAGCTCTACGGTAAAAATAACCAAGCTTTTTGGTGTTCTCACAGAGGCAGAAACACGATTAAAAAAATTTCCATATTCTGGTAGTTTTGACCATACTTCTGTTCTTAATGCATGGCAATATGGTTCGACTCTTTATTAAGGTTGTTGCAAATTCAAACTTTATTTATGGCTCCACTGTTTCAACATTTCTAACAGTTTATTGCTTACTTATTTTCAAAATTTCAACTTTTAAATGAACTTGTATTTACTCTTCTTTTTGAAGTACCCCCTCCAAGAATTAGAAGGGACAAATTAACATTAATATGTTCTTTTATTCTATAATAATTTTTACTCTTTATTTGAACACAATGAGACGCACTCTTTTCATTTTTATTTTTTTATAAAATAATAGAATGAGAAATTTCATTGGAATATTTAAACATTACTTTATCTACCAATGTAAAAGCAAAAATATGAAAGGTTTTATTCAACCGAAGTGCGGCTTAGCCTCCGCAAATAAACCGCTTTTATACATTCCTATATTTTTTAGACATCTCGATTTTTTGTATTATTTATCTTCAACTTAAAACTGCCTGAATTGAGGATTCAATGTTGACATGGATTTAGCTTAAAGCTCTGAAAGAAAATAAATAAAAGTTGGAAAACTGCATATATTTTAAAACCGCTTTGTGCATGAATACCGGGTTTGTGAGAAAAAGAAAACAAATGAAGCAGTTGGCTCTGAATTTATACATGTTTTAAAATATTCTTGAATGATTCACAGTTTTGTTTGATGAGGAATATAATTTACATTTTTTCCAAACCTTTCAGACAAATCAATCTACATGAGTAAACTAAAAAGTATGAATTCTAAACTTCAAAGACCAATTATTTTTCAAGTTTCAGTTAGTTAGAGTTTATTGGCACGAGAGCCAAAAATGGCTATACTGCCAGTCACTAGGTAAAAGAATTACACTTTTATTTATATTAATGAATAAAGTCCTATTACTTTGATGAACTTGGTGAGATTGCGATGCATAGGGTCACTAATTAAGGAAAAAAGATCGGGATAAAAGCTGTGAAAAAGTTTCTTCCTCAAACATTTGAATCGTCTGCTGTCAGTTAATATGTGTTTAATGAAAATATCGACTTGACATTCAGTACAGATGAGTACAGGTTCGGATTTCAGTAAATGCATATGGGTAAAACGAGTACGTAGCCTATTAATTGAAACTTGGGTTTTGTAATCAGCAGTTAATGTCTTACAATTATCAAAATTATGATAAATTTCATGTCATTTATTATTTTTTTGCGTATTCCAATGCTTTTTCCCGGCATGATAAACTGAAGATTTACAAATACGTTTAAGGTCCAGATATGCTAAGAGATTACCGCTTAAGTTATAGGTAGTTTTAGATATGATATCGGCACGGTCATTTCCAAGAATGTCGACATGTGAAGGTATCCAACAGAAATATATGGTAAATCCTCGAAATTGTAATCGTGTAAAGTGACTTCGAATTTTATGAATAATGGGATTTCTCCAATGTGGGGAACACTAGATACGAAGCTAAAAGAGTGTATAGAATATCCACGGATGATTAGTTTGGTCTTATGGTTAGTTTGCATACATGGATATAAAATCCATATATTGATGACGATGTTTGTAAGTTTTTGTTTAATTGGGAAGAATTGCTTAGTAAACTTTCAAGGTGAAGACAAAATTTTGACACGACTTTAACTAATAGTTTTATATTTAAGTTTCCAAGTAACTGAATACCCTAAACACTTAAATTTGTACAATTCTTTAAAAACCATTTCCCGCATAATTATGAAAGATAAATTTTGTTAACTAATTAACTAATACTGCACATTAAAAGAACTCTTTGCAATGAATATAGCCATCTTTAAAAAATTAGAACTATAATGAAAGCAAAATAGAAAAATTGGAACATCTTTACAACTCTGTATCAAACTCAGCGTAATCAATATCGAACTGAAGAAACTCAATTTGTTCAGTATGCAAAGCATGCACAAAACAAGCTTTCTTGTATTTAATATCAAATTCAATCATCTATAAAATTTCTTACACCCAATTTGAAACTTCTTAAATTCAGAATCAAACTCCTTTAGAGCAATACGTAACTAAATAAATTCAAATTTCACAAACTTGTAATCAAACTAATTACTAAGTTCCTTAAACTAACTAACTTTTTAACTTGAGGGCGAACAGCACTGTAAGAATTTGACGAAATGGAGGGGAAAAAACTTTTATTGCATTTTTCGATAGTTCATCATTTTAAGATTATTAAACCAAAATATTGAATTGATTGAAATAAAAATTTAAAAGTTGCAGCAAGGTTACAGCGAAATATGTTGAGCGTGGCTCGTAAAGTTACATAGTTACAGCAAAATATGTTGAGCGCGGCTCGTGACAGAGGACACGTTGTAGCATATATGAACAAGTGAACATATGGATTAATGGATTTGCTCACTCATATCAAAACAGTTTTGTAAAACACTATCATTTTAAATATTTTATTAATGTAATTCATTTTAATTATGTAGGATAAATAATTAATGGTACTTTCAATATAAATAATTAAAATTTAAACTTATTTAGCTATAATAATTTTTTATAAAATCCACAAGGAATCTTTGATAGTTTATGAACAATTAGAAATAAATGTAGGCCCATTAGCCAAAAAAAAGTATGTTCAAAGTAAAGGGGATCATAGAATTTTGACTGCTACCCTTAAAACATGTAAGGCGTCACATGAGGGTAGATCGAGAAGATAAAGGGTTAGACTAAATGCCAAAGAAGCTTCTCATGTACCTAGTATTGATTCATCATTATTGATTAGTATTAATTCATTATTGTTGATTTATATGGATTATTGATCACCAGACTTTGAAAGTAATTTACTCGGAACCGTGTTTCTCTTACTTACTGTATCTGTAATTAGTACATTTAAGATATTTACTTCAAATTTCGATGCGATGTTCACAATAAATATTGTTTTCGTTGCACTTAAGAAGTTTTTAATTGTGTTGACTGTTTCTGAGAAATCCGTGAAAATGTCATGTATTTTAGGCTATTGTTTTTATTTTTTTCAATACACCACCATTTTGTGAAAAAAATTTATTTTTAAAAACCATGCATGCACGTAAACTATATTTATGTAGTTTTAAAAAATCGAACAGAAATTAAATTTGAATTATTTTTTTAACTTATGGGTATAGTATGTTTTGGATAATTTTAAAAAATTAATTATAAGTTTTAAAGCATATAGGAGCTTATTTAATATTTTTTGCATTTGTAACATGATAACATAAATATTAAAATATATACAGTAAGATAAAAAAAATTCTTAAGTTTATCACAATCACTGCAAAATTTATTAAACTATTCTTCTTTTTTTACAAGCTTCTACTGAGTTGCTCCCCATTAATGAACTTTTTAAGTGGTATCAAAAATTTAGCAAACGTACTTACATCTTTTTCAAAAAATTTAAAAAAATATGGAAAAATGTACTTTTTTTATTAACATTGGGGTGTAACGAATTCCAAATCTTTCTTTTTTTAAGTTAAAAAAGCAATTTTTACAGTTTAGTTATAGTATTTGGTATAGATAAAACTCTAATCTAAGATTTTTAAAACAAGCATTTTATTAAAATATAAATGCCACTCACATGAAAGAAAAAGAAAAAAAACATTAGTTTTTAACAGCTTTGGTAAAAGCAATTAACAAGGAGAGATGTAATTAAATTTGAGAAATCAATAACTGTTTACTTAGTCTTCTTCTCTTCCCCCTTAGTATAAAAAACCACGTTTTTGAAAGAAATTAATTGCAAGATTCATAAAAACACTTTTTTAAAAATGCATTTATCTTTATTTAATTCATTAAAAAAGTCTTTAATATCCTTTAACGTGCAATACATTATTGGGTAATAAAATTACTATAATTAAAATTTCTCGTCAGATTTAAATTACAAATACAGATAAAAGTTAAATTGGCCTGAAATTCATTTTTTGTGAAAGAACTATAAAGTAACAAAAAGTCTAAACAGTGTCATAAAGATGAATGGTTTTATAAATTGTAAAAAATTATACGCAGAAAATTAGAAACGAAATAAAAACCTTTGATATCTATTGGCTTGAGAAAAAATTTTAATTTTTTATTTAATTGTTAATCAATACCGTAATAAAATATTTTGGTTAAAAGAGTAAAGTAATCCATTTACACATTGCTGGGAAGCAAAAAGTAAAACCACCTCTCGGCAAAGATTCCCAGCAATGATTAATTTAATTAATATTAAAATTAAGTGATAGAAAATGTATGGATAGTTACTGCCTTGTTGGTTTTTTAAAAGATTGTCAGAAAAATGCATAGATAAACTTTATATTTAAATAACCACTGTTTACTTAGCTTTTGTTTTACTGCTTACAGTAAAACAAAAATAAACTTTATATTTAAATAACTACGTAGCTACTTTTCGACACTTTTTGATCAGAAAATAAGGTTAAAAGATAGAGTTATAAAGAGTTTAGAGCAATATAATAATACACAAGGAAAAATATTTTGGTGAAACTACCGTAACGTATGGTAAAGACATTTTCGGCAAAAAAACATAATTCTGGTGAATAAAACCAAAATATATGGCATTTAAAGCATTCATTTATTTGGTCATATTTCCGTTCATATGATAAGGGTTTACCAAAAATTCCTAAATTATAAATTATAATTCTTAATTATTATTCTTATTGCCACTTAATTACGTATGCCATGCACTGAAGTATCATAATAAAATTGACAGATTTTCCCACCTTTGTCAATTTTTTTTAAATATTATAAAACCTGATTTTATTGTTATTTTTATAAAATTATTACTAAAGCACTTCGGTGAAAATTACTGAGTTTTTTTGGTGTTTCCAAAGAGTCAGAAAAGCGGTAATTTTTACCTTATTATGGTAGTTTTAGCTATACTTTTTTTCTCAGTGTAAACCAAATATTTTTTTATAAAAGTATCATTTTTATATTAAACTGCTTGCTAGTATAGTTTCCAGATAGGTAAATATACAAGTTTTCATATTTTTATTAGACAACAGAATAGCAGAAACATCTTATAATCTGCTTAGTTTTCGAGATCCTTCTCGAAAAAAAAAATGCTCCCCTTATAGATTTGAAAATATTACTTATCTTTATATTTATCGTATTACCCCAAAACCTTCATACAGAAAAGATATTACTCGGAGAAATAAATTTTAAATCCCTTCATTGTAACAGTATCTACATCTTTTGATCTTTTTTTGCATACTCACTTCTGATATACATTTAAACAATAATGTCTGAAAAAAATTGTTCATAATGAGCCAAGAATTAACATCATCAACTGGAAAAAAATTGCCAATTAAATATATATCTCAAAAATAGGTATACCAGTGAAAAAAATTGAATATTATAACTTTTCTGATAAAGCTTTCTGGAAATTTCAGATTTTTGCTGTAAATATCAGTCAAGATATTTTATCAGGAATCTAAAATATGGTAAACAAAAATAATCTTTTTGTTTCTTTTGCATACTATTTAGTGTTTCTGAATGAAGGACAATTTAATTTTCTCCCTCATCAAGTAATTAATTAGCATTATGCCAGCATCATCCTCATTTAAGTAAGAAATTTCTAAATGTTACAAAAAAATTTCTCGTCTCCTTTGAAAACTAAATTAATTTTGCCTCACATTAAAATTGACTTTCGTTTATTATATGTATACGTAAGTTTCAAATATTTCATATAATTTTGCATGATCAAATATCATTTTTTTTTTGTTCTAAAAATAATTTCGTTTTAAAAATAAAATTGCTTGAAAAATTTAGAAAGACTTAATTTTACTTTATTTATCATAATAGGACACTTTATTGACATGATTTAACTACAGTAGTTGCAAAATTACGTAAACGCTGTCTAAACATTTTACTAGTAAGTACCAAAGTTACAGAATTAAACAGACTCTGCAATGGGTAGATACTTGGTAAATGAGTTCTGCTACGTTTAACATTTCTAGATGTCGCGTAGCATCTTAATACCAAACATCTTAGTGCCGAATTTAAATACATAAAATAAAAGATAATTCATATAATAAAAACTGCGTAAAATTAAAAATTCTGTTTGTCTCTGCATCATAGTTGAAATCGCCCAGAAACGTTGTTCGATCATTGCGTTAAAAGCAATGTGAATCATATTCATTGTTATGAAGATGCGTTTGTAAAATACGGTGTTTTTTTTTTTTTGAAACAATAGCAAGAAGGACATTAATGACAGCAGATGCAAGGCGAGCTACGGTGTCTTAGGGGAAGAAGCATTCTCTCCAAAAAGAGGTGTCCCAGGTTCGAATTCTAGCGGTGACTGGTTAATACGAATTCTGCTCCCGGCTGGCATCGTCCACAGTAATGACGTAAACTATCATCAGTGGTAGACGGATCTTGGGTTAGAATGCCTTTGCCGCGGGATTGACGGTGGGAGATTTTAGTGGTTTTCCTCTACGTTAAGTCAAATGTGTGTTAGTTCCATCAAAAAATCTCCACGGGGGCTAGTTTGTCCAAATGCCCAATCCTGGAGTTCCCTTGTCTTCTTGAAAATTACAAAACTATGTAGTTGCACATTAATAGTCGTAAATTTAGAATTGATTCGGCTGTTTGACACTGGTTATAAATTTAGAAAAGGTGTTCTATGGGATATAGGTCGATGATCTCAGAAAGCCAGTCTAGTTTTAGAACACCCATTTCTTCAGACTATGACCAGCTTAAATCTCGATGCTTGAATGGACCAGTAATATTCTTTGAAGAGAAATGAACTTACCCCGAAATATTGCCATAAAGTTGGGAAAGCAGCATTGTCCATAATGACCACATACTCATAGCTCATATTTCCACCCATAAGAACAAAGGGAACCTGATCAAGCCACCCCACACAGTGATGCTGATACGTGGGCGTTAGTATACTTTTGACCAGATAGTGTGCGTGGAAAGTATACTAGCAATAGTGGTTCACAGGGCAGCAAACTTGTATTGTTGACATACAGAAGAAGAAGAGGCGGGATAGCCTAGTTGGTAGAGCACTAGATCTATGTCCAGGTCGTGGGCTTGATCCCCGTCGGCCGAAGAATCCCCGTGTAGTAAATGGTGACTGATGCACGTTAAATCTGTCGAGTCGCAAAGTCCTCCATGTTCCCATAACAAATCATACCACTTGGGGTATTGATCCAGGAGTTTCCTTGTCTTCTGGATTGGTTCAAAAGTACAAGGCTACGGAACTGAACATTAACAGTCGTAAACCCAAAATTGGGTCGACTGTTCAACGACGGTTATAATATAAAATAAAAATATGTAGGAGGAGGAATTCTTCTCTTATCTTCAGAATGAGAAAATAAATATTACAGACCAGTGTCAGAAAATTGAAAATCAACATTTATTTGAAATGAAAAATGTATACATTTTTCAAAAGGGTCATATTTAATTAAAAAAATTAATTTTAATTTTAAATATTTATTTTCTTGTTAAAAAGAATGTCTTTTGTTGAAATTAAAGCTATTTATAATTATATTATTAATTGCTAATTCGTTAGTTTGGCAAACGTTTAGTTGTTTACTGAATGAAAAAGGAAATAGAAAGAGGACATTATAGAAAAGCAAATAAAGATAAAACTTCATACAGTCTGAGTTAAAAATATTTAGTTTAAGGCAATATGCAATTTTTTCTTATAATCCATACTTCTAATCTCAAATAATGTATGCACAACTATCTTTTTGACAAATGCAGATTAATAATAACATTTTTTTAAATGAATAATGCTCGTATTGCACACACAAGATACTTCATAGAAAATTATTTGAAAAACTAAATATTTTGAATCATTAAGAATTTTGATCCTACAATTTTTTAAATAATTCTATTTCTAATCATTTAACAGTTAAAACTATGCGGTTTTAATGCGTCCATACGTGAAAAGTTTGCTTTAAGTAATATTCTTTTGTTAAGTTTGTTTTATGAAAAATACTGTTTCCTGAATCGATTGTTTCATTATTTGATCAAGTTTCTAGTAAAAGATTAAAAAAACGTAATTGATGCAGAAATTTAAACACAATTATACAATTTAATTTTAGAAAACTATATTTCAAATAATATTAACATAGACATGAATGATTTGATTTTAACCTAAAATGTCAATATCACTTTAAAAAAAAAACATTTTAAATATAAATTCATTTTTCCTATTGAAATAATGTAGCCTTATTACAAAGCTTCCACGCATTTTTTTAACAAAAATATTTTCTGTTACTACTTTCAATATATTTTCAGAAATTTGGACCGAATGTAAAGGAGATAACAATATCAACCTATAGATGGTAAGTAAATCCAGAAGATTGTCAATCTAAATTTTTATAAATCCATTTACTTATATTTAAAATAGGCTTTGATCCAAAATATGACTAAAAACCAGATTTAAAATAAGTAGATAGAAGAGGTTTGAATATAGTAAACGCATAAATTTATTTTTTTCATTTATAAATTATGTTAGAAAAAATAATATGCTTATCTTTCACAACAAAAAAAATTAAATTTACGATTGTTGGTTGAAAAATGTATTTTATTTAAAATATAGTAATAATCAAAAGTCATCATAAATAATTTAACAACTAGTAAACGATGTAAGTTTTGGAACATAGAACCTGTTTTGGCCACTCTGCTAGTAAAACTAATTGTAAACCAATATATATAGGCAAAAATATTCTGAAAGTCTCAAGTTTTACATATTTACTTCATGCAATCTATATGAAAGCAGTTAAACACAATTTAAATGCATTAAGTGTTTCTTTTAATATCTATAACATTTTAATCCTGCTTAAGAATAATGATTTCTTAGACACATCAGCCTACTTGACTAACATATTGTTTTAATTTAAAAATGTTAAATTAAAGAAATTAGCAGCAATTTCCTAAATCAGTTTTTGACAATTTATATAAAACACAAAATATCAATTAAACACAATTATGCATCATATAAAATAAAACACAATTCATTTCATTCGTTTTTGAAAATTTTTATAAAACACGAATATTAAAAAGAAAAAATCAAAAACTTAAAACTTCGAGCGTATACAACTACAAAATTTTCAATTTTTATATTTATATATTTATTCAAACTCTTAAATTTGTAATAATTCATTTTATTTGTGAATGTTTGGTGATATTAATTCAAGAATTTATTTATTTCTTATTGTAATTAGGAAATAAAATGCTATTCCAACAAAAAATACAAAGTTAAAAATGTTCATCTCAATATATGACAGACATGGATATTTCCAGTTAGTACAGAATCAATTTCAAAACTTCATAAAATGAATTAATCATGGACTTAAAAGGGTTTTTTTTTTTTTACTTATTCTTAAGAAGAACGGAAATCCATAATGAAGCATGAAATTCAATTATAATCTTTGGGCAAATGTCTTCAAACTGATTTATTCTTTAATTAAAGAGAAAATTGAAAAGTTCTTGAATCAATCTGCACATTGCTGAAAACATTGATTTCTCATCAAATGATAGGCAGACTATAATAAACATAAATTTTCTCCTTTAATTAAAAATAAAACTTTACTTTTTATTTTGAAATTATAGATTTTATTTAGCTGATTCGAATAAGTTTGGACTGTTTTTTTTTTTAAGCTTTTGTTTTACAAAATTTTCATCATCATTTCTTTATTTATGTAGTTAATAGAAACGTACTGTTTCTAAAAATTACTTAGAATTTTTTGTTTTAAAATATTGCTTTATTAATTGTACTTATATAGAATTAATAATACTTATAAAGAGTTAAAATATTGCTAATTTGAATAACATGGTAGTTTGAATGACATAAATATGGGTATTTCATTAGACACTTTCTCTGTGTGAATGTTATCGGTTTACCGGAAATTCTCATTTTCAAAATTATAATTCCTATTACCACACACTTAGTAAAAAATACAAAAGTGAAAAATAAATTTCACCGAATAAATGGTTTTAATACCAAACTCTAAAATATCATGAAAGAATTATTAAATTTTACCACATTTGTCAAATTTTATCACATATTATAAAGCCATATTATTGATATTTTTGCCAAAATCATTACCAGAGTACTTCGGTAATAAAGATTATCGAGCTTTTTAGTGTTCCCATAGAGCCAGAAAATGGCAAATTTTACCATATTCTGGTAGTTTTAACCATTTTTTTTTCAGAGAAGAATTTGAACTTTCCATTTTTTTATTTTGAAACTTGAACAGTATATAATGAAAAAAATTCTAAAATCTATTATTAAATCCCCGTTATTATTTGCTTTTAAAATCAAAGACACAAAAATCATATTTGTATATCTAATAAATGTACTGTATTAAAGGAATCTAAAAATCAGTATCATTATGCATTTCATTTTTTCAAAAATTAAAAATGTGGAAAAAAAAGTCAAATATCATTAATTTTGAATTTTAATAAAGCATCGAAAAATACGTATTTAATTAGAGCCTATAAGAAACCATGTATGTATACTTAAAAATAAATATTACAATTGATTTTAAAAATAATATTGCACATTATTTAAATATTGTTGCAAATTCCTAAAAATAATTGCCAATTATAAAAGTAGATATAAGGAGGAAAAAAAACGCGATCTTGTTTAATTAAATGAATCACCCTCTAATGAAACTTCTCAATAATTTCTAAAATATTCATTTTTTTTTTTTATTCACTTTCGTTATTTAATTTTCTATATTATATTTTACTCCTATTTTAACTTTCCAACTAAGCGGATTTTAGCTTTTTTTCAACTTTCTTTTCCGCGTGTAAGCATGTGTAGACTTTTTTAAAATATATATATTTCAGTTTGGGTCAAAGAAAGACCCTTAGCAACGTTTTTTTCATTAAGTGCCATATGAAAAATAGAAAATTTTGTTTCAATCCAGTGATTTTTTAACACCTTTTCTGTAACTTCATCCTGATATCCCGCCTCCATTTTATAAAACAGGTATTAAATTTCCTTATTTAAAAAGCTATCTGTAAGGATAACGATAAAATAAAACTTCTCAGAAGTAATCAAAAATATTTTAAAATTCTTAAAATAGTATCTTTTAGTCCAAATGTTGTTTAAACATATAGTGTTACGTAGTATCATTACTTGTTCATATATGGCACTTCAGTTTTATCTCAACTATTTTGTTAAGTTCTATCTGACAACTGTGTGTGTGTAAATAGTTTTTAAATTAAACTGACTATATCGTCTTTCTATTTAAATCGAATCGTGTTTCATCAATAGTTGGCAGCCCTACCAATGACGTTGTGAAACATAAAACATTTTCTACTGTTGAATTGTTATTCGAACCTTTTTGGAAAAATTATACTAGCTACAAAAACAAAAATAGACATTTTTGACAATGTGAGTTATTATATATGAAATATCTGCATTAACAAGAGTGACAAATGATTCGATGCGGTTCGGAAGATTCCTGAAAATGTACCTTTGAAAACAAATTATCTTTGTTACGTTTGTATTAAAACAGCATCGATAAGACGAGAAATGCTAGTTTGACAAATATATTTCAATGTCTGTGGCAACAGGAGATCGAAATAATGTTTCCTTTGATATATGATGCCTCATAACAATATTTGTCGAATTCGTTGTACAATTTCTCAAAACTTATAATAAACAACAAACGATATCTGAAATAAAAGCTGCTTCACGGAGTGTCAAGCATTATAAAGCAATTATAGAAGTGGCATTATAAAACAATTTGCGTTTGTTAAATATAGAAATTTGTCAAACAAATAATACTAGTTTGGGAAAAAAATATTGTTATGAATGTGTTCAAAATCAAAATTAGTTTCTTCATGCAAATATAAAGAAACACATTAATTGTAAAAATAGATCTATAATCTTTGACTGAAAGAAAATAATTATTATTTTTCGACCATTGAAATATGGGAATTTTTTCTCTCTTCTTAAATGAAATATAACACAATAAAAAAACTTTTCGGGTGAAAAATTTTGTAATAAAAATAATTTGTAAATTCTGTATAACTTGAAAACGTATTTCCTATATCGTCTAACTATTTTTAAAATAAAGCAGAAACCTTTTATGGCTAACACTGTGGTTACCGGTGTTAGATAAAAATTTGGAAACACTTCTATATTCTCACACTACATAAGTTTTTCTTTTACAGTCAATGTTTTGCAAGGCAAACCTGTTGGCAAAATTTGAAGTATCATGATTGAAGCTTTCTGAAAAGGGGTTCTTCTTTCCCATGCAAAATTTGCATTGGCCAAAATGAGCGTAGGAAGTTAAAGGTTTCTCTTCTTTTTGAATACCACTACTATAATTAAAAAGCATTCTTATATAAATATTGCAACCCTGAGGATTTATGACATATTCAGATAAAAAAAATGTATTTAGATAATTATTTTTTATTATTACACATTATTTTTCTATTTATATTTCGAAATTGCTGGTATTAAAAATAAAAAGAAGTTATAAATTTCCTCGCCGCATTTCGGTGGTTCCAAATTTTTTATGGATTAATATGACATTTCTAAAAGTTTCAAGCATGGTCTTTTAAATTGTGCCAAGAGTTTTGCAATGTGAAATCTTTTGAAACATTTGTTGCTAAAAGAAATATTGTTTACATAGAGAAAGTATAGAAGTGTTTCCATATTTTTATACAATCCCTTAATATGGAGTAAAAATTCCCTTTTTAAATGTACAATTTTATGACTAAACTATTAAAAAATATGTAGAACAATATTCACACATTATTTCCGGACCTTAAAATATATTGGCATTTCAATTTTCTGCTCTATTGGCAATTTATACTTAGGGTGATTTCTTTATCAGTACAAGTTTTACTTAGGGTGATTTCTTTATCAGTAAGAAGAAATGTCGACAGAAACACTGGATCATAGGCTCCCAACATAGGCACAACAACTTTCTAGAGGGCGATGAAGACCACCAAGGGGACGTTGGAACTTCCTGGAGAATGTGTAAAATCTTGCACACAAAATAATTTTTTGAAATATCAAGTACATTTCGAAATTATAAATTTTATTTTATGCAAAAAAATAAATACTTATTTAAATGTGCATAAATTACATGCTTTTAAAGCATTCATTCAGAAATTTATGGAGAAAAATATTACTAGCCGTCTAGTGAATTTTCAAGTTTTTGTACTTGGAAATCTCAGGTAACTTTACTTTTGGTTTTCAAAATTCAAACTAAATATTTTTGATTTCTTAATAATTTATTTTGAGCATAATGGAATAATTGATTTAGATTTTTAAAATAATTTGTTCCAAAGTTATTTAGTGATTTTACAATCTAGTTAAAAAAAATTCAGTTCTAATAATTATTTTTTTACTTAAAGATTACATTTATAAATATTTGAAGAAAGAAGTTCAATTATAAAGCTATTGGATTGTAGGGATTTTAAAAAAATATTCTATTGTCGTGATTAGAAACATTCTTACATCGAAAATTAGAAATACAAAAAAGTTGTTTTAAATCGTTTACGAGGAGAGAAAAAAATTGTAGGGAATGTTTGTCTTTTAAAGGTGACCGTGAGCACAAAAATTTGGGGATCCATGAGCTATATAGATGTTATAAGAATTTTAAACTTAAAACTCTATTTAGAAAGTTAAGAAGTGTAAAATTGCATAATACAGCATTTAAAAAATATTATGTAAGTTCTATGTAATATCTATGATATTCTAAGCAAGCTATTCAGTAAACTTCAATTCCATTTTTTGCCTGAAATTTATATTAAAACAAGGTCAAATATGTAAAATAAAATGCAAAGCTTTTTATAAGGAAAATAAGCTAATGTCATTTTACCGCAAAAACTGCCAATTAAAATGTCCCTATGCCTTAAAAATATATATTACCGCTTAATTGCTTTTCGCTGCAAAAACTTATAATTACGCAAGATGAAGTTTTTTCTTTTAAATAAAAAAGTTTTAAAACGATTTTGTAACCTCAAGGAAACTTCATTAAATATTTGATTTAAAAAAAATAAAAATTTATAGTAAATCACTTCTCCTTTATTGACATATGTCTTTATTTAAATAAATGACGAAATCTTTTCTCATTAAATTCTAATTTTTTAATTATGTTTTTTAAAGTTAGTTTCAAATTATATTTTTATATGGTTTTCAGAAAAATTACTTCATATTAAACTATATCAACATTTTTTTACTTTAAAAGACTTAAATTCTTCATTGGACTCAAATTAAAAATCTATAGCATAATGTCTTTAAACCCTTCAAATTACAAAAACTCGAATTTGAAACAGATTAAAAATTTTAAGCTTTTTTACTGGCCACTGACCAAAAATGAAAGTTAATTAAAGTTTTTTTTTAAGAAAAAACGAGGCGAGAATCATCAATTGTACAATTTTTAGAAACAGTCCTTAAATAAAAATTAAGGGAATAATTAGATAAAAATACAAACGCAGAACTGTAAACATAACTTTCAACTATAAACATTTTCTAAATTAAGCAACAATTTAGGTTCATGTTGTTTCAAAAAATTAGAAAATATAGTGAATCAAAATAAAAAAATCTTATCAATGAGATGTAGAAAAAGATTCATCGCAAAATTAGTTTTTAAAAAAAATTAAGTTCTGTAACATTTTGGAAATATTTTTTTATTAAGAAAAATTCTGAATAATGTTGACTTTTCCTTCGCACTGAAATAGCTCTTTTATACCACCGTATCTATGAAAAGTTCTTTGCGTGGGAAAGAATTTCACCACTAATTGAATGCTTAAATTGAAAAGGGGTAATTTTTTTTAAAAAGTGACGAATTAAAAAAAGAGAGTTAGTTAAGCATTATTTCATAAGAGTACAAAGAAGTTTAAATATTTATCTCACATCGTATGATTATGCAAAAATGTATAATATTTCGGAAATATTACCTCTTACCACCTATTTACAACTTACCATCAATATTCTCACTGCATTTAGCTTACTATATACTTATGGTATTCGTTTTACAATTAACTGACTTGTTTTGTTTTTTTTCGTATTAAAATCCTTAATAATCACCGTATACAAACGGAGAAACAATTTATCCAGAAAAATAAAATATATATAAATACGTTCTAAGAAATGGCTCGAGAAAAATGATTAAATGACAATCTATCTATATTATATAAAACGCTATTACGTACGTTTGTATCAATAAAACCGATGATATTTCTTTTCTCGCGTAGGCAACAGTTTTAATTTTTAATTGATAGGCTTCGGCGCGCAAGAGCACGTAGTGAGCATTATATGGTTAATCTATATTATATAAAACGCTAATACGCTTTAATTGATAGGCTTCGGCGCGCAAGAGCACGTAGTGAGCATCATATGGTTAGTCGGGTGAATTCTCACCGAATTATCAAAAAAATTCTCACAAAATTATCTTCATCGAAGCCGATGCTTTACATCCGGCGTTCAGTACTATTTCATATTGTTTTACAACACATGGTCTTAGCCCTCTGGTGGGAAAGACTTTAAAACAAAGCTTACAACACTTACTTTTCTCAACAACTGAAATTTAGAATAGTGTGATTAAGAAAAATATGTGAACTGTTTGCAATTTCAAACTAATATTTAAATGCACAGGCTTAGAATTTTCTACAGTGAAAAGTTTTCGGAACTTCAGTGTTCAAAAAAGTATGCAAAAGCTAGACGTTAAGATCGCATCTAATGCGCGAGCAAAGCGAGCATCGGATTGCGAAGCAATCCGAAATGAGCTGCAAAAGCAGTTCCGGGGGTTGGCGAGCGCCAGCGAGCAGGGGACGAAGCCTCCTAGTTTACTTTATTTTCATTTAACTATATTCAAATAAAACAGTCAAATAACCATAGTATTCCAATAAGATTGTATTAAAACTGTTAACTGTGAAAAAACTGTTAATTAACTGCTTTAACCTGATACGGTTTAGCAACCAGAATTTTATCGCAGCAACTAGGCCCACACCTAATGAAGCCACTAAGTTCCTTACAGCTAGGTACATATTATTAAATTGAGGGCTAATCTGTCAATCTCATGACCGACAGAGCTTGGCTTCGTGTCCCAGAGTTGACACAACTATATTTCTTCCATTCCCTTCAAGAGTTTCCAGTGTCATGCTTTCCTCAATTTGTGACTCTGAACTATTAAAATAAGATACTCTCATTCACGCATTAATGGCACCAACATAAAGCTGCTTGACACAAAAATGTTTAGTATTTCCCAACTCTTAGGATGGGTGAAGCAACCAAGTAAAATAATTAAACCAGTTTTCACAGTTCATTTGATAAAACCCAATTCAACCGAAAACAAACTCCGATGCCCAGTAACTAAAGAAGAGCCGAGCTCCAATGGCCAGTTGAATTTCTTTTTTGCGGTTTTGAAACTATGCTAGTTGTAAATAGTTAAATAACCGTATCGTTTTATAATCACGGTTTTTTAACCATACTAGTTAAAAAAAAGGTTTCAAAACGGTAAAGTTAAATATATTTTTTACCGTAAACTTTACGTTTAAATAGATCAACAGAATTCCGCTAGTTATTAATAACTGGTTTAATTATTTTATTAACCGTAATTTCAGGAGGAAAAATCTAACGGTGTGTAGTAAAATTTCTTTTATCCGAATCTTTTTACTCCGAATACCTCTGAGAGCGGAAATCAATTTTAAAGTTTTTGTTTCCTCTAGCATTTGGTTTATTTATTATTAATATTATTTTCCCTGTTTAAATAATGTGCTGTCACTTCTGATAAAAAAAAAAGCGTGAATGTTCTTTGTAAAAAAATATACAAAATCGCATTGCTAATGGAATCGGATAATGCCTTAAAAGATTTGCAAAGAACTATAAATCAATAAAATAAACTTTCAAAATCAATGGATTTTGTAACAAATCCGATTCCGTAGCTAACTTGCGTAATTTGTTCATTCAGAACAGAAATGAAAGAGTATTAACGGATTTATTCATCTTCAAATCAGGGTTTGAATATTACTCTAAAGATACATAATTGTGATTGTAAGGGAAAATTTCTCAAAAAAAGAAGTGAAATAGGGAGTAAATTTATCAGACAATAATATTTTACATGGATAAAACCTAAATACAGTTGAGGTGATCAAAAAAAATACCAATACGTTACCAAAACATTTCTGATTTCTAAAGCTATAGTTACTATCGAACTCTATTCTTGTACTAATTGGTCCATATCGGAAACAATGTAGCACCCTCTGGAATCATTGAAAGTATTTTTCTACGTATTATTATTTGGGCAATAGAATTTTTCAAAAAAATGTTTTTTTACCTATTTGACAAAAAGACATTTATTAAATAATCATACCGAAACTAGATTTTAATATAAAGTAGTGCTATGTTACTAAAAAGTAGTGCTAATATAAAGTTGCGCTATGTTATTTTTGAAGACGAAATATTTAAAAACAATGTAATAAAATGTCAGCAATCTGAATATTTCGATATTCTGAGGAACCATTTTATTAGATAATGTATATTCTAATAATTTGTTATAATGTATTAAATTCCATAATATTTTAATTATAAATTGTTTGTTCTTAAAAAAGAATAGGAAACTTACTAAATGCCTTCCTTCTTTAATATCTTAAGGTTTTGTTCTTGATCTTAATCTTTATGAAAATTTTAAAAATCATTTTAATCATGGTTTCTTAAACAAAAGTATTAGGGAATGCTCCTTTATTATATTTAGTTTGTTTTAAAAACACATTTTAAAATAAAATATTATCATTCCACAGCTTTTTTTAAATTAGAATTGAACCTAACGTAGAAATATGTTTCCTAGTCCATGTTTAAATATGATGCATAAATAAAAGAAAGGTTTTAAAATTGCTTTTATGTAAGTTAACTTTTCATTTCTTTTGAAAACATATTATCCATGTATATTAACGTTACTTGAAAACGTAAAGGTATAAAAAATAATAAACTAAATGAAAACATTAAAATTAAAACCTTTGTGCTTTCTAAAAATAGTTTTAAAGAAAGAAAGAGCTCTTATTGTTGATATTTAAATGTCTGCAATAATAAGCACTCTAAACATTTATTTTCTCGCGAAATACATTTGTTAATATATATGGAGATTAGTTAAGCAATGCAAATCACCTAAGAGTAATTTTAATGGATACTTTCTGGATCTTTGTGCTTCTATTGCTTATACATTATGCAGCAAACTTTGCCGAATACTTTCACGTTTTATTTTGAATTTTCAGTGTTTTGGAAATACTAATTGCATTATTTTACAACATTAGTCATACCAAAATCATGCAAGCACTGATACTTATCATTCAATGTACCAATGTATTTAGGAGACCAGTTGAAAAGTGCAGGAAAAAAAACATTGTTAAATACTCTATACCATAAAAAACAGCAATGAGTTTGCAAAATTAAGAAATAAAAAACAACAAATATTGGTTTTTTAGTATTAAACTGGATCAAATTATGGCACAAAGTGCTAACACATCGAGTGCAACCGTAAAATAAATTTTAACGTAAAATCCATTTTTACCATAAAATATTATATCGTAATTTTCAGAATAATATTTATTCAATTAGAGTGATTCAGTTATTTTGCGGTAAGTATTATTATAAAATTTACAGTATACTAGATTTTGTTTGCTATGTAGCCTAAACATAAAATACCTAAACATCACTTTTACAAATATACGTAGCTAGGCCGGACTAGCCTGGTTGGTAGGGCACTAGGCCCATGTCCAAGAGTTCGTGGGTTCGATCCCTTGAAGTGAATGGTAACTGATGGACGTTAAATCTGTCAAGTCGCAAAGTCCTCCCTGTTCCCTTCCCATAACAAATCAATACCTCTGGGGGTACTGATCCAGAAGTTTACTAGTCTTTTGGATTAGTTCAAAATTACAAGGATCATTAGGCATAAGCCGCCCAAGATTCGGTGTCTCGGTTGTTCAATGACGGATATAATACATACATATATATATATATATATGCATATATATAGTGCAGATCCCTTTCAAAAAACTTGAAAATGAGAGTGAAACATTCAATGATTAAAAATCATCTATTAAAGTGCAGTAAAGCATATTAATTATCCAATAAAATACATTTTACCATAAAAAAGAGACACATGTCAAGGGAGAAATTGTCACATACAAATACAGTCAGACCTCTATTTAACAAAGTTGCTAAATCTAGACAATAAGTTTGCTATATGGCAAATTCGTTAAATAGAAAATTACCTTTTGAAATACTTAACAGAAAGCAANTACGGAGGTTATTAATACGCGCGCTAAATCGCTATATTGCAAAAAAACTCTTGATTTTGCGCTTAAACGAACCTTAGTTAATCTACAGATTAGATAGGTAATATGCATATCAAGGTAGTAAGACTAATTTAATGGTATAGTTAGTTAGTTATCTGATGTTTTTGGTGCAAGAGCCAGAAAGGGCTATACCGCACCATGAACTTGATCTAAAAAACGACTACTTGGTGTAAATAAGACATATTTAATGGTATAAAGTATAACGATATAATATTGTACTGAGCACAGGGGTTCATTTTGACTGGAGATGACTGAAACAGTCCTTAAAACATACTCCAAAAATCTATTAGCAGAATCTTCAGGAATATATAACTATTTCTAGCTCTCAATAACACGTATCTGTATAGCTTTACAAATTCAGTAAAAAATTATAGAGTTAGTTTCGGTACTTTTGTGGAAAATTCGCTTAATATCTCTAATCTAACAAACACAATTCATTTGTTGTATAAAGCCACATTTTGCGAATAAATTTAAGGAAAATTCAATGTATTTCCTTGCAGAATAACTCCATAATATAAAATATTTAAATAAAACTTCATATTTACATTTTAAAATTCATGCAATAAAATAAAGTAATGCAAGCAATGCATACATTTCTGTATAAATCTATAGCAAGTATAGATGAGGAAACCGAACACATCACAATCAACCTTCGGTGAAACTTGAGTGCACACAATATAAGTTTTCATCAAATACAGACTGAATGAAAACTTCGCGTTTCTACAAACTCGAAATGCCAAATGAAATTTAGAACTTCGCCTACAAACATAAGCCAACATCCACTAAAACCTTTCAATATATATTTACTATCAATCCCAAACACCCGGTAAGATCTGGGAACTTCTAATTTAGAAGTGTAATTCCACCTCCGCTTAAAACGCTGATCAAGAGCGCGTGAAAAGCTTTGCCCTCACAGTTAAAATTGAACTTCACATTTAATGAGTAATCGTATTCCGTCAAGTGTCGCATGGATTAGTAATCTAAGATCCATCCAGAATTCCATCTTTTGAAATCGTCAGAATTTAGAAGTGATTCTAAGGCTTTTGACAAAAGAAGTCGTGTTAATTTGAAGGGAAGTTAATCTAGAAATGGATTGTTTAGAATTGGTGTTAACTGTCCGAAGTTCATAAAATTTATATCAGCTCAGTTTATTTCTGAAACTATATTGAATACTAGTATTTTAAATTGGCAATGCATATTTAAATTTTCAGACTAAATAAATTTTATATGATTAATATATTATAATTTTTCATTCTATTCTGGTGCATGGGATTTTTTTAACGGATCTTGGATATTTTCAAGTCGTTGATTTCAAATCTGCAATTGATTTCTCACTCAAAGATTCAGAATTTTATGAAAAATGGCATTTTTAGTCCCTTTTATGTCGAAATGTATAAGTTTAAAACGTCACATATAACAAGGGTTCACATAAATGATGTGACAAACATCTACAGGAGTTAGGATATATCGCCAAGATGAAAATTTTATAAGAATCTATGCTCCGAAATGTCATCGCACGTGGCTAAAGTGGCTATTATGAAATGTTCAGAGACACATGAAGGAATAGTTCATAATGTGGGCGCGCCCCTAGTGGCAAATGATGACAGTTCCGGCCATGGGCCAGTTTTAATCCTGATGATGTGCCTTAACTCCCCTAGAAGTTTGTCTTAACTTTTATGTGACCCTGCTATATAAAACGATTTTAAACTTGTACATTTTGACAAAAATGAACTAGAAAAGGTAATTAAAAAAAACTCTATAACTTTCGGAGCAAAACTGTTTTCAGATTTAGAATCCAAGTATTTGGATTAAATATTTGATCTCAAATATTTGCATAAAAACAACAACAAATTGCTCCCTTATCTAATCAATTAACATTATCAGCACTATAAAATTATGTACAAAATTAAAAAAATATATACCAACACGATTCCTTAAACATTATTACTTTTTATTGTTCTTCCCAATGCCTTTACATCATCATATTAAGCAAAACACGTTTCTAGTAGTTCACCCCATCAAAATAACGATTAACTGTATTTAGTATTGGATGACATCATTCTGCACGCCGAAGCTCATGATAGTAGAAATTTACTACAACCAAGCAATTTTTACAGCACTTATCCGTTTATTTTATTATTTTTATCATCATCAGGCTGTGATTAAATTCTTTGACAAAATCTGAAACAATTTTAGACATTTATACTCATGCATTTAGTGAGATTTGACAATGATTGTTCTAGTATTAATCCACAGAATTTATTTAGAAAGAAAAATTCATTTTAGTTCTTAGATATTTCTGTTAAATTATTTATTGATTATTTATAACTGTGAATTATTTTCCCCCTTTATACGGTAAGGAATAGAGAAGTATACAAAAAATTTATAAATTAAAAAATTTTATACTCTTATTTTATTTGTAATTAATTTTCTTAGTATTAATTATCTATATGATAAACCTCATGTGAAATAATCACAATAAAATTTTAAGAGGAAATCAGTTGGTTTGTAGCTTATGGAACAAAAGCTGGCTGTATGAACCAGGACTTTGGTCTAAATATCAAATTACATAATTACATTATATACTAAATTATGGTATAAAATTCAGTGCTCTTGATGAAGAAGTTAGAAACAAAATAATACAATTCAACACAAAATTCAATTACTATCATCGCGTTACAGATCACAACTTAAAAAAACTACCAAACTGTCACTTTTCGATTGCATAAAGTTAACTTATTCAATTATTTGACTTAAACACATAATACTCTCGACTAAATGATACATTCCTTTACTGATACTAAATATACCCTTTGGCAATTTCCCTAGTCAAATATTATGACACCAGAAATCAGCACGTCAATAACATAGATCGTAAACATCAAATAAAATTAATGCAAGAAATTACAAAATTTCTCCCACTCGTTCAACAAGTTCAAATATTTCTCTTTTGATCTGTAAAATTGGACAACTTTGACGTTCCGCAAAAGTTAAAATTCTTGATCTTAGACTTCTCGTTATCTAATATCGTAGGAAAAGAAATAATAAATTGTTTTTCTCAGTTGAAGTAAGACACGTAACTTGTTAAAACATTTGTTCATGAAATATTTTAAGCGATGATCTGGCATATTAGAAAAAAAATAAAACAACATTACCTTTCCAAGTATCTGTAAAAATTTCTGATAACTTTAAAATAATGCAGTTTAAAAGTAACTCAATTGTTAATTCACTTGTCACTATTTCCTACTTCACTCTTATACTTTAGAGTTACGGAGGTTATTAATACGCGCGCTAAATCGCTATATTGCAAAAAAACTCTTGATTTTGCGCTTAAACGAACCTTAGTTAATCTACAGATTAGATAGGTAATATGCATATCAAGGTAGTAAGACTAATTTAATGGTATAGTTAGTTAGTTATCTGATGTTTTTGGTGCAAGAGCCAGAAAGGGCTATACCGCACCATGAACTTGATCTAAAAAACGACTACTTGGTGTAAATAAGACATATTTAATGGTATAAAGTATAACGATATAATATTGTACTGAGCACAGGGGTTCATTTTGATTGGAGATGACTGAAACAGTCCTTAAAACAGACTCCAAAAATCTATTAGCAGAATCTTCAGGAATATATAACTATTTCTAGCTCTCAATAACAGCTCAAATAGCGGTCTAGTACACAGGGTTTACAACCTCAAACTGTTCAATGAACTCAGAAGAGACTTAGAAAATCAGAACACGTCACAAAAAGTATAATACAATCACTGCTTAGACTTAGACTGAGTGTGACTGAGAGGTTCCTGCCAGCGAAGCGGGCACCTCACTCCTTCATCTGGGTTGGTGCCCTTATGCAACTGATGTACTGTCGTATTAACGTATTACAAGAGAAGTAGCAGAAGCTCTAGTAGACTAAAGTTTATACGTTTAATCAAATAATCACTGTGGGTACATACTTCTATTTACATACACTTTGTGACGGAGCCCCAGAATTTTCCTCATGATTCTGGACAATTCCTGTACAACTCCACAAAAGTTAGTCCCATCGCTTCGAAACTTAATGTTTCAGAACTACCATTCTGTTACCAAAACGATCACCAAATCTCTAAAAATCTAGTTTTCTATATGAAATGCAATAAGCGTTATTTTCTCTCTAAATTACCTAAGAATTACTCTACTTTCTTGCACATTTACTGCTCAAGCTGTTTATGTAGAGTCCGTTTGACATTTTTAGCCTCATAACAAAAGAATATTCACAAAATTATACAAATATATACAAATTCGTATCAATATATGCGTATAGTGTCCTGTAGGTAAAATTGGATATAACTTTACACCATATTTAAAGATTCTTTATATTTTAAGTGTTTTACAATTTGTTATTCTTAAAAGTTCCTCAACATAATTGCTACGTTTAAAACAGTTGATCTGTTTAATCTTAAGAAAACATGCATTTCCTATGAAAAAAAAGTAATTACAAATTTTTCAATTACAAAGAATAAGAAAGATATAGTGTTTAACCCTTTTAATATGCTTAATTTACAGGAATCATGCAACCAAAATGGAAATAAATATTTTTACTACAAAAACACTTTGCTTATAGTCGAGCAAAAAATTAGAGAATTTATACGACAAGAGGATTGAAATGTGTATTTTTGAACGTTAAGCAAATAATATTGATAAATTAAAAAAGAACAAGTATAATAGACTTCAAGTGGGATGAATTCTTTAAATTCTTTTCTCTTTACTAATTCTAACTTAACTACTTTGCTTAATGACCGAAAATTCTTTCGCAGTAAGAACTTCTTAATAAGGAAAAAACTGGTTTACATCTGAGTTTAGAGAGAAAAATTCGTAAAAGATAATTGTATACTTCAATTATCAGTTTAGGGAATTTATTTAAACTTAAGTATTAAATTTTTATCTAAGAAAAAATTACGAGTTATTTGTCTCAGTTTTTGCAAATAATTGGTGCAATACTCATTTCATGCAAATTCATTCTTTCAAAGCAAAAATGTCAGATTCTTTAAGTTCTTATAAAAGTCCAATTAAAGATTTCGAACTAGTGTTATATACCGCAAATACAGCTAATTTTTTCTCCTAATTTTCCTTTCAAAATATTTTACTATTTAGTCGTATAAAACTTTTTTCCTTCAAGGCAATTTCCATTATAAATATTTTTTCAGATTATCGCTTGATTCAGAGAAAAAAAATGTAGTAAAATTACCGATCTGTATGGTAATTATGGCATTTCAGGTAAAACAAAAGTAATAGTAATAATTCTGATTAATTAATTAAAATATGCAGTATTTAAATCACTCTTTTGATAATTTTTTTTCATCTCATGTGACAACAACTAACAGGATATTCTGATTTTCAAAATTACAGCTCTTTATTACTGCACAAATAGTATAAATACAAAACTGAAATGTAAATTTTACCGAATAAATAATTTTTATGCCATGCTCTAAGAAAATTATTAAGTTCATGGTTATGAAAATTATTAGTTTATGATAAAATTACTGAAACTACTAAATTTCAATAATTTTAAATATCGAAGTTGCTAAATTTTATCACAAGTACTAAGTTTTGTCAGATATTATAAAATCATATTTTATTGCTAATTTTACCACAATCATCATTTCATCACAATAAACTTCTTCTTTAAAATTTACCGATATTTTTGTTGTTCCCATAGAGCCAGAAACATGGTAAATTGTTGCATATTCTAGTAGTTTTGACGATGTCTTTTTTCGGTGTAACTTAACGTCTCCGCGCTGTAGACGCAATACAGGTAAAGGGTTAAAATCTGATTTAACAGAAGGCTATTTGTTATTAATTTCAAGATCCCATTGTCATAACCATAGAAGTTTAATATCAAATATGTAATATCATGTCTAAAACAGTACAAAACTGAAAAGTTAATTTAACCGAATAAATGGTTTTTATGCCAAGATATGGTTCTCATACTAGTATATCATGATAAAATTACCAAATTTCTTCACATTAACCAAATTTCATCTCATATTATAAAACAATATTTTATTACTAATTTTACCAAAATTAATACTAAAACCCAAAAATCACTGATCTTTTTGATGTCCCCATAGAGCTGAAAACACTGTAAACTTTATCATGCTCTAGTAGTTTTTACCATACTTTATTCTAGGTGAAAAATCTGTTTTTTCTTAAGTAATATGATTTAAATATTGATTAAGGTTTAATTGGTAGTTAATCTGCCTTTTGTATAAGAATCTCAGTTCAAACTTCATACTCCGTGTGCTACAATTATGTGTAAGCTTTAAAATTGGAGGTTTTAAACTGGTGTCCTGAGAGTTATTTATAACCATTAGATGATATTTTATTATCCAGGTAAACTATCTTGCCTTTAAAACAATAGTTTTTTTTTAGAAAATGTGAAACACCATTGAATAAAAATTATTTCAGACAAATGTTAAATTTGTTCCAAATCCATTGTGTATATATTTTGTGAAATGTTAAATCAGTTATTATTTGGCGCACATTTTCAACATTTGTCATAGAAAACAATAAAGATGGTCTTCATCGAAAAGAAAATATTTTTTTAATGAAAATACTTATAAACACATTGAAACAATAATATAGAGAGCTCCCCTCCCAATGAGGAGATTCAGGTTCAAATCCCATCGATGGCGGGTTGATACGAATTCGGCTCCTGGCTCACACCGATCGCAGTGCTGACGTAAAATATCCTCATTGATAAACGGATCATTGGTTAGAGTCTCCTTGCCGGAGACTAATCTAGATCCCCACCTCTGTAACATCTTCATTGGAGTCCCAAATAATCTCTTCTAAAAGAATTAAACATCCATTTTTCCTCCCCAAAGTTAATTAATTCCAGTATGTAATCCAACAAGACATCTCTGGTGAGTCTTTTCCGGCCTTTGGGAGGCCTATTTTTCCTTAACTGAGTGTTTGAAATCCGGTGTTCCATTGATCTAGGCTTAGAGTACCAGATCGCCATTTTAACATGTCATCCACTGCAAGGGAATCTATCGCAAACTTTGACTTCTCAAATTTATACTTTTTCCTTTTCAATTCTAATTTAAAACATCTCTTTGCAATTGCCCATGCGATTACCTTTCTAAATTCATATAATTTTCATTTCCCGGCGGTCTGGTACTATCTATAGCTATCTTTCTAAAATATGTCTTAACTTGGGTATAGGCTTTCGCTATTCTCCATAACAAAATCAAAACAAACCATATGAAGAAAAATACAGTTACGTTCTTCTCATCACGCCTGATCAATCTTTTCTTAAATATTATTTTTTCTAATCGTTACTTTTCTTCATAGTTCAATGTTGACATATATCAATATCAAAGTCAATGTTTACAATCTCATTTAATATTGTTTTTGGTTCCACAAAGGTTCATTCAATGCTTTTTCTACTTATTTTACACATGTTAGGGCATTATTATTTCTTATATATAATTTCATACATGTTTGTTATTAAAATGTTTATTTACAGTGTCTCCGTTTATTATCTTTTCTACTTAGCTTAGTACAATGTTATCTTTAATTAATCCACATATCTTAGGGTTTTTTNGGTTTTAATATAATCTGTTGCTGCGGGTATTTGCACTCAGAGCACTTCTGGCTATCTACCTCCTAGTACTAAGCATACAACTGACTTCTGTTCAACTGTCAATAAATTATTTGACAGCTTAAACAGTCGCATATTAATTGATAAAACTAATAGTCTGAAATCAGCTGTTACAAAAGCTTCATCCCTTTTAAATAGATGGGCTGAATTCCTTGACTTCATTAAGTCAATTGAATTTCAGACCAAGGGGAAAAAATTAATTTTCCTTGTTTATGGGAATGGCAAATCACCTTATCTGCTGCTATGAAACTGGTCCTCGTTTACTTGATGAGGTTCCATTCATACTAATGTGCAGATTCCGTCAAGATGCAATTGAGAACTTTTTTTTCTGTTGTCAGACGCAGAGGAGGTAACAATGACCATCCTACTGCATGTAACTGTCAACAGAGGGCTCGAATGTTAAGGTGACCGACTACGTTTAAAACATCGATTTTCGACCTCAGGTACGATTTTTTTTATTTGTGTTTTAGATAATTTGAACTTTCTTCTTTCCAAAACTGTTTTTGTTTTTTCTCTACGTGCTCTAGAAGTTACTTTTAAGTTATTATAAAACATGTCGTCTGCTTCAAAAAGAAACCGGAAGTGCTACTCTAAAACCGGAAGTTGCTTAAAAGTACATTAATTATTTTAAGTGTTTAAATTCATGTTCTTTTAATTAAAATTTTAAACACTTTCTTTTAGCCATTTTTAAACTTTTTATTACAGATTATTGTTTTTTACTAGAAATCTGGCAACAAATCAAGTCTCGTGTTAGTTGTTTAAATTTTCACGCTGATATTTTGTTCTTTTTCTTTTGCACTTTTCTAATGCAAAATATTACATTTTACCTTCGAAACTGCTTATAATTTTACTATAAACATTCTAAACAATGGATCACACTAAAAGATATCGCTCTAAAAAGCGAAAATTTTCTAGTAACCAGTACACCATTGAGAAGAAAAATGAAGCTGTTGAGAATTGCATTGATGTAAATACTTCAAGCTGCTTATCGAAACTGAATAGAACATTGGATGATATTTTTGATAAAAATCGAATATCTGAACTTACTGGAAATTGCATAATAGATATTGAAGTATTAATATCTATATTCGCAGTTTTGTGTTACCCAATCTGTTATAATAAAGGTAGCCTATCACTAATTGAAGATTCTAGATTTGGCATGTGTTCCAACTTTCTGTTGGAACACATGTCAAACACATTTTGTATATGTGCACATTTTCCAAAGGTTTTACATCAACAAAAAAGGTGAAGAATTCCAATAGTATAAATATTCTTGCTGTGTTTGCATTACGTATTATAGGAAAAGGTTTCCCTGCAGGGAAAAAACTGTTCGCATTGCTGGATATTCCTTCCCTTTCTAAAGGAAGTTATAGGTCAGCTGAAAATAAAATTCATCAAGCTGCAAATAAAGCAATGGAAAACAGCGTGAGCAATGCTGCTGAGGAGATAAAATATTTGAAAGGTGCGAAAAAAGGTTCAGTGAATTGTGGAGTGTCAATTGATGGCACATGGCAAAAGCGGGGTTATTCGTCTTTGAATGGTTGTGTCAGCTGCATCTCTATTGATAGTGGTAAAGTATTGGACATAGAAATTTTGTCTCAATTCTGCAGAATATGTAACAAAAAATCAGGTACATCTGCCACTAAGCAACATATATGTCGTAATCACACTGGTTCGGCTTCAACTATGGAAACTGTTGGCGTTTATCGCATTTTCGAGCGATCGGAAACCCTGCAAAATCTCTGTTATACAGAGTATTATGGTGACGGAGACTCGAAAGCTTATAGTAATGTGAAAAACATCTACGGTACCAACTCTGTTACTAAACTAGAATGCATCGGCCATGTTCAGAAAAGGGTTGGTACTCATCTTCGAAAATTGAAAAAATGTACCAAAGGACTCGGAGGCAAAGGAAAGCTTACAGATCGATTCATAGACACGTTGCAGAATTATTATGGTATTGCAATTCGTGGCAATACTGGTAATTTACCAACAATGCAGCAAGCTGTTCTCGCAGCATTTTACCACTGTTGTTCCAACAAGAAACGTCCCATGCATGGTCAGTGCCCTGATGGACATGAAAGTTGGTGCAAGTTTAAACGAGCACAGGCGTTAAAAAAGACATTTGATGATAAATCTGCAGGACTGCCACAAAATGTAGTAAACATAATCAAACCTACTTACTTGAAGCTTTGTGATCAAAGCTTATTAAAAAAATGCTTGCATGGAAAAACACAGAATGCCAATGAAAGTTTCAATGGCGTTCTGTGGAATATCATACCGAAACTTCACTTCGTTGAGTTGAAAACACTTCAACTTGGGGCATATATAGCTGTATTGCAATTCAATGATGGGGCCAAAGGTCTTCTATCTGTTTTAGAATATTTAAATGTAACCGCGGGATCTTATACCGTAAGGGGACTAAACTCTTGTGACTTCGAGCGAGTTTCCGATTCAAAACGGAAATCATTGCCAGAGGCAAAGCTGCAAAGAAAAAAACGCACTGCCCGTCGGAAGAAAAAATGCATTCAGAATGAGCAACAGGAAGGGTTATCCTATTATCCTGGAGCATTTTAGATGTGTAGGTTTAAAGGTACTGTGTGTTTTTATCAAGGGAAATCTTTAATTGCAGTTTTCTCAAAATTTTTTTTTTCAAGAAACTGATTTACCGTTAACATGATATCTTGATGTGCAATAAACAGATTGTCCTGAAATTTTCAGTATGTATTTAAAATAATATTAACTATGAAATGAACCAAAATTGTCAAGTTGAGTGTGATATTTTTCAATTTACAGGTCAATATATGTAGATTGGCATACCAAAATCACAAAATTTTCATGTTATCATGTATTTTTCCTTGCTATTTCTTTGTTGTTCAATATTTCTCTCTGATTTTGGTTCATTTTGAAGATAATTGTAATTTATAACTAATAACCAAAAATATTTAAGATAACTCTAATATTTTTTATTTTATTGTGTTAACCGTTTTATTAAAATTTCGATAAATTTTCCCACAAATTTGCCAAATTTTGTAAAACTAGGATAGGTATGGTTACTATTTCAAATGGATTTTTCCTAAAATGTGCTATTTAACCTGAAAATTATAAAAAAATTATAAAAATTGAAATTTTTCAAAAATTTTGTTCCGAACGTAGTCGGTCACCTTAATGCTTAACAATTATTAAACCTAGCATACCTAGAAAAGAACCACAGAAGAAATAAGTATTTAAAAAGTAGCTGTTGTCAATTATTTATTAAATGAGAATATCTTTTTTATAACTTTTATAAATATTTTTAGTAGTGCATTTATAAAAATTTAATTACCATATTTTAAAGATATATTATATTACCATTAATTTTAGTTCGAATATATTACATAGTTTTAAATATAACGAAACATAATCTTGCAAATACAGTATTAATAATTCAAATTGATTTCTCCATTTCATGTTTTACTATTAAAAGTGTATGCATAAAATATGCATTGATTTTTTAAAAAAATTGAAAATTGTAAAGCAAGTCCTTTAAAATTCAGTTGGTTGGTTGGTTGATTAAAATTACAGATATACTACGCACAACAAAGCAGAAAAGCCAGATATGGCTATGCTGCGCTCTCTACTAGGTAAAAGAATCTAACTTTTTAAAATAGTGAATATAATCTTATTGTTTTGACTAACTTGGTAAGAGTTTAAAATATAGGGTCAGCGAGCAGGGATTTATGATCTGGGTGAAAACCTTAAAATTCAGATGCACTTTTTTATAGGAAATATAATGCATCTCTTTTCTTTTCTACGTTAAATGTTCTAGAATAGTTTTTCCCTTAAACTAATCAGTCAAAACGTATTCTACGCCTGAATATATTCAGTAAATAAAAGTATGTCAACAAAATAGCTTAATAGCACCTATCTTGAACATATTTTATTTTATTTTATAACCGTTGTTGAACAGCCGACCCAATTTCTAAGTTCATGACTACCAGGATTCAACAGCCCTTAATTTTGAAACAAATCCAGAAGACAAGAGAACTCCTGAACCAAGTATTGGTATAAATTTGCCGTCGTGGAGGACTTTTCGATGGAACTATCCTGCATTTGCGTTACATCGAGGGGAAAACCATGAAAACATCTCTCGGTTAGCGTGATTGCAAGGGGACTTAAACCCATGATCCGCCTACCACTGAAGATATTTGTCATCAGCACAGTGGTCGGTGCGAGAAGGGTGCAAAATTCGTATCAACCAGCCGTACCTGGGATTTGAACCCGATTCACCTCATTAAAAGGCGAGTGCTCTCTCCCCTTAGAACAAATTAAAGTATATACATAATATAAACACTAATTGGGTAAAAAAAATCGTGCCTTTCGAATTTTAGTCTAAATCACGTCTTTTAGAATGAAGATTTATTATTTTGTAAGAAATATTTTCTAAGAAAACCGTCTTTCAATCGGTAAGATGTCCTAGAATTTTGCTCCTAAAAGTTTTGTTACCTTGAACATATAGAACAAATAAAAGTATATTAACATTGTGTTAACATAATGTTAACATTGTTTGGGTAAAAAATTGAAAAGCGTAAAGCGAGTCTCTTAGAATTCAGGCACAACGTTTCAAAAAAAAAAAATATTATGAAATTTTAAAAAAATTCTTTTATTTGGTTAAGTGATCTAGTATGTTGTTCCTTACAGTAAATAAGTAAAATATTTTCACACGCTTGAAGATACTGAATAAATAAACAAATAAAACTACCAATAATATAAATACAGATGGGCCTGAAAAATTGAAAAACTTAAATCATGTTTTATAAAATTGAGACACATTGTTTTATAAAAAATATTATGAGAAAAAAAACTTTCTTTTATCGAAAACATTCCGAAACGTTGTTCCTTACACTAAATTTCAGATAAAAAATATTTATGTCTGAACATCTTAAACTAATAAAAGTGTATTCAAAATATAAACACTGATTGGATGTGAAATTGAAAAGCGTAAAGCAAGTCTTTTAAAAAATTTAAACATATCTCTTTCTGCAGAAAAACAAACCAAATACCAGATGTAATTTAAATATTTAAATTGAAATCTCGTTCAAATCGTGCATGATTACTTCCCTCCGTCTTGAACTTGATCCTAAATAATGCATTTCTTTTCAATTTACTGTGTATTACAATTTGATTTAGAAAAAAAATTATTCCAATACATTTTTTTCCTAAATTATCCACCGACGCTTTTTCACTTAACTTTTTTTTTATTTCCAAGTCATTTTTTTATAATAAAATTGAAAAAAATACCTTAAACAGTGAAAGATTTAGGAAATCTTTTAACAACGAATTACTTCTTCTGTAATTTAAATAAATCTAAATGTCATCCGGGCATGAAAATTGTGTAGTACATTCTCATACATGCTGCGAAAAAATTTAAAACAAAGCTTTAGAAAGTGAATGCACCATAAACTCATCTTCTTTGTTGACTCCATTATCTGCGGTCAATGAAAACAAAATAACTATTTGGAATGAAGTTCCCTTTTTTGTAATGAAGAATCCATCTAGTTTAGTAAAAAAAGTAGTTACATTAGTATTCTTAGACAAAAAAAAAACGAAATTCCTTTATTTTAAATTAGTTGAGGAAAAAAGTTTTCTGCACTCTGATCATGAAGACATCAGGCACAAGACTTTTTCGTAATCTTACATTAACTTATAATAGAATCTAAATGACTTAACTATTTCTGTATTTATGTAGAATTTATTTGAAATAAGATACTTCTGCAATTATATTTAACTAGTGGGCTGCGCCCCCTGCTCGCTAACGCTCGCCAACCCCCGAAAATTGCTACGCAATGTTATATTGTTTGCTACTAACTTAGGTACATTGCAAATGCACAAAATTCTTAGAATCCATACAACAACTTTTTTTTCTAAAACAAATTACATCTTTTTAGTAAGTACTGAGTCCTTAAAATAAATTTGAATTCAAATAAATGACATGTAATTCGTTAAATCTATTAGAAATGTAGGGAAGAAGNATTCGGGGAGTTGTAATGAGGCTTTTTTTTATCGCCGTGTAAGAGAAATATATATATATAGATGATAGACCTTACAATATATTTAAGAAATCTTGTAAAAAGTAAAGTTAATAAATAACAATATAAATTATAATTAATAAAAGGCTATTTGTCGAAGTCTCTGTAATCTCATGAAATGATGCTTTTTCGCAAATAACATGCTATTTTCATAACTGATGTGAATTTGCAACAGTTACTCATCACCGTTGTTAGGTGAAGTTAAGCCTATTTTTAGCCAGCGCTCTATAAGTTCATTCTGAAAATGGCGCAAAACGTCAATAAGGAAAATAGACACATTTTTGAGACAATATAGAAACGTTCATGGCTTAATTTTTTTATATTTTGAAAAACTCCAATTTCTAGGATTATAAAAATTTGCAAAAAAGAGGAATAAATCGTTGATTTTGATTAATTTTCAACTAGGTGGTAAAATGTCGCCATATTGGCGATTTTTAAAAAAGTTAAATTAACTAATAAAATATTTTAGATATTTGTCAGCTCTAAAGCCCGGATAATTCTTTACAGCAAGATAGCCTATACAGATTAAAATTATATATTTGCTTGAAGTATAAGGAACTTAAACTGTGGCTTCATTTTTCTTGGCGAAAGAACTTCGAAAAACCTTGTAAAGTGAGAAAAAAATACACCCTATTGAGGTCTGCATTTACTGAAGTCTGTGAGTCTTTATTCTCTATTGCTACACGATACACATTTGCAATGATAACAGATTGTTGAACATTTAAATTTTTTTTATGTGTAGTCTTTTTTTTTTTGCACCCCTTTTCCCTTAAACGAAACACATGTACTGTGGTGGTGCTGCTTCTGCAATTGTCATGGAAACTATCCTGCTCTCATGTACTTTCAAATCAGTGGAATTCGTTCATTTACTGCACTTATTTTAAAAAAATAGAAGAAAAAACTTTTAATGCGTATTGTTCAGCAAGATGCATCTTCATTGAAAGGGAGAGAAGTGAGGTTATGTCTTTTTGAGATATTAAAAAAACATTTCCTAATGCATTTTGTACATTATAGTACATCATTATGGTACATTTTGTGCATCATGCTGAGTATTTTATAGTGTGGCAATGGTATCCTGCAGTATTTGCTTCATATTATCATTTTTATTGAATACTTTTGCTATTTTCATTTGTCGGCCGTGATTTTAGAAGGTTCAAAAACTCATTTGTCCACTATTTTGTCATATAAAAATTTTACTTTTTAAACCAAAAAGCAGCGAAACTACAGCTATAAATAGACGAAGAAAATTGAACGAAGAAACGACAAAGAGATGCTTAAGAGTGTTATCATGCCTTTCAGTATCAATTCTAATAAATGATTAAAATATTTTGATAGTTTAAGGTAAATTCTTTAAATCCTCCAGTATTTCCGCTTTTTCATACTCAGTTAGTTATTAGATACCACAAGAACAGGTTTTTATGGTTGCAACCATGCCTTACAGCATTAATTCTAATTAGTCATTAAAATGCTTTGATAATTTAAACTGTATTTCTTAATTCCTCTTGTACTTCCGCTCTTTCATACTTTGGTAAATAAAATTTAATGTTTATGCAAAACATCGATGTTTTGCTATTTGTTTATTCGTATTTTTAAGGGATAATCAAATGCTGTTATAATGTAAAATTTATTCTTTAATTCCAGTTATATTTCCTTTTTTTAATATTTTGATTAATAAGATATATGAACTTCAATTATACTTTAAACTAATTCAAGTACATTAAAATGTAGTAAACTGAAAGTAAAATGTATTACAATTACAAATGTGAAGTGTTTTTTTTTTTCATCAAAGAATCTAACCCACTATTTCTTAACAGTCAACAACAAAAAAAATATGCCTTGAACTTCGATGAGGATTCTTTAAGCTAGCTCTTAACCATTGTTTTTATAACCCTAACTCCTTGCATAAAAGAAAAAGTTCGTGGTTAAGTACCCAATATTTTGTCTTTTCTTTCCCTTAAAGAACGCAGTGAAGTGTGGCTGTAAGTCTTATTTATGCTCAGAGTTCGAAAGATATAAACTTTTTTACTCCTTATTGCAGCGCTATATTTTTTCATCGATATTAAATCTTCCTTTCGGTAAACACTTTAAATTTTAAGATAAAAACTATAAATACAGGAATTTTTTTTTATACTTTAGGTAGTTATAACATTAGAGAAGACACTTATATGCTTAATTCTGAAGAAGATAAAAATTTATTTGAAGTGTTTTTGAGCATGCTACTAATTATATTTATTTTAAGAAATTTATGACTAAAATAAATTGTGTGTTAATTTAAGAGTATGCCTTCAATTAGCAAAACAAGGTATTAATTATGTTTTTAGTTACATAATTTTACTAATTAAATTCTTATATAAAATGGCTATAAAAAATTTGTTTTAATAATTAGAAAGTAAATAATGTTTTGTTTGTCTTACAGGAGTTTTATTTACATTTTTAGCTCCTCGAATAATGTTAAAGGTCATTCTAAAATCCACGCAATGCAATTAAATACAATTTTGATTTTAAAAAAATCGTTATTTTTTATGGATTGGTAAAACAAGGTAAAGGGTTATGTAGGAAATATCTAATCAAGTAAATAATCTTCATGCTAGCACATACGCCTTCTTTCGTCAAAATGCCCAATGAAAATGTTGCATAAATGTAATTGAATTTCGCTAATACTGTGCTCAGTTTTCTTCTTCAAGACATGGATGCTTATTGGTTTGCTGTCATAAATCATAGAATTTGGAAAAATTTCAAAGGACATTTTCCTTTGGAATTATATCTTATCTGGGTAACCACTTCTGATCACCAAAATGAGAAATTACCCTACCAGAGAATGATTCAATATTCCTCAAAATGTTTCTGTTAAATGAAAAGGCGTTGCCCTTTTCTGTTGCGCTGCATTTTTAGTAATCTTGAGCTCTTAATTGGCCAACTATTTTTTTTCATTGATGAACATGAACTACACTATGGGGGTTAAGGAGGGATGTCACTAATGAACGGATTCTCGCTTATGGTAACCTGTGAGAAAGCCTTCTCTCTTCTAGGTGTTGAACACACTCTCCAAACATGATACGTGATGAAGAGTCAGTTATACATTTTTGGAAGTGAGTGAGTAAGTGATGTAGATTTTTGGCTCAAGAGCCATGTCTTGGCTATACCGCACCTAAAACTAGGTTGAGGTTAAAATAACTAGGTTAAGATTATTATAACTAGGTAACTTAGTTTCTATCGTGATTTTTATATCTGGGAATGTATGAGGGATACAGGTAAAAGTGTGTGTCAATTTTGCAGCTCTGTCAGCAATTTTATTCCCTGAAATTAATGAATGTCCTGGAATCCATTCGAAAATTATTTCTTACCCTAAATTACGTAAATCATTATATAACTGCATCATATATCAACTATGGAATCTATCTATAGTTTAACTATTTACTAACTTACTTAAACTAACTATTTACTGGATCTGTTTAATAAAGCATTAATGCAGCTTTTGGAGTCGAAATACATAACCCATTTCCTCAAATTTTGGGAAGAGAAAAGATGAAGGGCTAAAAATATTGCATCTGATTCAGATGTGAAAACTAAACAAATTGAGAGTAATTTTTCGGATTATACAAATTCTAGAGTTACAACGGCACATGCTGTGTAATTTTCACTTTTAGAGCCATCTGTGAAAATTGGATTAAAATCTTTGTAGTCCTCTCAGTGGAGATTAAATATTCAACAATAGATAGCTGGAGAGGTCTGTCTTTTTTTAGGAGATTAAAAATTTCAATTACATAGGAAAATGTAGTGTTTGTTATAAGGAGAACTTGTTTCAACCTCAGGTAATAAGTTAAATAAAAGTTGCTTCATTCTTACCCCGAAAGTTGGGATTGTCAATAGTCGGTTATTAAAATGAATAAGATGATTTGGCGATGTAATGTTTAAATACATAGGATGGTGTGGGTGACATTTGAAACGGAAGTAATAGTTCATTGCCCATTTGCACCGCCGCTTTGAGAGAGATGGTTCATTATGAAAAACATAGAGACTCTTTACGGGAGAGATGCGAAAAGCTCCAGTCGACATACGTAAGTCCCGGTGATGTGTGGTATCCAGTTATCTTAGAACAGTCTTTCTTGCAGAGCCATGTACAATTGAGTCATAATCAAGTTTAGAGTGAATTATGCATCTTTAAATTTTTAGCACTGAATTTGTGTCTGACTCCTCCCAATTAGTACATCCCCGTTTGAGTCCCAAGCAGCTCCATCTTGCTGTTGAGATTTTATGTCGAGAAAACCTGGTACATTTCGAACATTGCAGACAACAAATGCTTTTGCACTTTACAGGAACAATGTAGTCGTCATCGTCATCAATAACATGATCGCATGGATTTGTGATTATGCTCATAGATTTTCCTTTTTAATTCTTTCTACCCTTTGGGGATACGCCAAATTTTAAAAAATTGAACAGTAAATCGAAATTAATTTTTTACTTACTTTTTGCATTGCTTTGTATAATTATTTAGAAACACACAATCATTAACAATGAGAAACTCATACGCAAGAATACGTCTGATCGCATTGCAAACTGCAATAAATGTGACGGAGCGATGAGAAAGAGTTGCGCTACCTAACAAATGCAAGAAGCGCTATTGCTCCGATTGGGATTCATCGATGTAAAATAAATAAAGCGCTATCGCTCAGCTTGGTATTTCTCGACATAAAATAAAATCGAGCTCTATCGCGCTCTTGGGTCTTTTCGTACTCATTTAGAGAAAGCGCAGTTGCGCTGTTTCATATTCTTCGACAGTGTTTTTCAATACCTCCTGGGACTCAAACGGTAAAAACTTTAAGTATATTTATCTTTTTTCACGCGCTTGCCTCATATTTCACATGAGATTTAAAATTTAGTTCGGAGTCTAAAATCAGGTCAAGGAATTTTGTTTTCTTAACTATTGGAATGGGAGTATTGTGCATATAAATTTCTGGTTCTGGATGAATAGCTCTTTTTCTACAAAAATTAACTCACATGTCTAAGTTGGGGAAAAAGTGAGACCATTCTTATCAGCCCTTTGCAACATTTTATTGACAGCGTGTTGAAGTTTTCTTTCGATAGTATTCATGTTATAAGGTTTACCAGTAATTCGAATGCCGTCGACAAAGAGCCTTCAGACTACATGAAATGGTAATGAAGATAAAATGTCATTGATTTTGATGAGGAAAAGTGTGACACTGATGACGCTTCCCTGGGGAACTCCTTCTTCTTGGTTAAATGTATTTGAAAAAATCATATTCATTCGAGCATGAAACCTTCGGTTCTTTAAGAAATTTTGAATGAAATAAAACAAATTTCCTGCTATGTCACACCTTAGAAAATCTTGTAAAATGCCATAGCGCCATGTTCCATCGTACGCCTTTTCCAGGTCAAGGAAAATGGCAACGAGATGTTGATTTTTTTTTTAAAAAAACTTCCCTTATTTCACTTTCCATCTATAAAATATTGTCAATTATAGAGTAGCATTTTCGAAAACCACTTTGTTTCGGTAGGAAGTTTCGTTTCTCTAATATATCAATTAATCTATTGTTAATAACCTTTTCAAACAGGTTGCTAAACAAGTGGTAAGAGTTATTGGTCAGTAACTTATTGGGTTTCGTGGGTCTTTTTCAGATTTAGGAACAGCGATAACGAAAGATTTTCTCCAATTCGATGGAAATTCTCTTTCAAGCCAAATTCTATTGAACAGTTTTAAAATAATCTTGAGGTGAGTGTCAGAGAGTTGTTTACAGATGCTATTGTGAATTTCATCTGTGCCAGGTGCGTTGTATTTACAACGGTTAATTGCTGTTTTAAGTTCAAATAAGGTAAATTCAGAATTATAATTATCAATTTATTGTAACGATCATTTAAGTGAAATTTTTTCAGCAAACTCTTTATCTCTTTGGAAGGAAGCTGTATAGTTCACGCGGCTGGAGTTTTTATCAAAAACTATCAGCAAGAGTATTGGCAATTTCTTTTATGTATGTTGTTTTATGGTTATGAAGTTCAAGATATGTAACAGATGAAATAGTATAATGACCCGATATTGTTGTGATTTTTTTCCAGATTTCTTATGATAAGGTATGATTATTTATGCTACTAACGTATTGAATCCAGAAGGCTTTTTGACGCTCAATTTTTCTTTTGTCGTTCAATGTTTCTTGCTGTTGCTCGATCTTTTTTTATATTCTATTAAAATTACTCGGGTTGGAAATTTACGAAATTTTCTCGAGGCTTGTTTTGGGATTCTATGAGCTAGACTACATTCTTTGTTCCACCAGGATTTTGGGGTATTTAGGACATTTTGAAGAGGAATATGGCATTGATTTTTCAGCAGCATCTATGAGACTTAGTAATTTCGGAAGTTGCTTCATCAATATTTCCTGTGCCAGTTTTAGATTCATTGAAAGTGAGAAATTCGAGGAAGGCAATCCAATCATCAGCTTTGATATAGACTCGAGGTAAACGAAATATACTTTTTGCAGTTAGAATTGAAACATCCACTATAATTGGGAAATGATCACTTCGGTAAAAGTAATTGTCCCCTAGCCGACAGGTGACGTTTGTGACTAGCCGATTGATGCCTACAGGTCAATCTGCATCTCCTGCTTGCCTGAAGCACGGACCAAAGCAATGTGTTGAGGTACCAGAATCCCTTTATCCAAAGACACGTGTCTCCACGCACGACGAGCACGTGGATGATCTTTTCCCATCAGGCTCTGATACAAAAGGGTGGTAAGTGAACACAGACAAACAGCCCTTATCAATAAATTTAGCAACCACGATAAGGGAGAAAAGGAAAGCGAAAAAAAAAATAAAACGAAAGAAGAAAGGGCACCCCTGGTTCGTGTCTCCTTGTGTTAACCTAAAAAAGATTAATTCTCTGAAGGGAAGTTCAGTAACAATTTTAAGATACAAATTATTGTAGAATGTAGTTCAATATTTGAATTTAGCAAAGTCTCTAGACAATTTTGGCATCTGTATGGGTTATAAACATGAGGAAGTGATATTGAATGTTAAATAAATTCCGCTTTGATTTCGAAACAATTCTATCATTTCTTTTACTTTTCTTTTTTTCTTTCTTTATCTTTATCATTGACAATTTATTATACCTAAATAAGCTTACTCTAAGCAAAAATAAAATATTGAAAGATAGAATTGAATACTCTTTTCTAAAAATTTATAGATATATATATNTTATTATATTTTCTGGGTAGAATGTATTAGCTAAGTTCGAAAATATGAATACATATTTACAGAATACATCCAATTTAAAAAGCATTATAAATAAAATAATAAAGGATAACGTTTAAGCCTACAAAGCATGCTGTAAAAATACTCAAAGCAAAAATAATCTTAAAGGGCAAATCAAATGCAGTAGACCAAAGTTTTACTTTAAAATGAGAAAAGCTTTAGAACAAAATGGTTTTGTACATCAAAGAAATGTCAAAGTTCTTAGAAAAAAAGTAGTGTTGGCTTAGATTTCTGCTTTTTGTGCTCTGAACTTAGAGGCAAGAGTGGTGGAAAAAACAATAAGTCAAATCCCAAAATAAGAAGAAATAGAATAAATATTCCTTCAGCAAAATGAAACAATTTCTGATGGAATTCAAGCATATTACTTCGAAAAAAAATTATTCTAACTTTTTGTCATACGTTTTCTTAACTCACGTCCAATTTCAAAGCAACATTTTTGAACATTTGAAAAAAAATGCATCGTAACATTATTTATCGATGGTTCAAAAATACTTAGTTTTTACAGCTCTTGTTGCAGCATCGGCAATAATATAAGTTTCAAAATGAGTGATTATATTATACATAATCCAAAGTTTACTAACAAAAAACTGAATCCTATATTAAATTCTAATTTATAAAATTTGAATCCTTTTTGTAAGCTTTTATTTCGCAATGCATCATAAAAAGATAATTTTCGTCTTAACGTTTTTTTTTGCATTCTCATTGGACACATGACATGACAAAATCACATGACATGATCTTGAAATATAGAAGATCCTGGTCTTCGATTTCCGCAAAAGCTGATTATGTTTGGGACCCTTTATTAAGAAGAATCAATTTTTTTAAGGTTTGAATGCTTATATATAGCATAAAAAGAATTTTTTAGCATTTAATAATTCATTTTACATTTCGGACATTCTATAACATTTTACATTTCTGGCATAAGTAGTTAAATAATAATAGTTATAGACTATATTTAATATTTTCAGAAGTATTAATAAAAGTTTTTTTATTGGGTAGCAGTCTTTTGAAGGTAGAATGATCTAAAGGACAGGTTTTAAAATCATCAGAGCCATCTTTTGACGAACCTTTCCTCTAATTTTAAAACATGGTGAGAATAAACTCCTCGTTTCCTTTAAACATTTTTTTTTTAAAGTCGTCGGTTATTTTTTGACACCCGGTAAGGGAAGATATCTGTGGGTTGTCCGTTACCGATTAAACCTTTTTTAAAAGAGTAATTTTCTTTCAATGACAGACGCATGGACACATGACATGATCTTCGTTTAAATTCATAAAATTCTTTTTAAAAATATTGATTTTATCGCTTTTATAAATATTATTTCGGATACTGAAATAAATGTCTTTATATATCAATTTTATCATTAATAAAATTAATTTTTCAAACAAAAGAAATCAAAAACAAAATTGCTTCTTTAACTATCCAATTAATCTACATGAAAAAGACCGTTGGCTACAAGCATATTCGACTCTTAAAAATTCCTTTTGAAGTTTCTAAGAAAATTAAGTAGTTGAAGGAGAATTATGACGATAAATCTTCTTTGAACCGAAAGTGCCAAATTCAACATTATCTCTTGTTTCTAATGGCTTTGGGATGAAATATGGACTTTATAATGCCACAATATAACTTGTGTTTTTGAAGCCATAGGATCATTTTTGTATTTTTTTCCTTCTTTATATTTCAGCGGAATATTTGTCATCGTATTATATCATTATACATATTTAAAGATGATAGAATAGTTTTTGTAACATGAAAAATTAATTCAAACCTGCCAAAACCATGTATTTGACCACAAAAATGAAATAAGTTTTTTTGTAAGCATGAATTATGATTTTTTTTCAATTAATCATTAAAAGGAAATATTCAATAAGCTAGAAAATTTTGTGCTCACTTTTAGACAGTTATTTTCTAATCTTGATACATAAATTAAGGTTATAATCGCGTAATAGAAACTATATTTACTTACTTAAGTTATAAAATATTGCTACACAACAAATTAAAGCCAAAAAAAGTAAGGGTATATCTAATGCAAAAGGTATTTATTTATTGAAAGCAGTATATATAGGTATTTATCAAAAACGAAGCAGCATTTTTAAGTGATTAAAAATGTGATTGATTGAATTGTTTTAGCAAGAAATCGTGTTTTTTTTCTGTTCGAAATATTAATTCTAAACAAGAAAATAAAAAATGTTTGAGAATACATAATTTTAGAGTAATAGGATTTATAAAATATGGGGTATCGTCAAATATTTCAAAAGGAAACATTCTTCGTCAAACAATAGGTTCTGAAACCCATCAAAAGGAAAAGTACTACATTTATATTTTTATTTGCATTAAATACATTATTAAGAGAAATAATAAAGTGTATAAGAAAAATCTTGAATATACTACACTGTAAAAAAATTACGGTAAAAAGTACCAATTCTCAGGATACCGATACTTTTTATCGTAAATTCATTTTTGCAGAAGCATCTTACATAACAAAAATTCTGATATACCAAAATTTTTACAGAATTAACTACCGTAAAATTACTGAATCATTCTAATTAAATAAATATTACAGTAAAAATTGACGCCCGGCGGCTGAGCGGTAGAGCTTGGTGATGTCGCGCCACAGGTCCCTGGTTCGATCCTCGAGCCGGCCAAGGTTCACTCAGGCTCTCTTCCTTTCAGTGGGGCGATAAATGAATACCAAGCATGCTTGGGTTCTAAACACTGGGGGTTCCACGTACGGCTGACCACCTGACCGGAACATCTGCGCCCCAGAGCCCTAGGTCAAGAAAACTGAGATGGGCACAGTAGGCCTTGGCCCTCTATGGGTTGCTGCGCCACTGAGTTTAGTTTTAGTTTATTATTTAATTTAATATTGGTTTATATAGTTTTACAGTAATAATATTGGTTTATTTAATATTGCGTTACTCAGTTAATTTAATATTGGTTTGGTATAGTTTTACAGTAAAAATTACTGTGTAGTATTTTTATGGAAAAATAAATTTTTCGGTAAAATAGATGTTACTTATGCACCAAAACTTCACACCGTTATTTGATCCGGATTTTTTTTACAGTGTAGTTTATAGAGCGCTGTGTTATCTCACTCAATGAAAGCGTTCACTCAGTTAAGAACACTTCAGTGGTTTTGTGAAGCTCGTGCTATACACAATTGTTTCAGAAAAAAGAATTAATGATGTGGACTTTTTTTTATGGGAATGTCAAAATAGTTATATTATGAATTAAACGAAAAGTATTATATAGTATTAAGATATATTTTATTTTATAATCAAAAGAAATCGATTAGAGACAGTGTATTAGCAAACAGTTACTTTAACTTTATTTGCTCTCTTCTAAACCTTCAAACAATTATTTAAAACAATGTATTAGTTTGAATATTCTACGAAATTTCTCTGCCGTTTTACTTCCTTTATACAAGTAAACACACAATGCAAAGCACAATACTGAAGATACATGGCAAAAAATTTCAAAATAAAAATCTTTTGTCTTAACAGTGCTAACGTTTCCGACTTGAAACAAAATAAAATTTTTGAAACCAAAAACTATTTGCTCAGCTAAAATTATCCGCTTAAAAAAACAATGGCTGTAAGATCTTCCACCAAGTTGCAATGGAAGATAATGTAAATATTTCAAGTCCGCTGCTCTTCTGCGAAAGGATATGTGTTTACATTGAGTCCATTCTTTGCTGAAATATCTTTTCCTTTGGGGAATACATCGTGTTTGGGAAGTTGAGATGGGTGGAAAATAACCATGCATTAGTGTCAAGCCCTGCAAACACTAATCTTCTTCAAGAATGCTTCACCAACCAGCTGCTTATCAAAAATTCTATATCATTTCAGCACTTTATGGAACAGGATGCTTGTTTTTATGCACTGGAAGAAATAATAAAATAGAATATGATAGTCGAATAAGGAAAAGTTTTCGAACTTACTTTATGAGCATTTAAAAACGATGTTTGTGCAGACAGATAATGCATCATTTCAGTTATTAAGCTGAAAAAGTTAGCTTGAGAAATATGTTACTTGTAAAGAGCTACTTAATTTAAATTTAAATATATACGATTTATATTTAATGCGATAAGAGTCGGAGTTATTTGGTTTTTGTTTGTTTTTTCTGAAAAGATAAGACAAGAAATATAAAATTACGTGAATGAGTGACAATTAGTTTGCAATTTGACTATGTATTTTTTTAAAGAAAAAGTATATAGGCTTCCGAATTTCTTTTAACTCCTTGAAGCAGGTGCAACGACGGTGTACCATATGTGTATTTTTTTCTCATCCTCTAATTTCAAGCAAAACTATATTTCGGTATTTTTTAATGACTAAAAGCAGTCTAATAGTTGCTAAAAAAAAGTCTGTTAGATTATCGAAATTATAATTACTCTTAAATATGAAATCAAAAAAGTAGTTAGAACCTTTTTCATTCATATTCAAAAATGTGTCAATAATTGGTTTTAAAAATTAGAGAAATTTCAATGATGAATAACTGTTTCTCATATATCTAAATAACTGCTAATAAGAGCAAATTTGTAAAATTATTGCTTAGAAGTGAGCTGTGTTTGGAAGATTTTAACTCAGAAAAAGACACCTGTGCTTCATGCTGCATTCCATAGCCATAAATTTTTAAAATGCTAAATAAAAATAATGAAAAAGAATAAAAAAAATGCTAATTATAAATTTTGCGTCATTGGTTAAAGCATTTAAAAATGCTTCTTGAGCAGACAGATTATGCGCTGTTTTAATTAATCATATTAATCTTATAAATCATTTAATTAATCATATTAATCTTATAAATCATTTAATTAATCATATTAATCATAATTATCTAAAAAATTTAAATAGCTATTTATTTGAAAAAATAATTATACAAGTTTAGAATTTATTAGAAGAATTCATAAAAACTGTTTGAGCAAAACATCATTCGTTAGAAGTTATCTGACGAAATTTTTTCATGAAAAGTTACTTATTTGAAATCTAAGAATATACTCTCTAAGAAATACATATTCATCAGCAATGTGTGTACGAGTAATCTATCAACATTTTTTTTTTGTTAAAAATATAAACTTTTATTAAATGTGAAAAATGCAGGGGTGATATATATGTGTGAATTACCTAAAATTATTACGATAGTACAAAAGTTATCAAAGTACTTTCTAAAATAAAAGTTTTAAATGATGTTGTCTAATGCATTTAAAAAAACATTTACAAAACTAAAACTATGTTTTTTATACAGACTGAAAAGGAAAAATAATTTTATTTTTGTTAAACCAAAAAACAAAAACTCATGGTGCATTACATTAAAAAAAAAGAAAATTAGTGGGGGATTTTAGGTAGGGATCGAAGTACACTTCGAAAGGGATGCACCCTCCATTATCAATTATTAAAAGAAGGCACCACATTTTTATAATAAAACTCCACAATTAGAATAAAAAGCATTAAAGAAATCTTTTAAACTTTTGCACAACTTGTAAAACATGATTTTTAAATGCTGAAAAGTGACTAGGTTATGAGAACATCTGTACCTTTTACACCTTTTATTCCGTGTTGATAAAAATGTGAGAAAAACATCTCATCAGTGAAAGAGAACGACATACCAGAACAACAGTGCATGCATGACATTAAGCTGCTGAATATATATTTTTTGGACTGGGAATATATATTTTTTGGTTGGGCCCATGTCCAAGAAGTCTTGAATTTAATCCCCGCCGGTCGAACACTCTCCATGTAGTAAATAGTGACTGGTGCCCGTTAAATCTGTCAGGTCACGGAGTTCTCCATATTCCCATAACAAATCAATACCTCTGGGGTTACTGAATTAGAGATTTATCGTTCTCTGATTCAGGTCAAAATTACGATCTGTGGATGAATGAATGGATGTATGAATGGATCCACCGTATAAACGGGTTGTGACGTGTGGCTGAAGTCGTATTCTTGGCCATAGACAACGCCACTGAAAAACAAGAAGAGCACCCTCTGTCTTAAATTCACTTGGTTTCGCCAAGCAGGCTTGCTGGTATGTAGCATTTGGCATTAGAGACAACATATATATTTTTAGAAAGCAGAGTCTTAGTGAAATCCCATTTATCTCTCTTTCTCAGTGTTTTCAAAGGTGACGAAATACTGCTGTAAAATACTTTTTCTTATGATAGCAAAGTTTATGTACACATATTTAAATAAATTAAAATCAAAAGAATTTTCTCCGCTACTACTTAACTAATTGCAACATATAATTAAATGGTCAGGTTGACAAATGATTATTGTCTGAAGTTTGATAGAAGGTTTCTTAATAATTCTATTTGTTTCAAATGTTTCTGCTTTGCTCACTAACACAAGTTTGATGTAATTTCTCTCTTTTCTATAGGTCTTTCTAATGTTTTGGGGGTGACGTAATCCACCTATATGATGCTCACAAAAAAGAGATCAACAATATCACTCGTTACGATGTGCCACGAAGACATGCAGTTGCCAAATATGGTGTATATTGGAAGAAAAAATTATTAAATCTGTATCCAAATTTAAAAGAATTGATTATAAATTTATTTTGCGAAATAAAATAAAATAGAAGAAAATTAGAATTTCCCAAAAATAAATCCAGAATTAAAACTTATCTAACTTTGAAATATTTTTATTACCCAAGCATGTAAATTATTTACGCAGCACTATACTTAGTTGAAATATTTGTTAACCATACTTTATATAAATCGCAAAGTAACTGGCACCATTAATATTTTGAATTTCCAAAAAAATATCCAAACTCTACTTTAATGTTCACCAAATAAAATCGCTAAATTATTTTTTCTTTACTTGCTGTCAATTATTTAGAACAAATTTCTTTAAAAAAGTTTAAATAAGAAGGTTTTCAGCGAATATATTCTGTTTAAATGTATTAAGAACGAATTTTAAAATCATTTTTATTGCAGGAAAAAAAATTACAGAAATCCGCTTTCTTTAGAATGTTAAAACAAATTCGTTTCTTTTGCGCCTTTTGCATTTTTATTGCGAAGAAAAGACCCATTAGCATTTAAATGAGTCCATTTAATATTTTATGAATTTTCGAGTCCCTGGATAGCAATTACAGAGTGGAAATAGATTGAAAATTATTAATTTTTGGATTTTAGGATGAAATTCGATTTCGCAATTCCTTTTTGTAATAAGAAATGTGAATCTCACTTCAGTTCTAAGCGAGAAAGCGACTTTCGAAATTTATATGGATTACGTTTTAATAAATATTTATTCCCGTTGTTGTTTCATGACAAGAAAATAATAAAAAATTAACTGTAATTTTTTTATTTTAAAGTCTCATTTTATCTTCAGGAAAAAGAAAATTTCTATTTTTAATCAAAGTTTATTAGATTAAATCCCTGTTTTGTTTTTGCAGCAACTTAAAAAATTTCCTCCAGTAAAAATTTAACATTAAACATTCCAGTTTAAAAATAAAATTCAAAACTTAAATGATATTTTATTTATAAAATGTTCCATTTTTAGCACAGGAATTTTGTCGTTTCACAAATTGAACACAATCAATATAAAAGATCCAATAATAATTTGAAATTAATAACCGGTGTAATGATAAATGAAATGTAAAAAATATTCACTTATAGTTTTAAAATCAGAGTGGCGCAATTGGCTTGTCGTCGGCCTTCGGAGCCCAAGTCTGCGGGTTCGATCCCCGGACCAGACACAGGATTTTCGGGATGCTGAAAATCCTCAGCGGCCATGTCATGTGATTATGCGGCATGTAAAAGATCCTT